>NC_072453.1:15289382-15595632 GCF_027596085.1 Anoplopoma fimbria
AAACAAGACAGAAACACACATATATATATATATACATATATATACAAAAACAAAATACTTTCAAATCTGGGATTACAAAATCGTTGGAGGATTATTTGCATGAGTGATAACAGGAGGAATGGGATACCCGGGCAGAGCAGCCAGAGGATGGAAAGGATGGACGCTCCTGGTTTGGGTCGCTGCTCTCAGCTTTGTCGTCGCAGATGGACGGAGAGTGAGGCAGGCCAGGTGTCCCACTGGATGTACCTGCACCAAAGACAATGCCCTGTGTGAGAATGTCCGATCCGTGCCTCACACTTTCCCATCCGACGTCGTCTCACTGTGAGTTGATCTGCCAACCTGAATATACTCTTTGATTTTATTGTTCACATGGTGAATTGTCAGGAAAGCTTATTGAAGTACTCCACAATGCATCTTTATTATACTTTCAGGTAAATTCCCTGATCATATATATACATATATATATTCTCCATCCATTCAGATCTTTTGTCAAGTCTGGATTTAATGAAATCGTAGGAGCAAGCTTTGTTCACACGCCTGCCCTGCAACTGCTGTGAGTATCTATCCATCTACTTGTCTATCTATCTGTTTGTCTGTCTGTCTGTCTACTTGTCTGTCTTCTGTCTGTCTGTCTGTCTACTTGTCTATCTATCTGTTTGTCTGTCTGTCTCTACTTGTCTATCTATCTGTTTGTCTGTCTGTCCATCTACTTGTCTGTTTGTCTGTCTGTCTACTTGGCTATCTATCTATCTATCTATCTATCTATCTATCTATCTATCTATCTATCTATCTATCTATCTATCTATCTATCTATCTATCTATCTATCTATCTATCTATCTATCTACCTGTCTATCTATCTATCTATCTATCTATCTATCTATCTATCTATCTATCTATCTATCTATCTATCTATCTATCTATCTATCTATCTATCTATCTATCTATCTACCTGTCTATCTATCTATCTATCTATCTATCTATCTATCTATCTATCTATCTATCTATCTATCTATCTATCTATCTATCTATCTATCTACCTGTTTATCTATCTATCTATCTATCTATCTATCTATCTATCTATCTATCTATCTATCTATCTATCTATCTATCTATCTATCTATCTATCTATCTATCTATCTATCTATCTATCTATCTATCTATCTATCTATCTATCTATCTATCTAATGTGTAAATCCGCTTTCAGTGTTTTAAAGAATCAAACAATGAGGCAGGAGCTCCCCAGAGAACTTCTGTGATAGGCTGATATGCAGATTTAAAGGGGGATTCTCTGTAATGGTGTCAGGATTATGCAATATACCACATGGCTACAGCCCCTAACAGCAGGGGCTGGGGGATAGAGGAGCTGTGTGTGTGTGTGTGTGTGTGTGTGTGTGTGTGTGTGTGTGTGTGTGTGTGTGTGTGTGTGTGTGTGTGTGTGTGTGTGTGTGTGTGTGTGTGTGTGTGTGTGTGTGTGTGTGTGTGACATAGAGAGGCAGAGATAAATAATGAACATGTTCCTTTTTCCCCAAAGTCAGCACTAAGAAAAAAGAGGAACAAAAGTATATACATAATTACACGCATAACTATGGAGTTTATCTTGCCATTTCTTTGATATATGACATTTATTATTATACATTTTGTTGGACTGGAGTATATCGGGCAATTTGTTGTTGCGAATCCACAAACTAACAGAAAGGTCAGACTTAATCGTGCTCTCTAATCGCACTTGCTTCAGTTTGTTGCACGCTGTCAGCAAGCATCACTTTGTCTCAGCAAAACATTTTTCTTGGCATCGCTTCTTCCATATGCTCAGATGGCTCTTAGTCAGTCTGGCTAAGCATGACGGCTTGTGACCAGAAGGAGAGTAGATTTAACCGGGGGAAAATAAATGAGTGGCATCGTCCCCTCTGTCAGGATTTACTGCCAAGGTGACCTGGAGTCTCTTAACCTCTATTATAGTATTACTTAATCAATGGGGCTTCTCTGTTGCCAATACTGTGAGTGTACAATATCACTGTCACTGGTTTGCTGAGTGTGCAGTGAGAAATAAACATAAAGAGTTCTATTTCCTGCATTTTGACATCTTGGATTGATAAGGTTTTAACTTATGGCCAAACTCTTCCACTGGATTTGCAGCGCTTTGACGTAAAACTCTATAAGTTGTCAAAAAATAGATTTAATGAGTAGATTTATGAAGATGAGGTGCACACTATATTATTGTTGGAGATTGTTCTTATATTACTGGATTAAAGTGTGACTCAGAAACATGTGGGAGGAGGCATTTATTCTTCTCTCATTCATTTCATGAAAAAACATGTAGGAGTGATCTGCCATTTCTCTTTTATTCATTTCATTCACTTCTGTGGGCAGAAATGATGAATGAGTCTGCTGTTTGTTGTTGCATTAACTCTATCCTTCTTCTGTGATTGGGACTTAGAGTTAATAATAAATCACAACTTTTATCCCAATATGATTAGATTTGTTTAAAGACACGCTGCCAAGTTTCGTTATGTTTCTCAACATCTTAACATTTCCTCCTTGTTGTCTTTTGATTTTTTCAAATTCAAATGTTTATGTCAGGGTTAACATAAACAATTTAGGGATTTAGGAGCGCTCTGGGAACTGTAATACTTCTGTTCTTATAGTTTCTTTTTTTTCACAGATTGTTCACAGCAAATTCATTGGACCTAATTGATGAGGATGCGTTCCTGGGTTTACCACATCTTGAATACCTGTAAGTATTTATCTTTAATTTTATAAAGGGTTCATTTATGTTTGTGTGGGGAAGGGATACAGTAGTAACTAGTAAACAATTTTTTTTTTCCATATTCAAAAATTGAGCCACATTGGCATGCATGCTGACATTTTAGATCCCCGCACATGTGTTATCACTTGTGTGTCCTATAGGGGAGGGTTATTCACATCTTTATGATTCTTATTAGGACAGAACGTTTTGTGACCTCCTGTAATGCCCAACATAATTGAAAACATTGTGTAGGGCCTTGAAAGTAATTCATTCTGACATGTTTTTTTCTGGTACTGGATGCTTGGTTTGTATTCAGTGTATGCATTTAGAAATAGGGCTTGGGTTTTCTACACAGCCCTCAATTACTGCTGTCAAAAGCTCACATCTGCAAAGGGAGAAGACATGCAAAACAGTTTTCAATGTCACAATATAATTGGTTTTTGTGTGGGATTAGTGTCATAATGTTATTCCTTATCTATCAAAATACTAATGTAATACTTCTCATCCACAGATTTATTGAGAATAACAAAATTGCATCGATATCCCCATATGCTTTCCGGGGCCTGAAAGCGCTGATACATCTGTAAGTATTTTGGTCCTGTGGTGGCCATGTTGGAAAACAGTTTTTTTTTTTCTTTCATGCTTTTTCATTCTCTACTTCCTTCATCCTTTATTCTTGCCAAAGGGAACTTGCTTCATTGTATCTGTTCCTTCTTCCTTCTTTCTCCCCTTTTATAATTCATAACTTTATCTTTCCCCCTAATCATTTCACATTTACTGCTTAAGTCATTTATCAGTTGGAGAGGTAAGAGATTAATAATATTCATGGTATTCCTACACAAACTGTGCATCAATTTCCTGTTTCTCTCTTTGTATCACTTTGTCACTGTCTGAAATGCAAAGGTAGGCAGAAGTGCTGTTGCCAGTAGTGATGTCCAAGGCTAAAGGTTCAGCTGGATCAGGTTTCTGAAGGGCAGATCTGGATGTCCCATTGCCTTAGTGGATCAGCAGAGTTGTTTTTCACACATTTTTGGCATTGCAAGATTAATGTTTTGTGACTTTAGATGTCATGTTGCGTCACTATGTTGACTAATGCATCTTATATATCTTATGCAGACTGCTTTGGGGTCTATCGTGATTGTGTTATTGTGATAAGTAATGCATAGCGTGTACTGTATCGGTGTTTATGGTATTTATGGAATATAGCGTCTCTTGTTTGCAGAAATCATGTTAACAAAATCTTGAAACAGTAAATAACATTGGAGCGTAAATGCTATTTTATGTTTGTGAACTGCAGAGCTTGCCAAAACTAAAGATAAATGAGAACGTGAGTGACCTGTAGGTCAAGACTAATTATAACTGTACTGTAACCTTACACTGACTGACCTATAATCTTTCTCCAAAGTATCTGACAGGTCCTTCTTAACACATTTTGAGTTTACGCAGTGCAGCCGAATGCTTGCATACTTGTGTTCCTCCTTGTTTTTGACTTGATGCATGAATGGAAGAGTGTCTTTTCACTCACTCCCATCACATAGGAAGGAAAGAGGAAAGAACTGAAATAGCTCTGATGATAAGACAAAGAAACATGATTGAAACTGCAAATATTAATGTCTGAGATCATGTAATGCTCCACATGAGAGAAAGTGTTTCCTTGATGACTGTTGCAGTAAACCTCACTTTGATAAGGGATTAATCAACACCAGAGAAAATGTTATCCCACTAGTGGCTCTTAGAGAGAGAGCCTGGTCCAATATTTTGAGAAACACCCTTATTAATTTTCTGGGCGAGATGAGAAGATCAATATCACTGTGATGTCTGTTCGTTCAGTATGTATCTGTAAGGACTTTGACCTCTTCATGACTTACAAAGTAATGGGCGACCACATGATGGGATAAAGTGCTCTTTTCCCGTTTCAAACCTTCATTTGTTTTCGAGGAAAGCAAAGCTTTTATACACAGAATGACGGATAAATGCATATTTAGAGATCATTTTAAAGGTGTCACATACAGTTAATACATTATTAAAGGGAACGGCTGGAATCCTGTCCACCCTGCTCTATTTCCGTCTGCTTGGAGAGTGCATTCTTATACATATTCAAAGTAAAATGTCCTCCCTCTCTCTGTAAAACCAACTCTCAAATAAATAATGCAGTGTTCATGAATTACGCTGACATTTCATTTCATTCCCTTCTCTTTCTGGTTTGGAGTTCAGTCCTCTCGCTCACAAATTAAGTCTCTATAGGGCCGGGGTTTGATGGTTTGTTTTAACTGGCCAGTAGATATATCATTCCCTTGACAGCATTTCAGAAGGCTATTCCCCTCTATTTGACAGCTGAAACATTAACACACTTTGTCCCATTAATATTGTCAGAGGTTGTGCCTCCAATCCAATTGTTTGCTTGTCAATTTGTTTGAACAAGTTTATTCTACTCATGCATAAGTCAATCTGGCTAACAGAAGAAAGGAAACTAACGCCGTGTAATAAATCAATGTCTTTTATGTGTAGAGTCTGGAGACAGTCTACCCCTAAGTTAATCACTGTGTGTATTATTTTTTCTCTTTGTTCATTAGAAGTCTGGCTTACAACAACCTTGAGACACTGCCAAAAGATGTTTTCAAGGGCATGGAAGCTTTGACTAAAGTGTGAGTTCATTTTGTCTTTCACTCACAGTACTAATCAGTGAATGAATCTCTTTTCTGATTTATTGATTTATTCTATAATAGCTATTTCTGTTGTATAATGTGTGTAAGGTTAAAGTTAACATATGAAACAACTCTGACTTGATTTGTAATGAACAGAAGTTGAAGTTGTCTTTATTGGTACTTATTCTGAAATAGTCAAGTACTGAAGTATAGTGGACCGATAGAACTCAAATCTTTTTGGTAGGGGTGGGAAAGGGCTTATGGCAAATGTTTTGCTAAATCGTCCTTTTTCTTCCTCCCCCTTTTCTTAAACTGTGGGATTAAGAACAGTTATATTATGAGGGCTTAATGAAAAAAAGGAAAGGAGTGGAAATCCCCCATTAAACAAAGGATGTAAAAGTAAGAATCTGGGGGAAAAAGAGAGCACAATGAGGAGTAAAAGTAGTAAGAAGCTATTCCCTGCTGCAATGGCAGAAGATAAAGAAAAGGAAAACGTGGGTTTGGATGCCAGAATGTTGGACAGTATAACAAGTAAATTACAAAGAAAAAGATTTGGATCCATGCTTTTGTCACACGGCCACAATCAGCTTGAATAATGCAGGCTACAGTGTATGTGTGTGTGCCTGTGCCTTCAATACACACATCCAAGGTCAACGGCAATTCAGACTGGGAGTGGGCGAAGAGCAGAGATTACTCAAGAGATGGGACATTTGTTGTGGTGGCTTTCCTGGCTTGAAACCAAAGTGCAGTCAAGTAGGGGAGAGACAGACGTGGGAACAGTAAGCAGAAACTAAACAGGGAAATAAAAAGCATGAAATACAGGTTTGAACTGTAAATATTAATGATGTTATGTCTTAACAAATCTATCAACCGATGTCCCATATGATCCGTCCGTGCGTGTAGGGATTTACGTGGCAACAACCTGATTTGCGACTGCAAGCTCAAGTGGTTGGTGGAGTGGATGCACCACACTAACGCCACCCTGGACCAGATCTACTGCAGCGGTCCACCCCTTCACCAGGGGAAGAAGATCAATGACCTGCTGCCACACTCTTTCGACTGCATCATAGCAGGTATTATCTTCTGTCATAGGAGCATTAAACTAACAGTAGCTTTCATCCTTCCAGTTTATGGAGGAATGTATCAATATGAAAGGATTATTATAAGACAAAGGACAGATTTCATCGTGACGTCATACTTTCCAGAGTTTGCCTCCTATCAGTCGCTGAAGTTTGAGTCCATTTCGGTGGGGGCCTTCACCTTTAACGAGGATCAGTACGTCGTGTTTGCCCAACCGTTTGCTGGGACGTGCAGCTTCCTGGAATGGGATCACGTCGAAATGACCTTCAGAACTTACGACACCATTGAAAGTGAGTTTGTAAACAAGCCAAGAGCAGTATTGATGTTATGGGAGAATCCTGTGCAAATATGTCATTGTTAAAGAGGTCACCTGTCCACTTATAATAATATATTTATGCTTTTTCTCTTTTTTTTGTTCAGGCACCTCCACTGTGGTCTGCAAGCCCATGGTGATTGACAACCACCTCTTTGTCATCGTGGCCCAGCTGTTCGGGGGCTCTCACATTTACAAACGAGACACCTCCGCAAACAAGTTCATCAAGATCCAGGACATTGACATCCTGAAGATCCGCAAACCGAACGACATTGAGACGTTCATGATTGACGGAGAGTCTTTCTTTGTCATCGCTGACAGCTCTAAGGTCGGCTACTTTTGCTTCTCTGATATTCAAAAGTACTTGATGTTATTACGTTTTATTGTGCAGGTGTGTTTGTTATTGTGTCCAGCCCCTGTATGGGTACTGCTACTCTAAACTACTCTTCCCATCATGTCAGCCTTTTCTTCCCCCTGGTCCTACTTTGTGAAAGCATGTCTGTCTGATTACCCTGGAGTTGCAAAATGTTCGCATATGCTCTCACATATGTTTGGGGACACTCAGTCCCACACACAGACAGGCGCAGGCACACACACGTACACACATACACACAAACACACACAAAAACAAACACACATCTTTGGCCTTATACTCATACTAATCTATGTGTAGGTTTTTTAAACAACTTAATCCGACATTTTGCACATGTGCTTCTCACAGGCGGGCTCCACAACAGTGTACAAATGGAACGGCAATGGCTTCTACTCCCACCAGTCACTCCACCCGTGGTTCCGTGACACAGACGTAGAACATCTGGAGATCTCCAACAAACCCCACCTGATCCTGTCCAGCAGCTCCCAGAGACCAGTTGTCTACCAGTGGAACCGGAGCCAGAAACTGTTTGAACGAAGGACTGACATTCCAGACATGGAGGACGTCTTCTCTGTCAAACACTTCCGGGTCAAAGGTGAGAGCTGCATCTTGAATAGCAGTTTATGTATACACACAGGGTTTATTTTCGCACTGACTCAAAGACATTGTGCCCACTGAAAGTAATTTCTTACCCTATAGTGAGATTTATTTACATTCAGTTTCTTATGCTAGATACAGAATGTAGAGCATATCTACTGCCTCCACACGGCTCTCAACATGGAGATGGTGGGCCAGCTGCTATTAGCTAACGGTGCTAGGAGCTAGAACAGTTCAAACAAGGGCAACAGTGCTGACGGAGCTAACAGTGTTTACCGGGGGGTCGACATTTCCTTCGATGGGGTTAATTTAATAAAAACATATATATATCACAAGGTTAGCTGTTACCGAAATCTAAATATAATACACTCAAGTTCCTCATAGGCATTTGTTTTAATGATTGTAAGGGACAATGTCACTGTCTACTGCCATGAAACATGCCTATAAACTATGCCTGTATAATATTCTCTGTATTTCTTTCTTTCTAGAGGGACAGCTCATCTCTAGACTCTTTGCTAAGTAGCTATAGATAACTAGCTATGCATTCTTTTGGAATTACTTAAACTGTCTTTGTGCGTTTTTTCTATTTCAGATCCAGATTTAGTAGCTCAATTTGTGAACTAAAAAGTCCCCTGAATCTTTTTCAAAGGTGAGATGTTCATTTGCTTGACAAGATTCATCGGGGACTCCAAGGTGATGCGCTGGGATGGTGCCATGTTCAAGGAGGTCCAGACATTTCCTTCCCGTGGCTCCATGGTGTTCCAGCCCGTCTCCATCGGCAACTGGCAGTATGCCATCTTGGGCAGCGATTATTCACTGACGCAGGTCTACCAATGGGACACCGAGCGGGGCCAGTTTGCCCCATCTCAGGAGCTGAATATCCAGGCGCCTCGAGCATTTTCTGTGGTTTCCATTGACGACCGCGTGTTCCTGCTTGCTTCCAGCTTCAAGGGGAAAACTCAGATATACGAGCACCTCATGATCGATTTGAGTACTTAAACTCCTCGTCTAATTTGGGATAAATTATGTACACTAGCATTCAAATGCTCTCTTATGTGATTGTGTTGAACTTATCAGTCTCGTTAGAATCCACCAGCAATTTCCACCTAGGTTTAAAGAAAACAGAGTTTCAAGCAGAAGCTCAAACCATCTGAAGAGGTATTTCAAATACAGTTCAGGACCAGTAGGTTGAGATTAAGTGGTTGAGTAGATGAAGTTTATTTTAAGAGGTCTGACATAATTTCCATTACACTGAAAATATATTCTACACAGTCCCTGATGCCTATGTTTGGCAACCAGCTGCCACTACTTCATTTTGATAACTCCTTCTATATTCATCTTGATTCCTCTGAATTTGGAAATGCCTTATTCCCATTTGAAAAAAATGTAGTGCGAACCGACTATCTTTCAGGAAAAACAAGCTATGAACTCACTACTTTTGTCTTTTATTCAACCATGCAGGTGTTCTTGTAGTAAGTAAACATAGTGTTAATGTTTCTTCATTTTAACTCCATGCATTTTTATTTCTATTGTAGGAATTTGATAGGAAAGATTAAGCTGTTTGGTAGTGCTAATGATCATGCAATAATAGGCAAATAGGGAAACATTCTTGAGGGAGAGGTGTTCAAGTTCAGGTGGTTTCTTTTGTATAGAAAAACTACGAACAAAAAAAGAAAACTTTTCTTCATCTATGCCTCTTTTATTTAACAAAGAATTTCAGGACAGTTTACTTCAAAGTAAAATGTAATTACAAGAGATTATTCACAATGGAGCATATGGGGACGTTGTATGCAGGAAATGGGTCATATGACTCATCGGTTTCAAAGTCTGGGTTGTAAGATAGCTTGAAGAAGATTTAGTTTCATGATAATGTAACAGAAGCAGCAACGTGGTTGGAAAGGTCAGGGGTAGCTTGTTACTATAAGACATGAGCTTGAAAAATATTTCAAGCTTCCAACCAAATGTGGGTACAATTTGAACTACTTATTGAGGTTTATGTACATTCCTTCAGCCCAATTTGGTAGCTAGTCAACCTATCAGTCTTACCACTTAAATAAGTGATCCTAATACACGAAATGTATCCACTAAACACTGTGAGAAACTGAGACAAACACCTTCTCTGTCCTTTCCACTCTATGACCATCAGTAAAGCAAGACTGCAGGCTTGACGCAGACACTCATAGTGTTGATTCCTGATGAATGACTCGCTAGAAGCGTCCCACTGTGTCCCCTAGTCCTCTTTCACTGCACTCTTGCCCCTTTTCTCCCTCATTGACAAAACCATTGTTGTCTTTACTCCGTCACTAAAAAAAAGCCAACCACTGTGCAGCACCTGGTACCTGTGCTTTCACACGGTCCTCTTATTCTGACACAAAGGAAACTGAATTTGGATAACAATTAACAACTTCACCGATTTGCCAAATATAATGTTTACGTTTTTACAACAAGGTGTAAAATAATTTATACGATATTGCTTTTGTATGTAGAGGGGACCACACTCTTGTGTTTTATTTTTTCATAGATATAGAAGTTAGTGTAGATATGTATCACCTCCTGAAACGCTGTGTAACGTGCTACTTCGGCAAAACAGTGTAGGCTTACTTGTGTCAGTCTAATCGAAGTGTAGACCTACTTGTGTCAGTCTAATCTAGTTAGGTAAAGGATAGAGGATAATAGCCATTCATTTGTCATCTTGCTCATTGTATTTTATGTACAGCACAGTGGTAATAAAATACTAAAATGTTAAATCACCGTTGCAGTTATTTTTTTGTTGTTGATTCGCCAGGATAAATGTTTTATATTATGATTATTATTATTATTATTATTATTATTATTATTTATACAGTAAATCTGCCCCAAGCCAATCTCCAACTTAATCATACTATGATTTTTGGAAGTTTTGGGAATAATTCAAACGAAAAGTTATTAAGACAGCCATGAAGCTTGAATACTTCTTGTAATACTCTAGCCTACATTAACATTTTGGTTTTGGTTGGCTGAAATGAGTAGTAGAATAAAACTACTGATTATTATTATTATTATTATTATTATTATTATTATTATTGATAGAAATATTCTGAGGCATATAAATGAAGCTTGAATACTTCTTGTAATACTCTAGCCTACATTAACATTTTTTCATATTTTTTTCAGTTTTGGTTGGCTGAAATGAGTAGGCCTGTCTATATGTCCTTAACATATAAAACATAAATAGAATAAAACTACACAACCAATAATTATGATTATTATTATTATTATTATTATTATTGATAGAAATATTCTGAGGCATATAATGGTAGAAATAAAGCCTGCTGTTTATTCTGGCATAATATTGCTAAATGTTGTTAACCTGCTGTTTATTGTTTATTCTGCATAAATTGCTAAAATGTAAACATTGGGCCATATAAAGGTTAGCAAAAATGATTGAGGTTATGTCCATATAATAAACAATAAGTGGAGATAGTGATTATTGTGACAGGTCTAAAAATAAGCTATATTTTATGTACAGCACAGTGGTAATAAAATACTAAAATGTTAAATCACCGTTGCAGTTATTTTTTTGTTGTTGATTCGCCAGGATTGTTTTATTCGATATTATTATTATATTATTATTAGATTCTGATAGAAATATTCTCCAACTTAATCATACTATGATTTTTGGAAGTTTTGGGAATAATTAATTATTATTATTATATTATTATTGATAGAAATATTCTGAGGCATATAAATGAAGCTTGAATACTTCTTGTAATACTGTAGCCTACATTAACATTTTTCATGGTTTTGGTTGGCTGAAATGAGTAGGCCTGTCTATATGTCCTTAACATATAAAACATAAATAGAATAAAACTACTGATTATTATTATTATTATTTATTATTATATTCTATTAAATGATTATTATTATTATTATTGATAGAAATATTCTGAGGCATTAATAAAATGAGTTAGAATAAAACTACTGATTATTATTATTATTATTATTATTATTTATTATTATTGATAGAAATATTCTGAGGCATATAAATGAAGCTTTAATAATAACACTCTAGCCTACATTAACATTTATTCATATATCTTTCAGTTCTGCTTGTCTCTGACCCCACTGCCTCCCTCTGCTGTATGGGCGTACATGTTGGGGGATGTTTTGGTTGTTCAGCAGGTCTGGGTTCAGTTCTGCCCCCTGTGGGTAAAGAAACCACCGCATGGGAGAGCCAAGGTTAGTCATTAACCCCACCTCCTCCTCCCCAGTAACTCAGGGCACAGAAGGAAAAGCGGACAAGCACTCTCTACCCGAGGCATGCTGCCTCTCAGCCGTCACATCTCAGCATGGGAGACCGCAACCACCTCTCACACCACCGGGCTTTGTCCCTGGAGGACGGCGCGTCAGTCGTGTTCCACAAAGTAGGCAGCAGCGGCAGCGGCAGCGGCGGCGAAGAGAGCGGCAGCAGCGGCGGCGAAGAGAGCGGCAGCGATGAGCGAACAGAAGCGACAATTTACCTGCAGGGTAATAATAACTGCAACGATGGGCAGAAAACAACGCTGTGCCCGCCGGCGTGTTGCGTCAGGAGCAGGCTCCCTGCAGGTGGAGGTGAAGGTGAAGGTAGAAGCTCTCATGCATGTGTGTGTGTGTGTGTGTGTGTGTGTGCACTTTGCTGGACACGTGTTTCTATATTCACCTCACATGTCAGTGAACTCTGAGGTGGATTAAAACAAAAGATGCAGAAATAGAGGAAGCTGTTATATAACTGTAAACGTCATGTATCAGTGATATCAGTGATGACATCACGTGGAGGCTATTGGCCTATTAGCTGGGACATAGCTGGGAGAAAAAAAAACACATTTAAAGCCTCCTTTACACATTATACAAACTTTATTTTCACAAATTATTTCATAATATGCTTAATGGCACAGTAGAAGTAGGCCCGAATGATATGAGCCAAGTGTAAGAAATACTTCTTATTAATGGAAATCTGCTTAATGGTGAAAATGGTACTATTTGATGGTGGTTAATATATCTTAATACACATTGTATGCCTAATAATACATATAATATGTATGATCCATGAAGATAAACTGTTGTTAACCAGTTTAACATTTGCATCATCCTTAAACAGGAAGGATGACTCTGCACTTTCACAGTGCCTTCATAGCTGTTGTCTTAAGGATATCAGAGGCCTTTTAAAAAAAGTTTAATAAAAACATTCCCATCCGTAAGGCTACAGTGGTGATCTGAATATATTTTGCTCAGATAAGAAATAAGAAAGTGCCCATCAACAAAAGAGTTATTATTTTAGACAGTAATTCATTTGGACAGAAATTCACTATTGCTTACAGACTTTCAGTGAAATAATACAGTGATGATATGATCATTTGAGCTATTTAATTTCTCTTTGAAATTATATCGTCCAAGTTAATGATTCCAAGAAAATTGTCGTAAAAAAAACAAAAAACAAGTGTAATACTTATACAGTAATGTAACACTGTAATATTGACCCTGTCTGTTTCTACTCGGCACTATAGTGGAACTACAAATAAAGAAATGATTATCTTTGGCTTTGTGCAAGGTTAAGAAAGCTAATACCATATATGATGAATGAAATGGAGAGTAGGCCACTCATTGAGACAAATACAAAGAAAGATGTTGGAGTGACCGGAGTTTGGAATTTAATCTCCACAAGCATATCAGGTTATTATTCTGAAGGCAGGGTTTGCAAACACTACACTGCTTTCTTTTGCAGACCTTTTTTTTTTCTCAGCTGAATTTTGTACCCAGGCCACATGGAGTTCAATAACATACTTTTAACATCACTGCTCTATCCTGCTATTACTGTGTCAACATAAACAAGACACAATGAGTAGGCCTGTCAAGATAACTAATTATGTTTTTGTTCCAGAAATATTAGGAATAACAATATTATTGTCATTAAAATACATGTTATGCCACTCGTTTAAGGATAACATGATAGCATAAGAAAACAAGTCCACCTGTTTACAAAAAAGAACTTGGAAATTCCAAATTGGAATGTGATTTATTGTTTTTTGTTTTTTTTTTATGTCCTTAACATATTAAGAGCAAAACTGTTGCACTCCAGTAGGACGACAGGTGCGTAGAAGAATACCTTAGGTAGACAATATAGAACATTTGTTCTATATGTCCTTAACATATAAAACATAAATAGAATAAAACTACACAACCAATAATTATTATTATTATTATTATTATTATTATTATTATTATTATTATTATTATTATTGATAGAAATATTCTGAGGCATATAATGGTAGAAATAAAGCCTGCTGTTTATTCTGGCATAATATTGCTAAAATGTTGTTAACATCTTATGTAAACATAATGGGCCATATAAAGGTTAGCAAAAATGATTGAGGTTATGTCCATATAATAAACAATAAGTGGAGATAGTGATTATTGTGACAGGTCTAAAAATAAGCTATATTTTTAAGATGAAATGTGAAATATTGATACCCCTCTTAGGACACCCTCTTCCCTCTCTTTCCCCGTATACCTACCTTCTTCCCAACCATAACTCCCTGTTCTTTGACTCTTTCTTCCTTTTTTATTTCTCTTTCTCAGGATCAGAGAAACCAACGACATGTCCAGGTCTCGGTTTGTTCTATGCTTTCCTGTCCACAGTCTTCTTCTCCATCATTGCGCTCTTAGTGAAAACCATCGAGGGAATCCACGCCATAGAGATCAGCGCCATACGCTGCTTCTTCCAGATGCTCTTTACTATGCCGTTACTCATCTACCACAAGTAAGCATGATGGAGAAACTCAAACATTTACATTCCCACAGTCAGACGGTAACACTTCAATCCCAGCTAGGTTTAAGATTTACTCATGCATTTACTTCATAACGGTCATTATTTTAAACCAACAATCCATGTGTTGTGACATAATAAGCTCAGCAGTGAGGTAGTACATATCCCTGCCATTTGTTGTCATGCCTTGCCGCTCACCTCATCGGCAAGGATCATGACTTAACAAACAATCATTGCTCCAACAAGTTTAAGTTGTCAAAAAGCTGTGAGAGACATGTATTATTATTATTATTATTATTATTATTATTATTATTATTATTATTATTATTATTATTATTATTATATTCCCCTCAGCCCTGCTGATGGAAACATAAAGCATGTAGAGTAGTGTTGGGAAGGTTATGAATAAAGCCTTCCCACATGAAGTTAAATGCTTTTTATATACTCACAAATTTTATAAATGTATTCAACTTTCTGTATCAATAATAGCATATTCTATACATTTTGCTTTTCAGACTATGAGTTCTTAAGTGCAATAAATTAAATACATTAAACTAACCCCTTTTTTTAAAAAAAGGGTTTTTTTCTGTATATTTCTTAAATTGTAATGGAGACATGTGAATGTTTGAAAAATGTTGTCCATTATTTTCCCCAAGATTTCTTTGACCAGAGGCAGAATTTAAGCGGAGTAAATATCTATCTAAATAACTATAATTTGATGATAAAAGTTGATAATTGTTTAGAACAAGCCAATGCGAAACTATAATGTCACAATGAACAAATGAATGTGCCCTCCACCACAGAGAAACAACACAAGTTATCCAAAGAACTGAAGTATAAGAGATAATACATGAAGAGAAAGAAAAAATTCATTAATTGTACCTTCTTTCCATTTATTCCACTAGCTTGTTTCTTTTTTGCATGGATGAATGGAAAACCAGTTCACTTTAGAAATAAACTTAATTCCCAAAGACTGCTACCAGTACTTTTTGATTCATTCATTTACCTTTTCATCCATCCAT
Organism: Anoplopoma fimbria; assembly: GCF_027596085.1. Taxonomy (NCBI): domain Eukaryota; kingdom Metazoa; phylum Chordata; class Actinopteri; order Perciformes; family Anoplopomatidae; genus Anoplopoma; species Anoplopoma fimbria. Next base: position 15,304,941 of record NC_072453.1, read on the forward strand.
CCATACGTCCTCTACATTCTTCTTTTGTTTTTACATTTTTCTGAATCAACGTTCCTCCTCTCCTTCCAGCCGAATCTGTTCATCTGTTTATCCATCACTGTCACCTCCACATTACTTCCCCACCTATCTATCCGACCATCAAGTCATTTGTCTTCCCTCGGCTCACTTTGCTGCTCAATTTGTCTCCGTCCGTCCCTGTCTAAAATTCAGTTTATTACTTCCTCTTGTCAGTCAGTCTAATCATCCATCCACCCAGTCATTCATTCATCCATCATCCTCATATGTCTGATCCTCCAGGACAGGTTTCCTTGGTCCCAGGGACAAACGTATTTACCTGGTGCTTCGGGGCTTCATTGGTTCCAATGCCATGATCCTGCTCTACTATGCTGTTCAGCAGATGCCGCTGGCGGACGCAACAGTCATCATGTTCAGGTAGGAATTTAATTAATTGTGGATTAGTGGAGATTATACTAATGTAAATAGATTCTATCCTCCCTGAATTGCACGCCTGTCACCTTTTTGCTCAGTTTCGCTCTCTTCCTAATACTTTCTCACTTTCCAACATTTTCCTTATTCCTCTTAATTATCTCTCTCTCTCTCTCTCTCTCAAATATCTGTCAGTAATTAATTTAAGATTAAAGATCTGGGATACCTTATCTATCAATTTGCCTGTTAATAAACTGTGCCTACTATTCCAAAAAAAACCCAAATAAAACTATTCCATCGTACAGAGTGAGTCCTATGGTACGGAAAATGAAGAACATTGAGATAAAGGTTTTGTCTTTGAGTTTTATTATTCTTTGGGCAAAGAAGGTTCAATCATCATACAGAGTGCAACGGTTCCGAGACCGAGGATGTCGCATGTGTACAGATTGTAAAGAACCTCTGAGGCCGATTTTGTAATTTGTGAGTTTGGGCTATATTAAATACATTGAATTGAAGAATGAATTGAACGCAGTCTGAAGGAGGAAGACCGACGTGTACAAAGCGTGTGGCGTCAATGCCTACGTAGGCGTACTTGAACGCCACGACCTCCTCACCTGCCTTGCCCTTTTCCTCGTCTGTTGTAGCTCGGGCCCACCTGGCCTTGCTGGTGTGATCGCCCCATGGCCATGATCTGGACGGCTTGGACCATGATTTATAGACATCTGCAGTTGCTTGTCTTTACACTCGCTTTTCTTCTTTTTTTATCTGCGGTCTACCTGTTTTTCTGCGTGATTGGCGTGTCTAATGAGCTCAGTAAGGCGAGCCTCATCATAGCCCACGCAGCTCAGTCTCACCGCCGCTGAGATGGGAGGCAGCAGTCCGTCTAGGAAGCCTTTCTTTAGCTGACATTCCCAGGTGCTTTCCTCCTCCCCTCTAACTGAAGGGTTCTTAGAGACCGCTGTGTTCGCTAAAGATGGCGTGGAGTCTTGTGTAGTATTCAGCAACAGGTTCGTTTGGCTTCTGTTAACATGAGTTGACCCTTTGACATGGTTATCTTCTTGGGGGGAGATGTTCCGAGAGCTGCGATTAATGAGGTTAACATGTCTCTGTATGCAGCATTATCGGCACATCCTCAGTCAGCACCTTCTTATCTCTCGCTGCCCTTGGCGTAATTTGCCGGGCCAAGTTTCTTCATGAAAAATCGTATTGGCTCGGTGTGTGTGTGTATGGAGGTGTCCGGGCAACCGACGGGTCTGGCTCATTAGCCGGTGCGGTTGGCACTTGGCCCGCGTCTGGTGATGCATATGGTGGTGGCGGGCATGCGTTGAGGTCAGGATCCAGCCGGTACAGCTTGGGATGGAGAGAAGATGTCTGAGGAGCTTTGTCAGGACAGCAGAGTCGCTGCCCATCTTTCGGCGCAGGCTGAAAACTCACCTCTTCAAGAAGTACTACCCTGAGCCTTCCTCGTAGCACTTATTGCATTCGAAGTATTAGTCTTGTTGCACTTACTTAAACCAGTATTCGTAGTAATTTGCCTCTGCACTATACTTTTGCTCTGGTTTATGCTTTAAGATGCTTGTTTAAGAAAGGAGATGCACTTATGACTTCTGGTGACTAGTAGTTCTCTTGAATACCTATGTTGAATACACTTCCTGTAAGTCGCTTTGGATAAAAGCGTCTGCTAAATGACTGTAATGTAAATGTAATGTAATGTCTGTTCCTTGTGTGTCTGAAGTATCCCCTTTAGGCAGCGACTAGCTTACTTCCCCTACATTTTTGCTTCATCCTTCCACCTCTTAAAACATGCTTTATGGCTTTCTATCATGTCCAACTCTTTTCCTCTTATTGTCTTTCTAACTTCACTTTCCCTTTTCTCCAATTCCTTCTGCAAAACCTTTTTATTTGATTCAAACTGAAGGGTCCTCTTTGGGGAAAACCACATTCTTCTGCACACACTTTTAGGTGTTGACAACTTGATTCTCTGTATTTGGTTTTCATGACCGTGACGATTGGTTCGTAACCTGATGTCTACAACCCTTTGACCCCATTTTGTTTCCTTTTATTATTTTACGAGATTAAAGCAGTATTTCTTTATCTACACAGTCGTTCCTGTGAGTATTTACTTTACTTTTAGACGCCTTTTATCCTCACGGATTCTTCGTCTCTTGGGTCGAAGGACTTCAATATTTGATGTCTACCTTATTTTAGTTTCTCTGCTCTCATTGGTATAAAAATGTGGCTATGGAATATCCACCCTTATTTTCCCGTCCTCCTTTACCCAGTAATGTTTTCTACACTACAAACTCTTTTGGGCCCAACTATTTCACGAACAAGGTGTTTAGGGAGGTTGAGTGTACAAGTCATACAATAATTACTCATTCTGACAACCTCACCCGACCTTTGCCTGAAAAACTATCTAAATTAAACATAAATACCAAATATATGGTCTTGTTATGAGTTAGGCACACAAGCATAAGTCACAGTGGGAACACATTTCCTTTTTCACATGTGCTCATCTCTCCCTCTCTAACTAACACTCTCTGTCTTTCAGTAATCCCGTCTTTACCTCCATCCTGGCCTGGATCTTCCTGAAGGAGAGGTGTACGATCTGGGACTTAGTCTTCACTGTTTTTACCATCAGTGGAGTCCTCCTCATCGCCCGGCCACCGTTCCTCTTTGGCGAGCATCGGCGCGGCATTGAGGGCAACTACGCTAACCACATCAAGGGGACCATCGCTGCCTTCGCAGGTGAGTATGATGTTGAGAATTTAGTTTAGACTGCTGGTATGTCAGTGTTTCTTTTAACCACCTAACCAGGACAGGATTACCGTGGCATCTAAGGGAATTCAATGCAATAGAGGAACATTTCCTGGGTAACCTGGGAGATGCAGTCTTTTTCAATTTAATCATGGTTCAACTATTCGAGGGTCTCCATCCAGTCAAGGTGCTCAAAAAGCTCCTCTCTGTGTGAAAGAGTGTTATTTAAGGTTCTTTCACATTTTCAGATTTAGATTAGCACCAGAAAAAGCAACAAAGGGCGACATAAGCGACTCTGCCAGGAAACCAAGTATTAGCTGTTTGGAATTAGAATTTTTAGCGAGCAGGAATCACGTATTTGGCAGCAAAGACATGAACCTTAACTAGCTTTCCACCTTCAAACAACAGTTTTCTTTTATGCCACTCAATAGTCTCAAAATGTGTCCAAATGAATTAGGAGCTTCACTTTGGGGCTAAGTTTTCTTTTTGCTTCTGCAGTCCAACGTAGCTTCTTAACAGCACACTGCAACTGATGACTAACCTCACAAATCTTCCTACTTTTATATGTGAATTACCAACCTTTTCACACCAAATGCATAAGTACAACACTGCAAAGAGAAAGGCTCTTAGTTTTAATAGGGAGAGCATCTGCGCTCTCCTCAGAAATTCACAGTACTGTTCATTCCCCCTGATTTTCTGTGTTTTCAAGATGAAACTAATTTGAACCAAAAACATTGACCTCCACTGCAACATGTCTAATGGCATTCTGGCATTGAGAGCAGGTGGACATAATGACGCCGCCACTTTCGCCGTGGAGATAAATGGAGACATTTTATGATTATGTGCATATCTAAATTCCAAGAGTTGAGTGCTTGAGTAAAAAAAACCTGACAGGAAATATTAAAGTAATGTAGAATGCAAGTGGAATCGAGGACTGATTCACAGAGTAAAATGGTCACCAGAGGAAACTCACATTAACAGGTTGATGAACTCAAATATTTCAACAAGGATTTCTTTAATAGGTATGTAGCAGTAGATTAGAAAATGTATTACATTTGTCCTTTTTAAGTCTCGTATGTCTCTTTTTATTGGTTTTCATTATTCTTGTGATTGCCGCTTTCGTTCAGTTTCTAATTTTTGATTTTAATCCTAGGAGCTATCGGGGCTGCTTTTACATTTGTTGTCCTTCGCAAGATGGGGAAGAGCGTCCATTACTACCTCTCCGTCTGGTACTACGCTGTCATTGGTTTCATCGAGTGCATCATCACCTTATCCGTCCTCGGGGAGTGGAAAATCCCGTACTGTGGCCGCGACCGTTGGATACTGATGCTGATCGCTGTTCTGGGCATCGCCGGCCAGACCTTCCTCACGAAGGCCCTGCAGATTGAGAAGGCCGGACCCGTGGCCCTGATGAGGACTATCGATGTGGTGCTGGCATTCATCTTCCAATTTATTTTCTTCAACCGCGCACCGACCATGTGGAGCCTGGGAGGGGCGCTGTGCGTGGTGCTGAGCACTAGTGGAGTAGCACTACAGAAGTGGTACAGCAACTCTCGCAAGAGCTGAGAAGAAGAAGAAGAAGAAGAAGCAACATTTGATACTTTGGTATTAATATTTATTCTTTTTTCACTATCATATGTTTTTCTGTATTTTACTTGTTAATTACATGGAAACCTGTGAAGAAGTTTAAACCCTTTTGAGAGTTAAAAGAATAGAAATATAGAAGGATAATCTAGCTGGGTCAGTTATTACTTTATGATAGTTTTAAATTCTAAACGTTACATACATGAAGGAGCCTGAGCAGCTAACTTACTGCCTTTTCAGAACAGATTTCCTGATTTCTTCTCAATAACATGTTAACAACATTAATAAGACTGGAAGTTGAATTTCACCATATTTAGGCAGTTTTATGAAGGAAATCTTCAGCCCCATTTTACATTTGCTTTAGTCTGAATAAAATAGCCAAAGAGAGACATTTACTGAATGGGGACCATCCATACTGTGATGCATTACTTGGCAATAATGGTATACTGAAAAGAATACAATATTACATATTTCATTTGATTGTAGTACCCACTAGGCACTATCGAGTGAGTATCTGCACAAAAACACAAATTTTGCTGGCAATACAAATAGGATCACTCTGCCAATAAGAAAAGGAAATAAAATGCAAACAAAATAAGCAGTATAAGCACTTAAAAACACTGTTTCGTTTAGCAAAAAAAAAGTGTTTATTAGAACGACAACAACCACAAAAAAGGCTGAAAAAAAAATCCCAAAATGTGTTACAAGTTTTTACTTGAAAATAGCTGTACAATTCTCTCAGGGATCTTTTGTCTAACTGCTTTTTAATGCCCTAATATGAATTACACCTAAATCCAATCCATGGTGAATGTATTCCTTTGTGACAGGATAATATCCATTATTATTATCCAATCCATAGTTATCTTTGAAGTGCCTTAAGCAGGGAACTTTAACCTCCAGCTTCCCTTAGCGCAGCTGCTCAGTTACCAGCAACTTCTTCTGTGCAGCTCTCAGGTGTGAGTCTGCATAGTTGTGAATATGAAATAGGCTGTTTTTTTTTAAAAAGTCAACCCATTAACTAATGATTTTTTAGAATGAAAGATCAAGTCCAACAGCGTTTTTAATGAGGCACCTAAGGCCTGACTGTTAACTGACGGTCACAGTGATTTCGTCATTAGCTCAGGAGAAGTGAACTCATCTCTCCATTATGTTGGCAAGCACTTAATGTCATCTTAAAGCATCTAATTAGTGTTCTCAAGTCTCAGTCTAAAAATATATTTTCCATGAGGCTCAGACCCGGGTTGTTGTTTGCACTTTGTCTTTGCTAGAGGGTAAAAAAGTGTCAGTAACCTGCCACTATAATTGAGCATTTGAAGTAAGCACCCACACAGCTGCACTGCTGAGGATTGCTGGATGATAACCTCCCCTTTTCTGAAGAGGAAAAATGAGAGATGAAACTACATCAAAACAGTGCAGGTTGTTTAATAGAGACATCCCCCGGCCTGCATCAGTCAGTTGAATAGTGAAACAGTTACACTTTGTCAACTGTCAAAGGCTGATGTTGAGGTTTTACACTTGAGTATATGTGTTATTGTGATAAACCCAGTGACTCAAAACAGCCATCTGTGATTCTTGTTGTGCAACGTACAAGACGACGTATGATCGCCATCCATAAGACGGTTAGTTGTATATGGCTGAAAAATAATAAGTGAGACTTGAAAATAGTCTTATTTTGCATTTAAATATTTAAAAACCAGAAACATTGTGCTATAAGCACTGTTGTGTTTTGTCCTTTGGCATAAAATGTTGTTTTGTATGTGACTGTCCTCAGCTGGATTTTGAATTAAGGCTGAATTGTATGTACTTGTTTGCGGGAAAACACAGAAATACTTTTATTTCAAGAGATGTGGGTTTTTAAGCACTACATGTGTGTGTTTCATATAAACCATACTGTATTTTTAGCATTTAGCAAGGAGTTTTCCACTGTCATGACTGATGAAGTCGCAATACAACGGCAGTCCTCTGTTGTGGGAATGTTTAATTGGGTGAAATACAGCTAAGAAAGGAAGTCAATAGTACTTCTAGACTGCTATTTAATATCCAGTTTCTTCCTTTCCCACTCTGTTGTTTCTGGTCTCTTGGGTTGAGACCTGTGTCAGCACAGCTGCATCATCACACGCCTCCAATTATATATATTTTTCGTATTATTATTCTCTACATTAAGAGAAACAAAGATTCCAAGAGGAATACTAGATTAACAATGGAAATCTCTATGCTGGAGAAAGCACTCTCTTATGAGCGCACATTTGCTGTGGTTATTATGTTTATGACTGATAAGACATTTTTATGACCAATACCAGTTATTAATAACAATCTATATCAGTTAATTAAATTCTGATCATACCTAATAGAGTTGAATATAGTTGAACGATTAATTTCGGTTCATTGTAAAAAGATGATTAATCTTTCAAGTGATGAACAGCGACATCAGTTAAAGTGGGAAATAGATAAAATCACATGTGATCCCAGTATAATAATTTAGTGTGGAGGAGAAATTTGAAAGACACTGTAACAATATTTTTTAATTATTGTTTGTAGTACTGTAAACTGTTATGGTCACTTAAGACGTTGTGACGATAATTTTGCTTTCTTTTTTATTTTCTTCGACGGATTTTAGCTTTACCTCAGAATATTAATTTAGTTGACTTGAATTCTAGTAGCGTAAGCAAAATGTTTTTCGTTTCCATAAAATTGTTAAAAAAAATATTTCAGGACCTATAAGCCTTACAAAAAAAAGAAAGTAGTTTTTCAGGTTTTTAAAACTATGCTTTAATAGTATTTATTTTACTATTTCTGTAATTCATTACATCAACATATTCTATAAGATGTTTATATTTCTGCATAGGGATTGATTATATTTAGTATACTATGATTTGATAATAAATTCTATATGAATCTATATGTGGTCTTGACTTGAGTGTTCATTTTCTGTTGTCAACCTTCTGCAGACAGGTTTCTTTTTCATAAACACTTGAGAAATCATGCCTTAATTTATCTTTCTGACATAACCGAAACTTGTTGAACAGACCCAAACTTTGTAGAGGCATTGCCTGTACTTACATCATTGTCCCAAAGCCTATTGGGTACCGTAGGTGACAGTTATACAAACTACTGAGTCAGGTAGCTGTTGACAGGAGTGCTCAGATCAGAACAGTACCTGGCTGAGTGGATTGTAGTCATTGTGTGTACGTGTGCATTTGTCTCTTTTAGCATTACACCTTTGTTCATTCCCCCCTTTGTTTATACACGCTTGGCATTGTGAAGTCATGCAGAATGGCTGTTTTTTTTTTACTGTGTTGCCACATAACCCATATCTTGCCTAACAAAAGGCTTCCACCCTCCATTGAGGGCTAAATGCATGCAGATGGTGTCATAAACCTTTATTCTAGATCCAGGCACAGTTGCAGGGTAATTCTTCTGCCGAGCACATGAAGAAGCTTAAAAGAACACAGTATCTTATTGTTGTAAATTTTAACATGCACTTACCATACATTTCTATAAAGTGCAATTGTATAACCCATATTGATTAGGGTCATACTATACAAGTAACATACTACAAGGATTATAGTGGGCTTATGTTGTTGATTTTATGTATTGTAAATAGTCGCAGTAGCTATGGAACGTCAGTTATAATCAATACTATTATCATCAGCATTATCAATATTCCAGCAGATGCAACAGTAGTATATTAGACGTTTCCTGCACAAGTAGTGAACCTTTACTGACAGCAGAGGGCAGGAGCCACAAAACAGGGATTTGCTCTTGAATGCAACTTTCCGTCATCAGTGACAGGAGACGACTCTAATAGTTGTGGTAATGCAAGTAGTTGTGATTTTATTCATGTGTCAGCCATAAACTGAATGAAAAATATGTGTTTGTTTGCTTTTCAGAGTCATTTAAATTATTTTCAAACATATACATATGTGCATGTATATGTTTTATATAAAAACCAACAACATAGGAGACTGTAGCTAGTAGTTTATTGTGCAGTTTGCTGTTAAGAGGCTTGCTTTGGAAGAACACGTTTGCACTGATACTATCAAATAAGGTCAAAGGTGTGTGTACAAGATAACATGATATAGTGTAATCACTATATCTACAGTACGTTATTTAAATTGCTTATCAATACCCATTTCTCCTTCCTTAACTTGGCTACTTTTTTTTTTTTGTTTGATTACAAAACACATTTTGCAAGGGATGAAGCCACATCAGATGTTTTGGCGTGGTTACAATAAAGATATTGCTGGGACATTGAAAAAAACAACAACCTCCACCCCCTTTTTATCAGGGAGCTGGGGATTCCCAAAGGTTTGCACGCTCCTGGGTGGAGGAGAGGTGGAGGAATGGAAGGGTTGCACATTCCTGACAGATGGCATAAGACTTCCCATCAGTTGAGCGGGAGGGAATTGGAAAATAATGCCTCATTTTCCAAGTTGAAATAAAGCAGTTATAGGCTGTGAAGTGGAAAAGGGCATCTCTCGTAAGCACGTGCTTTCGCTGTCTCTGGGAAGGGACGGGGTCCAGAGGTTGAACAACTGCAGCCTCATTTCTATTCACTTATAATCAAAAATAACACGAATAAAAAGCAATCTATAAGGAGATCAGTGACTGCACCATGGATTTGCTGCGTGCGAAACCTTGTCTTGTTGAACAAATCATCAAAACACATATTCCAAATATCATTCATCTTCCAAATGAAGCTGTCCCTGATGTAATTGTGGCTGGTTTGGCTGAGGTCAGGCACATCTGGCTCTAGATTGGCAGATGATGGACGAGCACAGTAGCTGATTGAAGATGACATAAGGTGAGTGTCATGTGGTAGCCATCCTATTTTTGTAGACAATATTAAATAGTCGAGTGTCTGCTGTGTTGCTACAAAACTATACATATATATATATATATATATATATATATTCAAAAGTTATGGGAAACGGTATAGGACACTATCCATGAAGTGTGTCACTGGCTATATGGTGGGAAATTGTTGCCAGACATTCCAATATTGACACACACACACACACACACACACACACACACACACACACACACACACACACACACACACACACACACACACACACACACACACACACACACACACACACACACACACACACAGAGAGAGAGAGAGAGAGGACCACAAAGTAACCCTGAGCCGCAGTTATTGTCCTCCTGTCCACAGCTCTTTTGGCTACTGGGAGAGAAGAAGATGCTGCATTCAAGTACCGTTGGATATTTTACTGAAACGCTTAAAACTTTAAAAAAACACTCATGACAAGAGCACAATTCAATACATATATCTAGCATTTTCCACATAAAATAAAAATAAATCACTGAAGTAACTGTGACTTCCATACCAATGTTATGCCAGAAAGTGACATGTGTAACATAACCTCTGTGTAAATAATCCAACAAATTATTTTGGGAAGCTATATGGTCAGACACCAACCTATTCTCCTATGCTGGATGATAACATGTGGTCCTTGTGGGATGCATCATGTGAACACAATATAGACTATAATGATTAGGGTCTTAAACTATACAGGGCCCATCTAGCGCGAGGCAAAAGATTAGATCATAATGCAGGACCTATTTTAGAAAAATGCTGCATTTTAGTGATACAAATTCCTTAGTACATTTGCAATTGATGAAATTATTAAAACATTTTGATGCCATGATCCTAAGATCCTAAGATCATGGCATCAAGAGGAGAGACCACCTCCTTTCACAGCACTTATTGTATTTCATATTAGTTTGTTGCACTTATTGTATTCGTATTAGTTTGTTGCACTTATTATATTCGTATTAGTCACTTATTGTATTTCATATTAGTTTGTTAGTTTGTTGCACTTATTGTATTTCGTAGTAATTTGCCTCTGCACTATACTTTTGCTCTGGTTTATGCTTTTAGATGCTTGTTTAAGAAAGGAGATGCACTTATGACTTCTGGTGACTAGTAGTTCTCTTGAATACCTATGTTGAATACACTTATTGTAAGTCGCTTTGGATTTCAGTTATTGTTGTTTTTTCTACTGTTTTTTTTATTGCTTATTTATAATACTTGTTTTATTTTATTTTATTTTTCATTTTTTATATTTTTATCTTGTCTTCTTCTACTATGTCTCTTGTGTGCACTTTACTCTACGCTGCTGTAAGCCTGCAAATTCCCCCGCTGCGGGACTAATAAAGGATTATCTTATCTTATCTTAAAAGCGTCTGCTAAATGACTGTAATAATAAAATAATAATAATTTAATAATAATAATAATAATAATAATAATAATACTTTAGGGGCCCTATTTTGCAATGTTGGAGGCAGTGCGTAACCTAACATTCCACAGTACCCTCTCATGGACACTGGCTACGAGCCCATAAGGTCAATATCTATGGCATTCATTGTTTTATTATGTTATGACATCACAAACAAACTACTGTAAATCAAACACTTCATTTTACTGTAGTGTTTGTCTAAATGCTAATTGCCCTATTTGCAAAACGTTGACAAGTTAGAACTCAGCAACTGGACAAACATGTTTAGCTGTTTCTTGGACTGTTCCATTTATTAGCTATATATATATATTATATTCCTTTATTGATCCCCATGGGGGAAATTCAAGTGTTGCAGCAGCTCAACTACACAGACACAGACAATAAATACACATACTATACAACTACACAGACAATAAATACACATACTATACAACTACACAGACAATAAATACACATACTATACAACTACACAGACAATAAATACACATACTATACAACTACACAGACAATAAATACACATACTATACAACTACACAGACAATAAATACACATACTATACAACTACACAGACAATAAATACACATACTATACAACTACACAGACAATAAATACACATACTATACAACTACACAGACACAGACAATAAATACACATACTATACAACTACACAGACAATAAATACACATACTATACAACTACACAGACAATAAATACACATACTATACAACTACACAGACACAGACAATAAATACACATACTATACAACTACACAGACAATAAATACACATACTATACAACTACAATAAATACACATACTATACAACTACACAGACAATAAATACACATACTATACAACTACACAGACAATAAATACACATACTATACAACTACACAGACAATAAATACACATACTATACAACATACACTATATATACCTATACTTCAATGCTAAAAAAAAAAAAAAAAAAAATACACAAATGTTTCTAAGAAAAATGTCCACAAGTCTCAAAAATAGTAACCTGGGGACCCGACTTGAAACCTAAAATAACTTTGAGTCCTGATTTTAAAAAATGTGGTATTCCAATATTCCGAGGAGTTCCTGAACGCACCAGAGAAGACAGAGCGTGGTTTCTCACCGCAGCACGAGTTTCTGCATCAAAACGCGAACCAGTCTGTGAAAAAGTGACCAGAACATGTGCTGAACCGGTCCTGCGAAGCTTACATGGGATGCGAACTAGATCTGTCAACACTGGTCGGTAAGTTTGTGCCACTGCACATTCAGACACCTTTACTTGGGTTGCATTGCATGAGAGTTTGTGAAGTTGCTCACAGTGTCAGTGGTTTCCCCAAAAACTTGTGCAAAGGGAGCCTTAAGTCACTTCAAATGAAACTTTTTTTGTTTTTGCTTTTCAGTTGTGTTTGCACGGTGCTAGAAGAGAGATAATGCAGGTGAGATTCGGTTTATTGACATTGAATATTAGTCAGAAATAAGTTAATTGTGATTGTGAGCTGCTTTCAATGTCATTCACTTCAATGCAGTTTGTGTAGTGTTTTATTTTGACAGGTCAAGGTGATTGTTGTACTTAGACATCCCTTTGGGCATTGTGACCTTTAACCCCTTTGCATTTGATGTTGGAGGGAAAGTTGCTCTAACTTAAGTGTTGCAAATGGAAGTAAAAGTTAAACACAACTCTGATTGATCTGAATCCAGATCACAGAGACACACGGGCAACTTGTGAAAAATATATATTACAATGTAAAGTGAGAGGCCACACAAAGATATACAATATACAACCATGTTTCTTAGAATATATGATCACAATACTGTGGTTTTTTGGCAGACTTGAATGTTTGCATTCAACATCCAGCTGTTATTTGTGCTCCAACATCAGGGTGTGTTATGAAGTTGCAGTTGGAGAGAAGGTGTGGTGGTCTGTAGCAGACAGGGATGGGAGACTGGTTGGACTGGTTAAATGTTCTGTTCTCTGCATTAGTTCCAGAAACGGTGGGCGCTTCCCATTTGTTCATCTGTGGAGCAGGCCCAGACTTTGATGACATCACCGTTTTTCTAGGTGTGTGTGTGGTGTCAGACTCTTGAAGTGTGTTTATTGCGGCCATAATTGACCTCTGACCTTTTTTAAATTCATACCATTTGTGGAATACATTCTTTTTGCTTCTCTAATGCCACGTTTTGATTACCACGGTTAAGGAATTAAAGGGGGCTCTGTGGAGATTTTTGTAAACAACAACCAAATGTGTTGTATGCCTTTTCAATGTCAAATATTTCAATAACACATAACCATGCATTGTTTACATCCACGCTTACCAGCTCTCTTCTTCCCTGCCCTTTTGCCGGCGCTTTGCGATGCTTATTTATGTTTTTACCTCCTACGAAATGTGAATCAGCAGAATAGCGGCTTAACAGTTGGCAGGAATGTGTGTTGTGCTGTCACTGTATTTGCACATGCAAGTGCATGCTGGTCCTTGTGTGCAATGGGAAAATTGCAATTGGCGCATCTCTAATTGACAACAGTATCAATGGAGCTGAAGGCTGCATTTCAGGCAAATAGAAAAAAAAAACCCAACAAAGCATGTACTGTATGTATTTACATATTTAAGATTGATTACATGAAGCAGAGGCTTCTGGGCGAAACCCATTCGCTTGAACTAGCCTCTGATGTGAACTTATTTTGACTTGTTCTTGTCCAGGCGTCAACCGAGAATGTATTAACTAAAGTGTCTGAAAATATTGATTACATCACTGACATCTGGATTGTAGTAAGGCTAAAGCATATGTTCTGTGCTTGCCATATACTTGCATACTTTTTAGTCCACCCCTCCAAAATTTGATGAAATTCTTGAAATAAGAAATGGCTGAGTGCACAAAGCAGACTTAACAGACCAGTTCATTTGATTCTAATGAAAAGTATGTTCATGAAAAACCTTCAGCTAATGTCTGAAGGTCTCAGAGAAGGCTTGGCACCGGTGTGATATTGACATGGCTGCCCGTCATCTCTACTGGCGTGGTTCACTTTTGTTATGCCTTAACACTCTTTCTGTTGCTAGAGACACACACACACACACACACACACACACACACACACACACACACACACACACACACACACACACACACACACACACACACACACACACACACACACACTCATTTCATTCTTCAGTTCAGCCAGTCTCTCCCCCCCATTTGAGTCATCCTTTTATTCTCTTTGTTACTGAACGCATGCACACACACATGCACACTACCGCTCACACACTCATCCACTGTGAAGATACACTCACCCCTTCTTGAGTCAGCCCTCTCCCTCTGTTGTTACACTAATACAGATACTCTCACACACACAGAGCCTCTCTCTCTCTCTCTCTCTCTCTCTCTCTCTCTGTTACAGTGCACTTTCCACTGGCGTCTCTCTCTCTGCCCTGCCCTCTAATCAAAGCCATATGTTCTCCAGGTTCCTCGCATGAAAAGCCTGTTCTGTTTGCAGCCTAAGCAGCCTCTCACTTTGTTACTGAGAGGGAGCCTGTGTTGAAAATGAAAGGTAACCTGCAACAGAATTCAGGTTGATGTTTCCATCCTGTTTTTTTACCGTCTTTTCGTGTCCTTTTGAATTGTTTTTCCTCGCAGTCTGTTTGATTCTGGTGCTGTCAGTATTGTTTCATAGGCGATAAAAGCTGGAAATGGGAAGTTGGATAGCTTTCTGTCGCTTCAACCCTTTGCGTATTTGTTTCAATAGTTGTGAGCTCTCCTGGTGACTGGGTTGATTAAAATCTCTATGGAATAGTCTGATCTTTTTCTGAATCCTGACGCAACACAGTGTTAAAGATTTTCAGGGTGATCTTTTAGTCTCTTCAGATGAATCAACTATCTCTCCTTTAGATCCATGGAGGCCAAAATGGAGTCGCTCAAACCTATTCATCTAAAGCCGATTTCTCATATGAACTACGGACAATGTGTGGAGAACCAGGAGATATTCCTGAGTTTTCCAATTCACACATTTAGCACACAAGAGCAGTTTGTCTGTGTCTGGTGCGTTCTCACCCAATGGAAATATAATGTTTGGTTTAGGCAAGGGAATCTAGAAATTAGAGAGATATTCATGATAGAGGGGTTACGATTACGACAATATACTGCGATTCTGAAGGCAAGGTGATATATTCTGATGTTTAAATCAACTTATTTTAGAAAAAGTCATATTACAGAGTAAAGAGCAAAATCGGAGTCATCAGAAAAACAGTGGGATCCACATTTTAATTTATAATCTATCATCTAACATTATCAAACTACTTTTTGATGCAATCTGAGCCACTGTCTGCCACGATTCTTTGCATGTGAACTATTAATATGGATATAAAAAAATGTATGCTTTGTTTATGAGAATCGAGATATTGCGATACAATTATATCAATATTTTCTGACACGCTTACTTGGTAGAGCAAGGTCGCCTAGCCGGTTTACAATGTTTTCCATAAACAACAGAGTCCCTTGCCCTTCCTTGAATTTGTCTGACAGTTTCAGCATTGGCTTTAACGGACAAAAGCTCCAGATCTCAACGTCTATCCAGTTAGGCATGTTTCGTTGCAGCCTTTTCTTTAATGACCCCTCTTCCTCACCCTCAGATGTTTGTTTTCTTCTGGCTTCACGCCAGTCTCTAGGAAATATCATCAACTCTCTCACTGTGAATTCTCCAGACAATGAGCGCTCTATTCACACATTGGCTCAATCGGACATTAGTTGGACTTTGCACTGGGGAGTTGGCAGCTCAAAATGTTTAATGTCCGCTCTAACTGATTTGGACATTTGCGTTCTCGTACGTACTGCTCCTCCGGATAATGTCTAGATAAGTTCAGGGTTGCGGTGCATGAGTGAAAGGGGATTAGGAAACCTCGCCAGTTTGGTCCCAATATGTGACTGTGACTAATATAAACATAACCAGCACTCTTGTTATGTGGGGACCCACCAGAAACCGGCATGTGACTCATTTTGGGTCCAAACCCCAAAAAATGGAATAATACTCCCAAATGAAGGGTGATGCTTATTCTTCTAGTAAAGGGAGATGTCACCCTGTGTATCTGGTTTGGGATAAAGTACAGATTCAATTCAGTTTTCTTCACTGGAAGTTACAGACCAGAGGATGGAGAGCAGCTTTCCATCAGTTCTCACCCACTTTAACTGTGGTTCTCTGCCCAAAGCTGGCATGGTTCGACCCACTGGGTTTGGGCTATTTTCGAGAACTTTAATATGCTCAAACTTTAATTAGGTAGGCATTGAAGGCACTAGACAAAAAGGGATACTCATCAGATTTTGATTTAGAGTATTTTGAGTAAAATTTTGATTAGAAACCTGGTCCCATTGTCCCGCAGCCAGATCCAAACCCTGCTACCCACAGTCATTTTGACAACACCACAAACATTCAAATTAAGATATAACTTTCATACAGTATACTGCAACGAGAACGATGAATTAGTGGATTTTCGCCTCGTATTATAAAGCATGACACTTTTTCTTTCTTCCCAGCTGCACTGATCTCTCCCTTTTTATCTGGGTCTTTGCACTGCATGGCAACATTTGTCACTTTCTGTTCCAACTGCAACCAGTTTAAGGAATGTGACCCTTTTGTAGTCATATGATGCGTCTTTTCTTCTCTGACCCCCTGTGTTAAAGAGAGGGGGGTTATTTTGCATGAAGAGTGGGTGATTTCCAATACAGTCCCACAACACTGACTGTCCTTACTTTATGCAGCCTAATTTAGATTCTTCTTTCGTATATGCAATGCTCTTAAAAATGACATCACTGTGCACTGTGGTTTAGATAATAACCTGATGCATACTTTGTAAAAGTTCTTCTTTACCAGTTAATGTTGTTTTGTCACATGACATGTTGCTTCTTCTCTTTTGCCACTCTCTGTAGCTTTAATGTAAAGTTTCGTCGAGTAGTTTCATAATATTCCAGGGAATACTTGTCAATAATATTTTAAGGTAAATATATTTTTGTAGTAGCCTATCCAGTGGTTGTGATTAGGACTGATAGCGATGCAAAGTGTTGCATTACGATATTAACTTTTTCTTTTTTGCCCCTTCTTCTTGTTACTTGACTCAATTCTCACTTCTTTCTTAGATTATGAATGGAATTCAAATGAGTTCATTTTTGGCACTTTTAGTCGATCTCAAAGCATTCGTGACTGAAAAGATGATCCTATTGAAATCTGTGTTTTCACTGCGTGGCTGTTTCTTTTGCAGCTGGGGCGACACCATTGTAGCGTCACTCTATTGTACTCCCATGACATGCCTTTTTTTCTTTTCTTCCCGTGGCCCCTCTACAACAGAAAAGGGGATTCCTTCTCTCCCTGACCTGCTTATTATGCTGGTGGAATGCTTAAGATCCAGTGCTGAATCCTAGCGTTAAGTATTTAGTGGAGCATTTTGGAGGCTTAAGAGGATAAGTGGCATTTCAGCTCAGTTTGAATACAGCTCTCATTTTACACTTTTAGATCATTTTGATAATTTGCTCTTTCTCTCTTACTTTCCTTTCCTTATTCACTGACAGTGTAGTATCAAAGTAAGCTTAAAAACCTGAATACATATGAAGCATAAAGACTATTACCAGTAATTCACGGTGTTGCTTTCCACCTCACTGATTGGGCTTTACTTTCCTGCACACCGTGTGAAGTTGGACCTAATCAAATACCAGGCCATGAGTCATCATTTGGATGAGTTGCGAAATAATCCCCCATGAATGAACATTAGAAAAAGGCTTTTATGTGAGCATGAAGGCCTCCTGTTGATTCAGGACTTAAGCTTTCAAAAACGGTTGTGGTCGTGAGACACAAACTTATTAAAGCAAATTGTTATTCATTTTGATTAACTACTCATGAGACAAAAGGTTATTTTAAATCCATAATTTCATTAAGTGGTTGGTTGTCTCAACTTCTAGAAAGCTGTGGTAATCTTGTATACTTCAGTTCATCAAAATACAGTGACAAGGACATCACATTAATTGCGCTTTTCTTTTTTTTAACCACCTTTACTCCTTTTAGTTCACTATTTATTGACGTTATATATTCTTAATTCTCAAGCCTTGAATGGTGCCAGCGCACTGGCCTTTCACCACTGAGCAAAGGTTATAAAACCGATTTTGTTGTAATTTTTGATAATGTGACAGTCGTTGATAATTCCACTTCGATGCCCTTAAAAAAAATTGTCTGAAACTCACCAGTAAAGCCGGAGACATGACTGATGTCCCACTGCACCACATTAAAATACTGCAACATGCCCTGTATGTGAAAGCGAAATTAGTATTTCAAAACAAATTATACTGAACATCATTTTCTAATTCATCTATGTCAGTTTGGAAATACCCTTTTGAGATAAATGTTGGAACAACTGACACACAGGCAAATAGAAAAACACAATAACACAGTGTGGTTGTTAACCATCTGATTCTGATTACTATATATCTTCTTCTTCTTCAGGACTGTCAGAGGTGCTGAGATCATCCCCCTCTCGCTTGCATCAACATGTGTTACACTTTATTGCAGCTTGGAATACGTTCGTAGTACCCATCAGTTCTGATGTCTGTCCTTATTGCATCAGGTTTTCCGGTGGGGCAGCTGAGATCACAGTTTTATTGGCTTCTATTGAAGTACACACTTTTAAAAGCAGTATACAAGCCAATTTTTTGAAAAAGAACCAAGAAAAAAGGTATTATTTTTAATTCCTAAAATTCAGATAATCCAGCCTTTCTGTGTCCAAACTTTTTTCACTGAGGGCCACATATAGAAAAATATAGGAAAGGCTGGGCCACTCACTAGAGGTGAGGTATATCGCCTCACCTCTAGTGTATTAAAGTTAACAAAATCAATCAAATGTAGGTAAATTATGCTTGATATTTGAATATGCTTAAAGAAAAAAACATCACAACTTTCCATTAATGGGTTTTAATTTATTTTGTTATAAAAAATGGTTGGCAGCTCATTTTCAAAACAGCAGCCTGAGATTGCTTCTTACTCAGGATTTCTTTGGTTCTGCCATTCTAGGTCATCCGTTTGTGTTTATTCGCGTCTTTCGTGCTAGACGCGCCGGAGAGGGGGCGGGGCTTATCTTCATGGAAACCTCTGTCAACAAATCCATTTATTTCACCATCAACCATGCAATAAATAAATACTATTTCTGCTTTATACTTGTTGTGGCAGTCTCAGATATCCTGGGAAACTAAACGCCGTCTTGTCTGAGTTCATAACATCATCTGTGGATTTATTCGAGCCGTATGAACCGAAAATAAACAATTTTACTGTGATTTAATTGCAATAAATGTACAAAAAGGGACGCTGAAATAACAACATAATGATGGTGGTTTGTAAAAAGTCAGAATTCATGTTTTGTTAGTTCTCTCTGCAGGAGGAGAGGGAAATCACTTTTAAAATGCCTGTTTTGTGAACGGAGCTCGGATCGATGACAGTGACAGGAGGAGAAGCTCAACGCTGATTGGCTGATCGATGACAGAGTGACAGGAGGAGAAGCTCAACGCTGATTGGCTGTCGCAACACAGCGTCACGCGAATATTTCACCTGATTCGCGCCGCCAGGCTCGAGTTCGCATCTACTCGCGAATATTCGCGTCTGTGCATTGACTTTACATGTAAACTAGACGCGCGGGCCGCAGTTGGCCCTCGGGCCGTAGTTTGGACACCCCTGGTCTAAAATATAACCAAAAGGCTTTGTGCTATAGCCTAAGTGTCCATTTCTTCATGGGCACAACAACACATACATATTAACCCCCCTCTAAAGCTACGACTTATACTTGTACTGGGATCAGTCTTGCTGTCTGTCTGAGGTAAATTGTTGTACAGCTTAAGCTACTGTAAGCAATGTTATTGAGTTACGCACTGTACTGTGTATGTCTAGGTCTTTTATTGTGAAAGGTAAGAACAGAATACTAAAAATAAAGTTTTCCCTCATGGTTCAGACTATGGTACGTCCGTGTCGTTGCACACTATAACGTGATTTGTTGATGCCTTTTATTTGGAGCGCTAAAGCTCCAAAAAATCGACCTGGCGGGGAAAAAACATCTTTCTTTTTCTTTACATAATATTCATGTTCTGTGTGAAAGGACGATGACGAGAACAACAGTTAGAAAAACATAATGATGTGCAAAGTGTTTGCATGGAAAAAAAAAAGCGGTATGTAAAGGCCTTAACAAAGAAAACAAATAATTTCCTAAAATGTTGAACTATTGCTATCAACATAGATATTTAGTATTTTATTTAGTGGAGGGACCATTCACAAATATTTCATCATATAAAATAGCCTCGTGTGTCACTGCAGTCCTTTGTTCTGTGCTGTCACTGTCAGTCAGATGCCTGTCAAGGTGAAACGTTTATGTCCACAAACTTCAAAATCACATTCTGATTGGCTGCCAGACTGACTGGAAGGCCCATCCCTCATGTCAGTGGCAGTCTCTCTCTCTCTCTCTCTCTCTCTCTCTCTCTCTCTCTCTTCTCTCTCTCTCTCTCTCTCTCTCTCTCTCTCTCTCTCTCCCTTTTCACTCTCCCGCTCTGTCTCACTCATTTGACAACAAGACAGTGAGCAGCAATTCACCTGGAAAAACCTGGAGCATTGGATTTAGAGAAGACTTTTTACAAGGCTTTGTGCCGACATTAATGTAAGTATTTTCAATTAGCAAATAATAGCTACCTAATTTTACAACTATATATATATATATATATATATATATATATATAAAATAAAGTTATAGTTCTTTGATTTTGTTTACCATTTGAGTTATTCTGTAGGAAAAGAAGCCTGGTATTATGAGTGCCATGTGCTGGACAGTGCTGTAAACAATATAACATGTGAAGTAGAAGTGATCGAGGGATTTCTTGGTCAGTGCACTTGTCACTCTGTGTGACCTGGTTTCCTGTCTCTCTCTGTGCATGTGTGTGTGTGTGTGTGTGTCTGTCTGTTTGTGTGTGTGTGTGTGTCTGTCTGCAATTTTGGCCCAAGGCTGAGATTTAGCCTGAGCGAGCCCTCTGCTTTCCCGGCCAGGGTCACAGTTCAGCTGATAACAAGAGATACTTTGAACTGCGTGTTTTTATGGTTGTCTTTTCAGGCTTACTAACTGAAGGTATAAAAATCATTCTTTTTGTGTATTACCCTCTAGTATGTATCTTTATACTAGAGGGTACCTTTTGGTATAATCACATAGCAGGTTTCATAGGCTGGGGGTGCCTTTATTGTTCTTTTTGGTCTTCATTATTGCCATTTAATTAGCTATTTCTGTCATTTTACATTACATTACAGTCATTTAGCAGACGCTTTTGTTTTATATGAATGAGATACAGTTATGATCATGAAGACTAAACAGCTGTAGCACATCTCATATCAAACCCAACCTTACTTTAAGTCCACATGCTTCTGTTCCAAGTAACCACAGTGTGGAAATGCCATCCTGTTGCTAATTTCAGAGTGTTGTTAAATTAGCTTGATGGCAAGCACAGCTGTCTATCATCCCCCCGGCACATGGCTTCAGGATTTAAAGCTACAGTATGAAACTTCTTGCCCGGAGTTGCAATAATGTCATGCTTGTCTCGACCGCCTTACCCGTACTTGGAAAGGTTCCTGCCTTAACATGTGGAGTGTGTCAGATCGTGTCCTCGAGTGACGTCTGCCTTAATGTGACAGCTAACGTCTGTGCAGCCACAACATGAGCTGAGTCAGTAGCTGATGAACACAGAGGGTTTCCTCAATAGAACATAGATGTTTTCCATGTTTTTTTAAATTGCGTCTTGTCTGAACATTTAGTTTACTTTCACTTTTGTTTCTCATTTTTCCTCCCATTTGTAGTCGTGGTGACTTGTCTGTGCTATGGTTTCTAATCTCTCTTTTATAACTACTTCAGGCAAAATTTGCAAAATATGCATGTACAACCAGATACACACAAAGATGTATTATTATTATATTATAATATTTGTTTATTCTTACTTTGAATAAGAGAACATTGATTAAAATAAACTATGATTTGAAGCCAAAAGGTGAGTGTTTCATATCTTGCAGGAATGACAACACATGTGGTGGCTAAACACATACTTTTGCTAGATCAGGTTTGTCCTGTTTGCCTGTGACACATGTAGGTGAGATTCTTTCTGTTATGGATCGGGGCAGGCACTTCTGAAGGTCATAAAAATGACATGATTGATGATAAATGGCTGATAAAGACTCCTGGAGGTTATAATGTTCCTCTTTTGTCTGAGGTGTTGTGAGAACGCTTCTCTATCATGTCTTAAGGTGTCTCCTTTTAATCAGTAGTGTAGCTCCAGGCAAGCTGATGACACATGTTACAGTTTTAGTTCCATTCAGAGGTTGGCTTATATTGTGCAACCGACACATTGAAATCCAATACTGACCTTGGAAATTGTAGTAACCAAAATAGTTTGGGCTAATATTCCAACATGTTTATGTCTTTTCATGTTTGTGTTATTTCATTAAATGAGAAAAACGTTATTAATCCTATGAAGGGACAATCCATTCTTTTCATGCAAGACAGATCATTAGGTTATTAAAGGTAGTGCAAACCCCATGATCACCAAACCTGTCTTTCCTGTTTTCCCCCAAATCTTTTCCCAAAGTCCTCAAATGCTGTTTGGACAGTTTCGATGTGCCAATTGTGATGGGGGATGTTGATACAGATGTTTACATTTTCAATGGGAAGGCAGCATCTGGTAAAAGAATTAAGGACTTACTTTCCATCAAGTAGTTTTGCATGTTTTTCATGCACAATGAGGTCATATTTTATTAATTTAGCTGATTATTAAAGGCCATTTTGAATAAAACTTTTTTTTACTAACAGTTTATTGGCTTCTGGGAAATTCCGAATCTTTGCGTGTCTTTTATTTCTTATTGCAGGATTTGTTAACTCTTTTTAAAAGGGTCCCTGCAACTCAGTCCAGTAGAACAATAATCATACCTATTGATCAGTTCAGGTCCTGTAGTCTAGCGTTGGATTCAGTTGACTTGACGTGTGGTACAATGTTCTGCAGTGAACAAAACTAGCATAAATAAAACAGTGGCATCTCAAAATGCCCCATCGTCAAAAAAATCAATTTTTTGAGCTTTCAAATCATTGTCTTCAAAAAGGCTACAGTTTAGCAGCAAGTTAGAGGAAGTCGTGCGGAGGTTATATGTCACTGTGAGCTCCTGAATGAAGCACTTGTCTGTTTCATCCCTTTTGGCTGAAGTTCTGTCTGTGTAAATGTAGCACAGAGCCTTGAAAAGAGGTTGCAGACATCCAACACGGACACCTTGATATACAGACGTGTTCAAATTCGTTGGATCTCCTCCACCAAAAAAGACGAACACACAGTTTTCTCTAAAATAACTTGAAACTGGCAAAAATAAGCCGGTAGCTCGGCCCAGTCTTCCTGAGCAAAATGTTCCAGCTGTATCAGGTTTGATCGGTGCCTTCTCAAGATTGCAAATGTCAGCTCTTTCCATTGATGTTTGATAGGATTCAGATCAGGCCTAGAATTGTCCACTGTTTTGTTCTTATCCATTCTTAGGTTCCTTTAGCTGTATATTTTGGGTTATTATCTTTTTGCAGGAACCATGTCTTGTGAATAAGACCGAGCTTTCTGACACTGGGCAGTACGTTTTTGAGATTTCATCTTTCCCCGCACAGATTCAAGGCCCACTGTGCCAGGCCCAGCAAAGCAGCTCCAAAACATAACCAAGCCTCCTCCAACTTTCCCTGTAGGTATGGTGTTCTTTTTCTTTGAAAGCCTAATTTAATGTCTGTGAACATAGCGCTTTGACTTGCCAAAAAGCTCCAGTTTTGACTCATCTGTCCAATGAACATTCTCCCAGAAGGAGTGTGCCTTGTCAGTATACATTTGTGCAAATTCTTGTCTGGCCTTTTTTAAGTACCGTCTTCTTTGATGGAGCCCACATGGTGCGATCACAAACTGAAAAACCTTGGAGTTCAGCTTGTATCTGTTATCCTTGGTGCCTTCTACTCCTTCTGATCTCTTCAGACAACTCTCTCCTTTGCTGTCTCTGGTCCATGTTCAGTCTGTTGCACATGATAATGCAAAACAGCATGGTGAATACTTTTGGCCGAGCATACCTTGACTGCCTTGATTTACCAAGGATCAATGAGATGAGCCCTTTCCTCCCTATTTGTATTTTTCTTCCTCTCCCACGCACATGCACCAAAAGCCTAGCTGGTCCTCCCTCTTTGGGTCGGTCCCACATTCCTACTCCGGCCCACGCATTTCGGCAGGGAATTAAGGGCTATGTTCGCTCTAATTATGAGGTTTCTGGCACTAGTCTTTTGGATCCATGCATCACTGGCCACCACTGACGATACCAGAACCACACGATTAGTATGCGTGCATGTTGTGGTTGACGGTGTCTGTTATGAATGGATTTTATGCAAGCATGGGGCATAGCTAGCTTCTGCCAAGCTCTGATTTATTAACCTAGCAGTGTGCTGGACTGAATAAGTTAAAAGGAATCAGTTTTTTTTAGAAAATGATATAAAGTCATTGAGACCTTGGATCAAGGCCCTGACAGGCCATCGGTGAGCATCTGTTGCCTTAGTTTTTGCGCCATTGGCACTAATCTGCGGTGGCTGTTTGGCTGATTCAGCATATTGAGTCGACAGAGGAGACAGCTAGTGAGAGCAATCACTCTGATCAGTGCACGAGAAGAGAAATGGAATACCGGCTGTTCTAGAGAGTTATTTCCTCCAACGCAGGCGCAGAATGTACGTGCTTGTTGGCTGTAGTTGGGTTTGGGTGCAACTTTTTGGCCAGACGCAGGCGACATGAGGCAACGCAACAGTCGGGCTTCATCACCGTTAACTCCTTGATAATGGTTTGGTGTGTCTGGGCCTCAAAGGACATCATTTCCTATTAACTGTAGAGCTGAGTGTGATGAAAGCCAGCCGCTGAAAGTGGACTGTTAGGTTTCGTGGTGTCATTATTACCATTTCTCTTTTCAAAACGACCTTCTACTGAGTTTGCATAACTGACACAAGAGTCTTGTATTTTAAGACGGCGGTACAGCATAAAAAAATTAAAAAGCTGTTTGTGATAATTATAGTTAAAAACCTTTTATAACATTAACCAGTGTTTGTGGTTGTGGAGGAGGGGCGTTTAGAGGAGTATTGTAAAACCAAAGGATGTTGTTACATTTTAAACTAATGACAGTAAAAGGAATCACGATTGCACACAATTTCTGGAATCCACAAAACGGTGTTTCTACCTGGATTCTTGTTTAAATGTTTCATATTTGAATCTAAGTTATTTTTTTCAAGTATATTTGGGGTGCATTTTATGCCTTCATTGATAGTAGAGAGAAACAAGGGGGAGGGAGAAATGGGGAATGAATGACGCATCAGTTCAGATGTAATTCTGACATACTGAAGTTTATGTTTAGCACTTTAACCCTTCAGCTGCCAGGGTATTCTATTCTGAAGTAATCTTACATTGACATCATATCATGGAGAGCTGCCATTGAAACTGTCTTTTAAAGAAACTGGTTGCATTGAACCAATCCAACACAGTCTAATTATCTAGAAAATATAAGTTTATGATGATGTTAGATGACTGTGGGATGTCTAAATACAGGATCCAAATTTAAAAAAAGGGAGCATTGGTCGAAGAGGCTAGAGAGTGAATGAAGAGAGGGACAGGTGTTTGTGAGAACAAAGCAGTGAATCAGAAGAATAGATGGATTAATTGATTGGAAGTGATTGTTTCAAGGTGATTAAGTTTTAAAGCACAAATAAACACATCCACGACTCTGCGCAAACTTGCAGGAAGGTGCCGGATTTGAAATGAACATAGCCCGAGGCACGCTTCATCCTGCTGTGGCCTGCCTGTGAAGTCTGTGAGCCTATCAGTGTGTTTTGACCTGGGAATGAGAACCTGCTTATTGACTGAAGGTTATATCCCCACATGGGGTCCGACTGCTCTGTTCTGATGCCAGCAAGAGTCCCAAACACAGCAAAGAATAAGAAGAAAAGGGAAAATACAGGCGGAGGACAGGGCCTCTGCAGATACAGACACAGCCACACACTTCGAGTGGGTCATAAGTGATGATTGAAAGTGATTGTTTTTGCATCGGCCTATACATTGTCTTTTAGGAAATTGTTGCATATTATACCTTTTTAATTATACCAACCCTATGACATGTCCTATTCCTCGTACATTATCTCAGGAAATGGATATAATAGTACTGTTTATAGTTTTATTCTTATTGCCCCATAAAGTTGGTAGTCTTTATGGGTGGAAAATGAGTGTTGTTCCTTCCTGCATTATTCTCTTTCCACTGAAATTCCCTATTTGTTGTTTCAGTTGTGTCGGTGACAATGGCTATCGCTCTGTGCGGGGATTTAGTTGAATAGTTATAGATAAGAAAGCTGATGTGATGAAAGAAGAGCAAAGAAAGACTTGAGAGAAATCTTGAATCTTTGAAAGTTACTAGAATGTGTTTCTCATGTGCATTTCAGTTTCTTTTTCCCCCATATTTTTTTTTTTTAAAGTTTATATTGCTCAACTTTTCTAGCTCTCTCACACATTACTCATCGAATACGATTGGAAACTGTGGAAATTAGTGGTGAAAACCAGGTAAACAGATAATGACTGGTGTGTCTGTGTTCTTTCTGTTTCCCTCCCTTGTTTTTTTTTATTTCTCTCAGGGCCTGCAAATGGATAACTATGCCACAGATGCATGTCAGGACCAATCTGGGTTAACGCACACAGGCACACACGGCTTGTAAACTGTGACCGTGAACCGTGCTATCAAGGAAATTCTTCTTTCCTCCAGGGACACCTCCGTGGGTTCTCTATCTGGCGGTTTGTACAGCTGCACAAGCTTCTGTTTCTACAACACACACACACACACACACACACACACACACACACACACACACACACACACACACACACACACACACACACACACACACACACAGAGTACACTCTGTTTGGACATGTTGTCTTAGTCACTCAAAAGGCCACTGGTAGCCTAAGTTATTATTTGCCCGACCACAGGCCTCTGGCCATGATGGCAGGACCTGGGACTGTTGTGTAGCATGACCTGAAGTGGATCTCTCTCATTATCTCGGTGAGGATATTGAACTGAACTTAAATACAGAAGGTTTGATACTGCTGATGGGAGCTTGTAAGTCAATCAATCAAAAGGTGAAGCTGCAACCAAAGAAATGTACTTAAATCTCCATTCCATTCAGGGAAAACTCACTATCATTAGTCATCTAGACCATCTGAGTTATAAACATGACAATGCGGTCATCTAACACAATCAATGGGTTTTGAAGTCAGCAAATTTAATTTCCTCTGCAAATTTCATTTCCTCTTACTGCTCTTAAGGAGCCCCTAATTGAGATGGAAGACGTCGCTTCTCAAATGTTAGGAATTAAGAGACTTATTTGACAGATGTTTGCATCACAGATCGGGGCTAAATGCTACCAATTTTAGATGATTAAAGGGACTTAAGACGAATCGGAGGTGTTTGATTTCTCCTGCTTAACTGGCATCAATATCAACGTGTGTCTTACTTTCAGAGCTGCAGCTAAACAAAGGATAAAGCAGGACGCTCCAGGGAGACGCGATGGCTACTGAAGAAAATCCGAACCAGGTCGGGGCTGTAGTCCTGGCTCAGCGTGCTTCACCTCCATCCACTGGGAGCAGAACCGGCAGAGAAGCCAGACACGCAAATGACAGCCAGGAAGTATGGCGATACTCTGACCAATCGTGGCAGTCAAAGCAGCGGAGCAGCCCTTCCCTCCTCTTTTATAGAAAGTTGTCGTGTGACAATGGGAAAGGGACAATTTTGGACGAGGAATGCGAGTGTTCGGATTACAGCTCAAAACTCTTGAGTACCGACGAGAAACGTTACCCAGAGCTGTCGGCTGGCAAGAGAATTGAAGGAATAACTAACGCTGTTACTCCCACACCTGGGAAAAGTTCAGAGGGATCTCCGTGCCAGCTGGACACCCCTGGAGAGGGTGTAGATGCAGGCAGAAACAGAACTGGCAGCACCCAATGCTCCTGCACCCTCTCTAGCCTCAACATGAGTCCAAACATCTACTGTTGCCACAGTCCCAGGTCGAGCCTCTGCCCAAGCCCCTCTAAGCCCAACCAGAGACACATCCGTCGCAGCAGCCTGCCTGTGTCAATGCTGGCTTTCCACAAGGTAACAAAGCAGGACGTTGCTAAGTCCACGATATCTGCAATTTGTATACATTTAGCTGCTAGATATGTGTTCTTTGCGCTCTAAAATGCTTGTTTTAAAGATGAGGAAAAACAAAACACCAACATTTTTCCACTGTAAATGAATGGCTTAAGCTCATTAGGTAACTCATTGCTTATTTAGCTGTGCTGAAACATCATTAAGACTATTTTCATTAATCATGTGTTCTTCTTGCTTCTAGACGTCACCCTGCCGCTCATCTCAGTGCTGTCCTTCCAGTGAACCCAGCTCTCTGATGTCATCTCCCTGTTGTTCCCCCCTTCCCAAACACCGGCAGCATCACCAGAATGGACGTGTTCACCGGCACCATCTCAAAGACGGCTACTCGAGTCTAGAGAGGCTCAACAGAAGGCCCAGGGTTAACAAATGCTCCCTGGAAAAACTATTTCCAAAAAGAGTATCTTTAGAAGCCACGAGGGCAACCGCGAGGAACGATGAGAGGTCATCCTCAGGAGTTACCAGGGTCTGCATGGAGGGCAGCAGCAGTGATGAAGGGGACGGAGAGGGCCTGTTGGAGAACGCAGAGTTTATTAGGAGCCGTAAAGCGCGTTCCACTGTCCTGGTCAGACGCTTCTTCAAGAATAATCAAAAGGTATTTACATGCAGGATTCCTTTTCTCTTGGTCTTTGGTGTTGTATAGAATTTGTTTCTTGAACAAATGTGATTTAGATGATATTCTTGAACACATCACATATATCAACATAACATTCCTTTTTATATAAATAAGTTTGCTTTTATCAACCTTTTATAGTGCTCATCATTTAGTTTGCTAAACAAAACAAATGAGACATGCTGATAAAACCTTTTCTTCTTTCCATAAGATGACCAAGTCAGTGTGTACTGGAACCAGAGCGATTGTCAAGACGCTGCCGTCAGGACGTATCTCAGAGGAGGTCTGGGAGGTCTTGGTTTTTCACAGGATATGGCATCCCAGCAAGAAGGATATTTGGCCAATCGTAATGCGTGGAATCAAAGAAGGATTCAGCATTTGCAGGGATATACTGCGTTTTGTTGGAGTTAAGCTACAGCGGGTAAGAGAAGTAATACACAGACTTCGTCAGACTGAATTTGTATAGAAGCATTCCGTACTTCAAGGACTCAAATATGCCGTTAAGGTTCTGAAAACGTAGATTCAAGACAGCAATGCAGTGAACTTCTCAGGTCTTTGGTTGTTTATCTTTCCCACTGAGGCTCTAGCTTAACACACTGCTGTTAAGACAGAACTGTACCAGGGCAAAAGGATTTATAACTAAGTCTGCAATGTTAATCAACACAACATGTTTTCCATTATCAGCCAAAACCGAGGTTTATTAAGTTTTCCTTTTTAAGAGTTTAGGGAATATGTTGCAGTGGGAGGTGTTCAATCTTTATGGCGTCCATGACCTTACATGACTGACGTTTTGACGCCAAGCTATAATATGCTTATTCTTGAATTGCCTTACAATGATGTGGATGTGCCACAGACAATAAGGCATTGGGTTAAAATGTGGTGCATTTTCTCTTCCACCAGAAATAGTCCAAATCTCATAGCTCCAGAGGTGCAAGAGTATTTATGACTTAATTGAAAAATCGTTCTTGGCTGTTGCTTTCCTCTCTTTGGGTTGAAATGTAATGCCTGTTATGCATGAAGGATGAATCATTTGTTCAAGGAATATGTTAATAGACCAACACACACACACACACACACACACACACACACACACACACACACACACACACACACACACCAAAAACACATACACACAGGCTCTTTGTTCAGGCAAGGCCCCTCCTGCGGAAAAATGATTTATTCTCTGTTAGTCCTGCTCCCCATATTACTGACAGACTGAATGACTGAGCCCTCTGTGTGTGTGTGTGTGACTGTGAGTGTGAGTGTGTGTGTGTGTAAATGGACTGAGCAGAGTTGGCATCTACATTAAAGTTATAGCCATGGAAATTGCTTCAGAGAAGGTAAATGAGCAAGACAGAGTGAGAAAGTTAGAGAGAGAGATGGAGGACGGAGGAAAAGAGACCGAGTGAGACGGAGAGGCGACCCAGGAAGTTGCCGCTTTATTATCGAGTTTCCGAGCAAGAGCGAGTTTTTTTTCGCGAAACCTCTCCCAGGAGCTGTTCAGCTTGAGCAGCTTTTGGCAGCCCCCCAGATCAGAGAATATACAGCTATTTGCTAACTTTCAATAGCAGTCATGCTTTCAGTCTGAGAGGTGCAAACATTATTGGAATCTGTGTAGACTGGGAAACGGCAGCATCGCACAGGATATCTCTCCTGTTGTTTTTTGTTATCTTCTCTCTCCTCTTCCTGTAAAAACTCAAAACACGTGGAGACCAAAACCAAGTGCCTTGAGGACTCCTACATCCTACATACTTACACAAGCCCAAGTTTATCATATTGTAATGCCAAGAATAATATTGTATTTTTATTATCTTTTTGCTGTAACTGTCGCTGAATATGAAATTGGGAGCAATTCTATTTCTCTCAAAAGCTCTCAACATGCCGACTGCTGAGTGTTATTATGAATCAGACTGTGTTTCTTGTCACTCTCACCCTGTTTAGCATTCGAGCTCTAGGATTGGCCAGGCTTCCATGCTTGTTGAGGTACCGGTAGCCTGATTTGTTGAGGTCCTATACCCAGACCGATGGACTATCCTGACATCTCAATGTTAATGCCTAACCCTAACCAACTGATTCTGCCTTAACCAACTAAGCAGGGTGGGTCTTGCCAAGTAATTCAAAGTGGGATTCATAATTATGTGTTGGCTTGCATCCAACAGTGATAAAACTACAGCAACAGTGCCGCCCGTATAGTGCAACAGTGCCGCCCGTATAGTGCAACAGTAAGGGCGACCATGAGCTAACCAGTGGCGCTCACAGGCAAAAACTTGCACTAAAGGCATGTTCTGTCGACCTGCCTATGTTAACAAAGCAAAGAGAAGCTCAGATGACAACACAAACAGAGGGAGAGTGACCTCATTCTCTGCTCAGGTGGACATAACTCCATTATGTCTTTACATCGATTTTTGCTGCTATATTATGTTCAGAAACCTGTATATTGGACCTTTAAATATATATATTTGCAAGCTAATTGTTAGAAAGATATTAGATAGCAGGCGGAGTGCGTCTACATGGGCACTTTACTGTGCATGTATTGTTTTTATGATTGGATTCTTACACGTGCACAGTTATATAACGTGGTTGCCGAAATGCATGGATATGTATTCGATATGTATTTTTTATGGGGTTTATGCATACCCACAACAGAGCCAAGCACTGTCTTAAGTTTCTCATGTGAAGACGGGGGCTTGTACACTCAAGCCATACGAACACACACTCGTGAGCTTGCTGCAGTGTGGTTTCTGACTTCGCCAAAGTGTTTTTATGAGTCCTTTGTGGTCGTAGAAATATGGGCCGAGTTAAGTCCAGGCAGCGCTGCTTTAATAATGAGCCTATTGAAATCGGGGGAGCTGCCAGCAATTCCCCCGTCTAAACACCATCCGAGCTACTCCTGTTAGGGGTCACAAGAGAAACTCAGAGAACACTGAGTGAAAGTGAATAAGTAGAGTTGTAGCAGGGCTGTCATCAGAATCATGAAGTACTATGAAGAAGTAGGAATGCGTCCCATAAGCAACAAACGGGAGTCAAATAAACTTTCTATACGTTCCCGTTTTATTAGATAGAGCCGAAACAATGGAATATCAGACAAAATATGACATTTGAGTAAAAAAAAACAAAAAAAAAAAAACAGGTTTCTTTTGACCCTGAACCATCTGGTCACCCTAATGTAGATACATAGATCATCATTGTAATATTATGTATGCAGTATTCATTGCACAGACATTAGAAATGTATTGCATATTTTCAAAAAACAAAACACCGTTTCTGTCTGTCTCTACGCCCATCAGCCTTTTACACACACACACACACACACACACACACACACACACACACACACACACACACACACACACACACACACACACACACACAACACACACACACACACACACACACAGGCCCCCTATATGTGGCATGTTAGCCTGACTCTGCAGTAATCACATTGAGGAGTTTTCTGAAGGTATCCTATGGCCCTGTGTGTTTATTGCTACAACTAACGAAGCGAGCCAAAGAACACAGGATTATATGAAGGAGGGATTGGAGAAAGGCAGCAGAGGCAGACAGAGAGAGAGAGAGACAGAGGAGGGAAGGGTAATACACTAGGAGAGAAAAGGGGGAGAAAATGAGATTTTAACAGTGGAAAAAGTAGAAAATCTACCATGTGAGAAACAAGGTTGGGGGGGGGGGGGAATCAGGCATTGACTATTTGAAAGAGAATAGGGAGGGTGAGAGAGTGGAAACAAAAAGGTTTACACCCAGAAAAAAAAAAGCCATGAACTTATGTTTTATATAGGTTTTCTACATAAGTTCATAATGGAAAATGAACATGATGGAAAATACTCCGAACGGAATCGGAGGGAAAAGAGTTTCCCATTCTCTTCCAAGAGTCGAGCAGTAAAAATGAAAGCTTTTCTATGAAACTTTGTCTGTTAGTTCCCTCCATGCACTGATCAGTGTGCCCACAATCTTACCATTAAGTGTCAGGAAAGTTTAACACAAAATAAGGAAGTGTTTCATTACTTTGTGCAGGTTTAACGGTGAAAACACACACACACACACACACGCACGCACACACACACACACACACACACTCTCCTGGTGTATAGGGATCAAACCGTCTATGAGCCAGAAGCATTTTATTGTTTGCCTTTTGTTGAGTCTACCAATTTGAGCCCTGTTGTGTCCTTTCATTAAACTTAAAGTGGTGTCAGCCTAAATGGTAGGTGACCATGCTCACCCTTGCACACACAAACAGACAGACGGGCAGGCACAGACAACGACTACACACTTTTTTACGATAGCAATTTGGGGCGTAAGGGCTGAGAGACGAATGCTTGTGAATATATCATCTTCCCATTATTGAGGATTCAAGTAGTCTTCGGGGACAGGAAAACTTCTCGTCTTCCTTTCGAGGGACGATCTGTGCTTTCCTGTTTCCTCCAGTGTGTCGTCTCATAACTGCACTTAAAGCCAGAATGTTACCAGTTCATATCCAGGAATATCTGTCCTGGGAAAGTGAAAATTGTCCTCGGGAGATGTAGTTGACTTCCCTCCTTAGATTTTCATACACACAGGTTTGTGTCTTATGGATGTTGTTTAGCACAGTTGTTCATCGTTTTGCACTGTCGATCCTATTGGGAGAGTTTGAGGCCCATTTATGCTTTGAAGGTCTTCCCGTCAGTCAGTGAAACTGTATTAATTAGGCAGCATTTCATTTTCAAAAATCTCTAGTTCCCAAGTTTATTTGACCTCGTGTTCATTAAACATTTATCTCCTTTGCACCCCACACGGTCGTCTGCAACTGAGGCTCATCCGGTTTCCGTTAAGTAACGAAGACGCGTTATTGCTGCGTTTT
This sequence comes from Anoplopoma fimbria, assembly GCF_027596085.1. NCBI lineage: Eukaryota > Metazoa > Chordata > Actinopteri > Perciformes > Anoplopomatidae > Anoplopoma > Anoplopoma fimbria. Next base: position 15,338,727 of record NC_072453.1, read on the forward strand.
ACACATGAACTGAATGATGCACCTACTCACCAACCCACACGCTTTAGCATGCTACATTTTACTTGCATATTTGAAAAATCATATTGAAACAGGATTTTCAGATTGGCTGTTAATTGGGAGCTACAATTTAAGACACAGATCACCAAATATAGTGCCAAGTAAATAATAATGATTATTCAGTATGTATGTTATATATATATATATATATATATTATATATGTTATAATAATGATAATGATAATAATTTCCTGTCTCCAGCTTGCTGTTTACCCAATCTCCCGTGTGGTTACCTTGCATGCTTGTGGTTATAAGAGCAACATACACATAAATATCTTTTTTTCTTTGACTTTCCTCCTTTCAGTTTGAACAAATATAGATTGTTTTTATTGGTTAAATCACAAATTAGCCTCAGCGGGCTTTACGATATGTACAACCTATGGCATCCTCCATCCTTGAGTAGCGAAGATTCCCCTCATCGTCTGTTGAAGAAGTTGGTGTGTTAAATGTTGTTTATGCTAAAGGTTAAATCTCAGAGTGCCTCTTCAGTCAGTCGCTGCAGTTGTTTGAAAGGTAATACCGGCCACCGAAATGTTAAAGTAAGCACATTTTCTGCCTTTCTCAATAGCCAAAGACAAAATTTTGATTTAATCCCAATAGAGTGTGTATTGAAAACAATACTTAAAGAATCTCCTAAATCAAATTTGATAATCACCCATATGGCTGCGGCTTATGTCGCTATGACTCGTTGATGGTGTCTAGCTTTAGGACTTTGTAATTTCTATTCAGCAAATGTTAACAATAGGAAGCAGCCTGTGACATATGGGAGTTGTTGTTAAACTCATTCTTGTTTGTGCTGTTTAATGCCTTTTTTCCCCCTAGAGCTCTTTGCTAGTTAAATATCCATGCCTGTAAAATGGGTCAATATGTTTAAAGAGCGGTTATTTATGAGCTCGGGTAATAACTCCTGCAAACACATCCACGTCTTGGTTACCAATTACTGCTGGTTTCAGAGGTAGTGTTTAAAGATAAAATGTCCAGCGAATATCCGGTTTTAAGACATCCATTCCATACTTTGTTGTGACATTGCATAGATTGGCTTTCCTGATTATTGCCTCAGTAAATAGGCTGGTTCGTTTGCACGCCATAAAAACACATACTGTATGCATGCACAACAAGCTCCCTTTCCCTTCCTTGTTACAGGCCTATTGAACGGATCTGAGAGTCACTGACCTACAATGTGAGATGGTAATTAATGTGTGCACACACACAGTGTTGAATTAGGTTAGGGCTACTAAAAAGGTTGAAGTTAATTAAATTACAATTACAATCACTGTGTGAGCTATTGGTAATGAACAATGGCTTTTATACATCTGGAAGTCACTGCACGCCTGCGAGCACAGAGCTTTTATATGTGTAGGATTATAAGAGACCCACACATAATGAGTATTTTTGCCTCTTTGAGTTGTTAAAGCGCACACACTCTACATGTTTTGACAAACTGCCCCTAACCAGACTCTGAGGCTTTCTAAGCAGCCGCTTGCTGTGTACACAGTGTAACAGACTTAGGAAAAACTGTTTGGATGACAAAGGTAAAAGAAAGAACATCTAGGTGAAGCCAGACTGTGAACTGAGGATGGCATGTGCATTTTTGCAAGGTGAACGGGACTTGAGCAACACAGTAGTTTCCCAGTCTAGTGCAGGACACCTGCAATTTTTTTTTTTTTGTGTGTGTGTGTAATCAACAAGGCATGTATTACTTATTGTATTAATTCTGCTGTCAACATTATGAATCAGTTAAGGAAGTTTAAATGGCATCAGTGTTGTTAAACAGAATGTACCAGAGTGAAGCATAACTCATCTTTAATACTGAAGATGTTTGCTGGAGATTTATTTGGTGACTCAACACACTGCACAACACAGGTTGATTGTATTGAAAATATTTCATCCAGTTGGCCGTCTGAGAGGCTGCACCTAGATCAGTTTGAAGATCACAAGACAAGTTGGAATCTTTATTTTTACTGTCATTGGAGAAAGCTTCCCTGACTTGCGACCATGATTCTCCTCCAGTTAGTGGTTTCGTACAAGGGCAGATGGGTAATGAAGTATTATTGTCAGTTAAACCAGTTGATCGTGGTTTGAGATGGTAAAATACCCACATTTTTTTTAAAGAGCTCAGAATCTAATTCATTTCACTTAGCAAATGTCTTTTCCCAGATCTCTTTAAATTTTTATATTCAAAGTACAAACATTCAGGAAGTCATTCAGCCGAAAAGCAAATAGAGAATGAATAATAAAAGCAACAAAGATAATAATTAACTATTTAAAAGATTCCTTAAGGGAAATTAAAGGATTCAATGAGCAGTATAAGTTCTGAATTATAATATTAAACACACACACACACACACACACACACACACACACACACACACACACACACACACACACACACACACACACACACACACACACAAACGCTCACCCTCTGTGTATGTCACACTCATTTAACCTACTGTCTATCACTCTTATGTTCTCTCTGTGTGTGTTGTGCCACTACAAAGGAATGTGCCGAGCAGGCCACTCTCTCACCCAGCTGGGTGTTGCGGCTTAGCCTGAGATTAGTGTGTTTGTGTGTGTGTGCGTGCGTGTGTGTTGAGACGCACACTGTTTAGTCAGATGTCTGCCTACAGAGGAAAAGGGTAGGACAATAAATAACTAGCATGTCTTTATAGGGAGTACTGTCATTCAAAGTGACAGTATCTTGTGACCTCTCTGCTCTTTAACCATGAGGAGATTCAAATCCCAGCTCCATCGCTGTTTATAAATGAAAAGCTTGAATCCGCTGCACAGGAGCGCATGTTTCTGCTGTCTCTTGTTTTCGTTGAAACTTATTCCCTCTGTTTGTTTTTGTGGGGGTGACAGAAGGGTGTCAAAACTGCATGTGGGTGTGTTTTTGCTTCGTGGAGTCAAAGTGTGTGTGTGTGTGTGTGTGTGTGTGTGTGTGTGTGTGTGTGTGTGTGTGTTAGCTAAGGCCTCTCGCATCTCTGTGATATTGTGGGAAAATTGTGCTTCTCCGGAAACTGGGAAAGTTTCCCGACGGAGAACCAGAGCCGACGCTGTTAAACTTCGGGTCAAGACCCGACACACAAACACAAACAGTCGAGAATTTTAAACCCCATGAGGTGAATGCAGTACAAGATGAGGTCTAGACACGCTCCTGATCAGAATGACGTACCCTGTATATGTCACTTTTTGGGTGATTACCCTGGCCTTATGCGGACTTCCATCCAAATAGGCACCATGCACTTTGACCACATACAAAATGAAAAATATAAACAAGCTCCCATACTTGAACTTCCTGTCATGGTGATTAACATTCTGTACTTATGAACTCTCCCAACCTCATGTGACACAGCATCTCTACTGACTACATGCCTGTTTCATCTCTCACACCGTTTCTGCACTCCCCCGGTGATGTAATCACATTTTAGGATAACCCGTTCGCAGCACTTACACCTGCGGGTTTGATTTAGAAAAGAGCATTTGGATGAAAATGCACCAACAATATTCCCAGAAATGGATTAAATGAGAGATTTGGAGCAGTTGTGGGTCATGCTATTATTGTTGCACTTAAAGAATAAAACAATCGATATAAAAATAGCCTGTCACCTCCCCTCCCTGACGCTTTGACTCATAATTTGAGAGGTCATCTAGAGGGGATTTAGCCAAAATTCAACTCTTAACCTTAAAGAATGCAGTACTGTAATAGTTTAAATTGCATTTTCTGTTTTTTGTGTTGCCACTTTAAATTGCACCACCAAATACAATGTGAAAGCAGCGTGTCTGACAAACGTATAACGCAAGTATTTATTCATTTAATTGTTAAATTAGAGATACAGTGGGCTAAACTTAAAAGTCTCATCTGTGTAGTTTAACTAAGAGGTTTCAAGATTTATTTTCAATCGTGCAAGCATGTTGGCTACTGACTGTCGTTGAACAGGACACTGAATCTCTATCGACATAGACTACACATTAAAACAGCAGTGTGCATGCACCCCTTCAGCTTTGATCTGAATTGATAAGCATGACGTTGAAGGTACTTTACATTAACTGTTTCTGCCTTTCCTTTTTGATATAAAAAGTACTATAGCAATGATGATATAGGAGAACTGATGGGAATGAGAATATGCATGAAAAGTCATCCTTTGGTGCCATCTAGTGGAGAGATTGAAGAACAAGATGCTGCAGATGAACTTGGATTGCTAAATATTTTTGGTATGTGAACAACTGATGTCACACTCATGATTTATGTGTCATGAACATTTTGACATTGTTGGCATACAAGCTATACTTCTTGCTACTTGATCTGCATGCTTGTGGTGTGTGGGGGTGTTTACTGTTGTCGTTCTGTAAGTCTTACTAGTGATTCTTGTTATTCCAGCAAAGTGGTGAAAAAAATAGTGAAGTAATGAGTTTGTTGATAACTGATAATAAAGAGTCACTGGCTTCTAAAATGTAAGTATTTCTTAATGTTTTTATCATAATAAATTAAATATCTTTGGTATATTGTCAGACAAAACAAGCAAATTGAAGGCTTTTGGATTTTTTTTTCTGAATTATAATATTTTTTCAACATTTTATATACTAAGGGATTTGTAAATTGATTGAAACAATAATAAAGAGATTAATTGATGACTGCAAATAACAACTATTTTCATTATCAGTTAATCTGCTGATTAGTTAGTTGTTTGTCTGACTAACATTTGAAAACCCAAAGATAATACATTCATAAAAAGAAAATACAAATAAAATCCCATGCCTCAAAAATGACTTTAACATTTAAAGAATTATCAAAACAGTTGATAAATGATATTTATCTATCGATCAACTAAATAATGAATGGACTTAAGTAAAAAGATAGTCAATGCTTACTGTATATGCATATCCACCAGAGGGCAGCACACCTTTCGGAATAAACGTGGCATGTGTGGTTTCCCTGCAATTCTCATGCAAATGTTGCGTTGTTGTAAATAAGCTCTGTTTTGTAATAAACCTCTCCGAGGTGTGAAGAGAAAGATCGACGTAGCAGACTTGTTTGTGTTCAGTGGACGCAACAACACCACATCACACTGCATCATTGTCTTAATTCATATTGATCGGGGGACTTTGTGCCTTCTAAAGGCAATTAATTTAATAAGTGTAGTATAAAGCATGAATCTGACCTCTCATTACTGGCTCGGGCCGATCTCATTAACTGAGTATTGATCAAAGAACTGCAAAGCAAAGACCGGGGGGCAGGCCAGCTGTTTGCTTTGTTGTGAAGATCACTTTGATGTCAACTGGGCATGAAACTAATTATTCTTCCACTTGATTAGGCAGATTCAATAGGGCATACTGTATTCACTTAGACCTGAAACTGTTGTGATAATGTGTGTGTCTATGTGTTTGCCAACACTGTTTTAACAGGAGAAATTACCTTTGATCGCAACAACAAAAAAATAATTCAGACCTGTGACTGTTTCTATTATGTGTGTGCCGATGTGTTTGGCTTCAGCGCTATTACGGAAGAGATTACCTTAAATTGACCAACTAAAAAAAAAAGGCAAATCCAGATTCTTCCTATGGAGACGTGTTATATGACTGGTGAGGTGATTTATAGTTGTTACGGAAACGGTCTGTTACCAGTGTCTGACGTGTCTACAGAGAGCGTGTTGATGAGATGGAGTTTGTTGCAAGTGCTTGGGTGCAGAAAAAAGAAAGCTGAAACACAGGTCTTTAATTGGAGGTTGGCATGGAAACGCTCACCGGAGCAAAGCGTGTAACAAGGATGAAGTGGCCCTGCCTCAGTCTCTATCGGTTTAATGGCCCACAGTGTCACCTTATGAAAGCCAGGCTGGAACGTGGCTTGTTTAGCCATTATGACACCTTACAGGCGATTTGGGCTCAATGACACTTAATTAGGCTTTAACCAGCACGGGACCACATGGAAGGTCCTATTTCACTTCACTAGCGCTATATTTCGGTGTTTTAGCCGGCAATTTGCATACAGGGAAGGATTAAGGAAGTGTAAAATGTCATAGTTATGTTCACCATAATATAGCACGAGATATAAATGTTGATACGAGCTCCAACAAGGGTTACTACAGTTCTTATTGGCTTTATCGAGAGCTTTCAGCTATAATGGTGTTTTTTTCCTCGGTGGGTGGAGTTCGCTGGTCATGTTGGTCGTGTTGTCATGGCGATGGATTTGTAGACACGAGTAGCTGTTGTGATCTCATCCAGAGCGCTTTAATTACCCTTCATCGAGCTCATCCAACTTCTCAGTTGAGAAAAATGTTTGCAAACGTCACGTGAAACTTCTTAACTCAGGAAATAACCTGTAATGGAAACATTCGAATACATGAATAACTGTCCACTTGGTAAATAAGATCACACATAACCTAACTTTTAATTTATCATCCGGCTCAGTTCATAATGACACAATAAAGTTTCATAAAAATGTAGGAGATTGTATTGACACAGTATTATCTTCATAAAATACCTTTTTGAGGTCCTTCATCGTTTATTTATTTCCCTGGGGGAAAGGTTTTGCGCCATTTCCTGTCTTAAACCAGGAGGCGTAAATTACCACGTTGAATTACTAGAATTAATAGAGCAATATCTCTTGATATAAACATTGATTTGTCTCTCAGCAGAGTAGGCTCTTCCGGACTTAACACACTTAGAATTGATCGTCTTTAGTGGGTCACTTTTGGATGAGGTGAATGACTTGGGCTTTGGAAAAAAAAACGGGCTTAACTGGTCGATTTTCAGGTTCGGTGTAATAGCTCCTAATCAAAACACAGAGGCCGTATTTGAATTTTGTCAGACATTGTTTACACATTGAACAGGCTCGTGGAGGAGGATCGATTGAAACCTGGTCTACCAGTGTCCCCGCTCTCTGTGTGTTTAGAGTGTGCTTACTGATAATATCTCCGTTGTTGCTGCTGGGTTGTGACAGGCCAGTTGCCTCATAACCTAATATGGGGGTACCCTCAGCGTTAGGTAGATATCTGCGAGGCTCCGTCCTTTCCTCTTCCTCTTGTCTCTCTTCCTCTCCATCTCTCCTCCTTAAGCTTGCTCTGCTGATGTAGAGATCTCTCTCTCTCTCTCACTCCCTCTCTTCCTCTGGCTCTCTTTCCCCCCAAGACTCCGCTCTCATTTTTATTAGTACACAGACTAAGAGGGATCGAAGCGTGTTTTTTTTTTTCTTCCTTTCTCTTGAATATATCAGCTAGTTTCTGTGCCACAGTAAGTAAACTGTTTACTACAAGTTTTTCTTGCTTTACGTTGACGGGAAAACATCTTTTCATTCATTGGGTTTTTGTGGCCGTAAAGGATTTTAGGACTTTCATTTTACATTTTTAGTCTGATTAGTGTTTCAGCAACAGGATTTGAATGCGTAAAGATGAATGCGTTGTTCAAAGTTGAACACAGAAAGTATTTGATAGTGTAGTGCTGTCAAATGTATGAACATATCTGCTACAGGAACTTGAGAAAATGTGTATGAAAGTATGGAAAAAAAAAAAAGCAAACTAAGGCCTTTTAGACCCAGATCTTAGGGAGGAAAACTGAAAGCACGATTTTGAAAACGGAGCATTACTTGTAGAAGCTAGGTCGAGGTAAAGCCATGTTTAAAACAGCAGTCAGTTAAAAGATTGTGGAGTATTACAATTAGTAGCATTAATATGTAATATAACATGACACAGTTTAAGGTAGTACCGTAGTACTAACTGATGCCATCTTTTGTTTTTTAAAAAATCTCCAGAACATTTAGGCGAAAAACATTCATGCAACAACTTCTTTAAAAAATCTTTCCGACTGTAATTGTCTGCATAGAACCGGGATTATGTTTTATCTCTATAACTTTATGAACTGAAAAACATTCATCAGGCTTATCTCTGGCTGTCTGACCAGGACTGCGTGCCGTGTTATGTAGGAGAGTGTTGCGCCTCGCTGTAGTATGACATCATGAGAACTGTAAGTGGGGGAGTGGAGGAGTGGACGGGTCCCACTGGGTGCTCTGGGTAATGGGTTCCAGGTTGTTTTGGCCCTCAAGATGACCCCGATTTTTGTTTTATCCCGTCCCAGACTCCGTCTCCAGCTCCTCTTGTCATATTTCTTCTCCCGTTTTACTTCCTCTGCCGGGCTGCTGGCTTCTCCATTCTGTTTCTTTGTCCTTCTGAAACCTGCCTTTCTCTCTTAGAGCTTAAATCACATCTTGTCTCATTTCCATCAGTTTTATTATTTATGATAAAAGGGCTTTAACCAACCAGTTCAGGCTTCGACTCTTTCTCTCTTAGTTTTACCCCAAAATAAGGTCAGTAGTGCTTCAGCTAGACTATGTACATGACCTCCTATTTTCTTTGATTTCTCCGTTGTGTTGGCATATAGTATATATATAGTATGTGCAATAGCTGCAAGAACAACAACAGTCTTTATTTTTAGTGTAATATGGGTAAATATTCCTGCATGAACTGGATGTAGATCTGTCATTTGTTTGTGTGATTTGAAATTTTAAATTATTTTTGCATACTTTTAAGTTTAACCTTTTATAATAAAGCATTAGAAACCAAACCTAGACTCACATGGCTTTACTTAATCGAGCTCTGTTTATTGTCCTCATCTTCTAAATTGCTGTGTTGCAGCTGGTGAGCAAAATGTTATTATAACTGATTACCAAAACTATGAACATACGCTAAAACCAAGACTGAATAAGGCCACGCGTTTCCTTTTACTGCACTTAAGTCATCATCCGCTGTGACTCTTTTTGTTCAAACAATATAATACTAACGATTCGTAACATATATCTAATATTAACATGTCATCTCCTCAAAGTGTTCCATAAAGCACACGGTAACAGTATCTGCTGAAAAGGTGCCCTGTCATTTCACAAGTGTGACAAAGTGCATCTTGTCATTCCCTTTCTGCTCGCCGTTCACTCTGTACAAATTCGATTAGTTCGTCCTTTCCCGTAAATGTGACTTTTCTGTCTCACTTTCTGCTTGTTCTCCGCTCTTTTCCTCGCTGACTCTAAAAGGAGGTTGATGGCCTGCAAATACATCCACCGGCTAATAATCTGCATGCTTGTTTTACTTGTTCTCATCTTTGTAATGCTGCTTATCTCAGTTAAAACAATGTATTTGTTTGTGTTCAAGGTTAAAAAATCTGCATTTAAATTTTGACTAAAATGCAGGCAGTCTACTTCTTTGAGTTTTCCAACTGCTCTCGACTTCTGTATGACACACACACGCGCGCACGCACACACGCACACACACACACACACACACACACACACACACACACACACACACACACACACACACACACACACACACACACAATAATGCCGACGCGTGTTAAAGGTGTGAGGCGGTGCTCTGGAGGTGGGCCCAGCTCTTGGATCTTTAGTGAAACAGCTCCTTGTGAAATTCAACGGGGGATTATGATTCAAGTCACCCTTGGCCTCCCTCTCCCTTTTTCTCTGCTGTGCTCCCCTCAGTTTTTCTCTCTTCACCTCCTTTTTGTCTGTCCTGCTGCACTGTTCTTTGTCATATCCTCCTTCCTCCTCCTCTCTCTCATCCTCTAGTTTTCACCTCCTCCTCTCCTCCATCTTTTGCTCTCTTCTTCATTCTTCTCCTGCTCTGCGTTAAACGTGCCTTCCTGTTTAGACAAACCTTTCTAAAATCTTGTCCCCCTTGTTTCCTTCATCTTCCTCTCCATCTCAAACACTTTTAGCAGAGTAGTTTGAGGATCCTTATCCTAAAGGCATAATCCTAGGAAGTAGCTGGATTAAATGTATGTTTCCTGACAGGCCAAAATGTTCTTGAAACAAGTGCATTTACTTTTTTTTTTTTTTTTTTAGATCCAGTTAGTCAAATGCTGTATGGTAGTCTTCAACCTGATTACATAACTGGGGCTCAAGGTCAGCAGGTCATAATTGGTATGAGCTAAGATGAATAAGTCAAATCAGATCAGATTTGATTTTAATATGTGTTAAATACACACACATATATATATATATACAATATATATATATATATATATACACATATATATATATATATATATATATATATATATATATACATATATATATATATATATATATATATATATATATATATATATATATATATATATATATATGTATATATATATATATATATATATATATATATATATATATATATATATATATATATATATATATATATATATATATATATATATATATATATATATATATATATATATATATATATATATATATATATATATATTTACATAACGCACTTACATAACATTTCTTTCTACAATCAACACTTGAAATGATGAAGGCACTTGCAAATGACAAGGTAGTACAAAATGTAAACCATTCTTTGGTGTTTCATTTTTTACCTCTTTACTTAAGATTTCATTAAACTATATATATATATATATATATATATATATATATATATATATATATATATATATATATATATATATATATATATACCCTTTATTGAAATGCTAATGCTAATTCATCCCAATTTTTTCATGTAATGGCCAAAGCAAGTATCCTTCAGCTATTGGGAATATAGGGAAAAGCCTCTCCTAAACACTTTTGGGGGTTCCTAAACACTCACACACTTACATCACCCACATTATATGTACAGTGCAGTACTGCATGAGTCTAACCCCTAAAAATGTCAGCATCACACTCCACCAAGTGAGCCACAGAGGACCTGACATAAGGTATGAGTCACACATTAGGGGCTTTCTCTCAAGGCTCTGTAAAACATCAAAAACATCAAACATCCTGTTTTCATATCATGTTCATACCTCATCAGTTGAAGTAAACCCAATTCTTTTTTTCATGTTTTCTTAGCCTACATTCAGTCATTCCTTCCGTGTCCATTTGAGTGGACTTAGCTGTTAGTTCAGTACTCACTGTGCGTGCTGATGAACTGCAAACACCTCTTGTCTCCAGTTCCATCTTTTTAATGTGGCACACAATGCTGACACTCCTACAAAGGCAATGTTTCAAAGCCTTGGGACCAAGACGATGCATTGAGTATTAGGTCATGCATGGATAGGAGGTTTGCTTCTAGAGTTTGTGTGTACGGTTCGTGTTCATCTCAAAATGTGCTTTGGTTGTGTTATTGTTGTTTGTGTAAATGCATTGCCAAGCCTAGCATATTTTCTCATTAGGTTGATTTCAAATTTCTCATTAAAAACTTACATTTTAGTTGGATAATGATCTTCTTAATGTGTTTTCATAAGGGAGAGTCGTTCAAGTGTGTCAGTGTGTGTTTTATGCTTATGCCCTCTTCTGTTTTATTCAAAGCAGATACTCAGACATTAGACTCCTCTCGTCTAAGCAACACTGACTCAAGTGTTTGGACCACCTACACACATATGTTCACATACATTCAGAACTACGTATGTTCAGAAGCATCTAGATATACAGAGCATACGATTAATTCGTATGTATACACAGCCTGTGCTAGTACACACATAAAAAAACATACATGTATACATATAGAATCTGTATCTATGTACATATAACTACTTACAACTTTATTGCCTATGAACATACACGCACAAATTAGCGCAGCACTCAGTCAGCGGTGAGACAGTCCAGGCTCCGGCTGCAGCAAAGCAAACATTACCTTGTGGAGACAGAAAAGGCAGAAAAGGTCAGAGCGGACCGGGACAGTGCAGTGAGGTTGTCTGTTTTCTTGGTGATGCAAACCAGGATTAAGAGTTATTACGATAAAAGAGTGCTGTGCAGTGTGTAGAAACCAAAAAACACATATGCTCTTAAAACATTTCACATGTTTCGAGCTGAGAGGTGGGATTTCTGCTCGGCGTGTTCGGGTGTGCTTGGTTTACGGCTCCTGATTTCGGTCGTCCTGGACGGGTGGGGTTTGAGTGTCTGCGTGCTGAGATACCAGAGCTGCTGAACATACCTGGCTCCTCAGCGAGTTTCCAAAAAGACGAGGTGCAGTCGATTTGAACGCTCTCGTCGCGTTGGGTGGGCAGGATGCACGTTTTCTTAAATTCCCCTCAGACCGGTTTGTCGGCTTCATTTTCACTACATTAAAGCAAACCCACAGTCCATGAAGGATTTTAGGAATATTGGGGCTCAGACCTTAATCTTTCAGTGATTTACAGTACTTCAAGAATGAAGCAGTGGAGAGGTTCAGAGTGGAGTTTTATTGAGAACATATTGCTCTGCCAAAATCATTTTACGCCAGGCAGACACGTTGTTTTGTGACATTGCAACGTTAAGATTACACAATTGATTTATTTTAATTATTAGCCTAGTTTTTGCTTTCTAAGGCTGAATTATTAGATAAAAAAAGAATATTGTTTACAAGGTCTGTCTTGTCACCTTTTCTCCCTTATTTTTAATGTTTCTCAATTCTGTGAACATTTCAATAAAGCAAAAAGGTGATTCAAAAGTAAAATAGAGTAGAGTAAATGGTACGGACAATATGAAAATTTGATCCCACGATTCTCCTGGCAAAAAACAATCGTGATTCACGATATTATCCCGATTATCATCAAAACTGGCTTGAAACTTTTAAAACATACTAGTCACTTTACGTTTTGTTAAAGGTGCTACATTTGAAATTCAGAGCATTAAATAGCAGCAAACATTTTTAATGTAAAGATGTATCGTGGAGTAATAGTAAGTCACACAAGTTTAAATAAAAGATACATGAAAAAAGATAAGCAACATTGTGTGACTCTGTTCTGACACGTTAAAAGCTTGACAGGTTTTTCAAGTTACATAGTTTAATCCCTATGGCGGCCTTATTTAGTTTGTTTGCTGTTGGATGTTATTTGAAGAGGATTTATGAATTGCTTTTACTTTTAAAAGAAAACATACCTCACCTCCATGTGGCCTTGCTCTTAAGAAATATGACCATAAATCTTTGGCTGCTATTATTTACTATTAAGAAAGTGAGAGTGAGATTTCATGAGGAAATGATGCCACATCCTGCTTTTTCATGTTGCTCAGAACCCTGTTTTATATATTCTGTTGCATCAGTCTTCAGGTGATTTTAGCTTCATGGGTCAGGGTCATGGAATGAGGTACATTTCTAAGAGTTTTGTTCAAGCCAAACCACTTGAATATTGTACCTTCTGACTAAGAAAATGTACCCAAGTATAATAAATTAACTTTTTTAACACCGACAATAACCAAAATACACTGATCGTTGGCAACTTGCGCAGTGAAGAAAGGGTTACGGCTGACGTCCCGTACGTTGACCTCAGCTCTGAGTCCACAGACCAGAATAACAGAGTTCTTTTAACACTGACCCCCCGCTGACCTCGGCTGACCTCTGCTAACCTCGACCCTCCATGATGCTTCTAAATGTAGAATTCAGTCTAAATGATGTATTTCTATTCCTTGAATGTCAGCTTCGTGGGAGAGTATGAGGGGGATGGCAGGGTACTAATGCAGTGATTTGCCTAATCCCATGTGAGTTCTCGAGTGTGTTATTGCCTGATATTTTAACCAAATTAAGGTTTGTGTCCTTGTGTGTGTTTTTCTGTGTGCATGCATGTGCAATAGTGGGAGAAAAATTGAACTGCACAGACAGGCACTCACACTAGATTGCAGCATTTCACAGACAGCTGGGCTGCATTGTATTGGGGGATATTTGCCTTGGAGTACTGGACAATGTTCAGATGGTTGAAGAGGAGCGTGCATGTGGCTGAGAGACGATGTCAGCCGGGGAGTATGTGAGCGTGTGCGCCGGGCCGGGGGACATCAAAGTACAGAGGTCGAGGTGTGGGTGGCTGGATTTCAGGGAGACGGCATCGGCCTTTCCAGCGTACTGCACGCTCATTCATACTGTATGTGTCTGGTATGATATACATAACGGCACGGGCATGAGTCAGAGTGTGATTGCATGTCTGGATTTTAGCATGCGTGTGTGTGTGTGTGTGTGTGTGTGTGCGTGTGTGCATTCCAGCTCAAAGTTCAGTAGATCTGTGTGGTGCCCCGCAGTGCCCCCTGCTAATCCTTTCCCAGAATGGCTGTTGCCGGGCAGAGGAATTACCTCACAGGGCGCTAATGGGACTTTGTGGCAAACTCATCCATAACTGTAAATTGCGTGGATTGACTGTCAGTTATATAAAAGTCGAAGGTTGTATGTATTTTGGTATTGTGTGTCTTTAAATTATTGTTTTTAAATTTATGAATGTCCTTTGGATCCAATATCACAGGTTCGATCCCCATCCTTGAGAAACACAAACTCTGAGCTTTTCAGGCTCAACAAGCTTCAAAATAGCACGATGCCATTTTACTGTGCCTAAACTGTACAAACAAATTCTCCGTCAAATTAAAAGGAAGAATTATAAAAAGTAAGAAAAATCTGTTTAGAGTTACAATAGTTTGCAAAAAAAATAAATCTTTATTGCATGTACACTTTACTGTATTTGCAATATGGGCAATATGTGCTTTTCATTACAATTACAATTTCTATGCACCACTTTAACACAATAATTGTTGTTACAAGAATGATTTGCATAACAGACTTTGAACTTTTTTCGAACTTTATGGTACGTCATTTAGAAAGAGGAGTGATATTTTGGAAGTTACCCTTACTTATTGTAAGTGGAGCTCCATCAGTGCAGCTGCCTCTAGCATTTATAAGTTACCTTCATTGAGCTTAATCCACTGGCATTTCCTGTACACACACACACAAACACACACACACACACACACACACAAACACAGAGTGGAATATGAGAAACAGAGCTGTATGAGTGTCAGTTCACTCGTATAGCTATAGTTCTGCTCACTGGCTAAATGTTAAGATTAGTATTACTGTAAGTTACTAGGAAGAGCATCACAATGGATATATTGGTGTTGGACGACCTTTACTTATGTAATTGAGCTGAAATGTAATTATTGGCTCCATGCCTGATGAGACTGTGGCCACATTAAACAAAACAGTGCTCTTTGTCCTTTTGCCTGCTTACCTACATTAAAAATGTCTATTTTTTTATACTGAGATGAAAAAAGCATTAGTAAAAATGGACAATTTGGTTGATTTATTAAATTATTTCCCCATAATGGATGTTAAAACCAGTTAATAGCTTGCTCACTCCCCCACTAACTCCTTCACACCTTGACTCTCTCCCTTGTGCCTCTCATCTTAATTCAGTGTACATTTCCACTCTGTGCTTGTTATTTATGGATTCACTTGTCTTGGGACATCTGTGAAACCTGAGAAGAGAAACTTGTTATTCATAAACGGTCTGAAACATCTCGCTCTTTGTAATGTGAAGATAACTTTTACCAGATTTGTTTATGTGCATGTATACACATGCTACTGTGATTTTGAAAGGAAGTCGGTCTGTGTGTCTGTGTGTTTTTGTGGAGTTTGAAGATGAGACTGCTTGTTTGTGTGTGGTGAGTGTGAAGACAGCTGCTTTGTGTCCATCAAAAGCAGCACCACATTCCCTCCAGTGTCCTTTGAAGTCAGGCTGTCTTACACACTTAGACACACACACACACACACACTTACAAACAGCTTTTTCTGCTTCATTAGTCATATCTTACTTACTCTTGGTCCCTGTGTTAAAGTAGATTTAGCATTTAAAGTCAGAGAAAAGAATGTCCGGAGAAAATGTTTTCTTGTCAAGAAAGAGAAGGTATCCCAGGACAGGTAACTGACTTTAACAGGGTAAAGTAAGTACATTTTTTAGATAAACATAAAATGAAACTTGCCCCGTTTAGTAAAGGAATTTTAGTAGTTTAATTTGTCTGTAAATACACTAATGTAGCCCAGTTTACACCAGATACACTAAATGGGTGGTGTTTTTCTGCCTGAAAGAGCTATTAGGTAAATGATAAATTGTTTATTTGTTTCTTAAAGGTGTTCATGCTTTTGTTGACACAGTAATAAAAATCCAAAGGGAAAAGTTCCTTACTTTGTTATTAGTGGTCACAATAAATCATATTTTAAAATATTTTAAACCAGTACAAAATGTCAACTGCAGTTTAATGATAATTTCATTTATCACAAGAAGTATCAGCACATTTCCTTTTTCATCATTGCATTCATTAATAAAGACATAACATATGAAAATCTCCACTTTTTACGTTGTTCAAAATCGTATGGCCATATTAAAAGGTAGAAATATAGGAATATTTGTTAAATAATAAACAGATATAAAAATCATTAAATACAGAAATAATAAACCTAAGTATGTAGATAATTAAATCATTAGGGTCTAACACTGGTAGAATATCAAGAAAAGGGGCTCAGATACTCTCAAAGTTGTGTTTTTCCCCCTGAGTTCTATAGGATACCAGTTCACTGATCCAGTGGTTCTTCACTGGGGAGTTTTCAGATTTCCAGTTTTTAAGTATGAACTTTTTGGCTGCATTGTTTCCAAGTGGGATACAAACCTTCTTACTTATGATGACTCATGTTAAGTGAGCTGAAATCACCCGGTAACCAAACTTTACGATCAACATCAGTAAGAGATATCAAGATTTCAGAAATTGCTGTGATTCTACTTCTTTCTCTCCACTACTTCTAAGCTTGTTCAGTCTACAAGGAGGATAATATGTTCTGTATCAAGCAACCGGATTTCCAATGGCAATGCTATCTCAGGGAATAATCATTATGATTCAGTGTAATTATCTTATTACATTTTTTTGGGCTCTATTGAACCTTGATCTAGACAGTGGTCCTCTATAGCTGCCATTAAAGTGTTTAACTGTCAAAACTGCAGGCATTAACCATGACAGCTTTGAGAGAGACAGACGTTACTTAGGACACTAATAAGATATATTGTAATTTTTGGCTCAGGTTAAGTGGAGTAGTGTTTTGGAAACACGAATACAAAGTCCATATTAGCTGTTTTTAAAGGCTGTTTACAGTCACTTAGTAATTTCCATTGATATTTTATGTCGCTTTCATACTCAGTACTGAAATATTTAGGCAATGTAAGATTACAGAAACTAATCTACCCTTAAGTCTTTTGGGTTTTACTTGTTTATAGTAACGGGAAAACAGCCTTTATTAGCTGAGAACCTGAACCATCTAAATGCAGGGTAAATAACAGAGGCGTGAGTACAGGCCAAGTCTGCCTTTTGCTCTAAAGTCTGTATTACACGTGGAAAAATACACTGTTAATGTAGCAGACTGTATGTCTGTTCAGTGGACATACACAGTCTCTAGATGCTGATTGAAAATTGACAAAGAGGGAAATCAGAGACGCTAAATGTGTTTGATCACAGTTTATTTAAATTCATAAAGTTTTTTTTTTAAAGTTTCAGCTTTGAGTTCTAGGCTTGTTGCTAGAATGCAGGTCAATACAGTACATCTCACATAATTGGCTTGTTACAGAGAGAGAAGGAGTGTGTGTGTATGTATGTGTGTGTGTGTGTGTGTGTGTGTATGTGTGTGTGTGTGTGTGTGTGTTTGTGTTTGTGTTGGTTCCCTCTTGCTGGCTCTCACTCTCTAAACGTGCAGGCTGGTATGTCTCCTTTCCCTCGGGATGGCCCTGATCTGACAACAGCAAGGCCTACACCCCATGCAGGAAACCCATCCCCACTGAGACAGTGGGGCCATGTACCGAGTGTGTGTGTGTGTGTGTGTGTGCATATGCGTGTGCATGTTATGCCACGCTGCTGCCAGTGCTTAATACAAACAGGACATATTTTAAAGAGTGAATTTAATTCTGAGAATGTACACCATGATCCTGGGGGGCGGCGTCCTTCACCTACCTTCTGCTTGGCACTCGTATGAAGCAGTGCTTATTGAAAGTTATGCCCAAGCTATATTTTGGCTCTGGTATCATTTTTCTCATTAAACCTTTATTGCGTTCATCCCGCCACTTTGTCAACAGTATCGATTTTATCCAGTTTTGTAACATCCACCCCTTGCTGAAGGCATAAGTGCCCACTTAAAGTGCCACAAAATGTTGCCGTAATGGCTTTTCTCTGAAATTTGTGCCAAAAGAGCTCGTCTGCAGGTTCGATCAAGGACAAAGTGCAAGTCAATCCTTTTGGATACGCGTTTCCTTTTATGTCAAATGGATTTTGTTCTGAGAAGAGAGTGAACTCAAGGAGGAGGCAGCATTTCTTTAAGGTCAAAATGTTCGTCTATTCTTTCTTTCTTACCTCCAAACTTCTTTTTCTGCATCTCCCCATTATTCTCCCTCTATATATACCTGCCTACATATTAGTCTGTCTCACTCTGGTGCTTTCTGGTCTAGATCCTTCCCACCTTTTTACTTTCTTTTCTATCTGTTATGTGCCTCAGCGGTATTCCTCTCTATTAATTATTTCTTTTCACGCCTTGATTTCTGTTCTGCCGAGAGGAAATTGCTTCCTGTAATGACCACAGCGGAGGAGCTGATGACCATGAGCACTGATTCAGATGTTGCATAACAGTCTGAAAGGTGAAAAACACAAACAGATGAGGTGAATTTTGCCGGAAAGCTTTTGAATCACTATTTCGTCGGAGTTATTCTGTTGACGTACACGATCTGAGGTTGATAAAGCAGAACCGCCCTTCACCGCTTTATACAGTATTAGCTGGTTTTACTGAAACTGTGGACAATAAATTAATATCTTCCGTTTCTAGAGAGTAAGTAAGTGACCCATTTGTCAATGATTCCCTTCACAGGTTAACAACTATGTGCCGGACAGAGAGGAGCTCAACCTGATTCATCCGGCCAAACAGCTCCTTCTGTCCTGCCCTGGCCCGGTGGATCTCAGGGAGTCTCGCTGGTCCCGGTGTTGTCATCCCTCTCATCCTCCTAGGTTTGTACATTTTTTTTGTCTAATATAGTTTTCTGAATGTTCACTAAGTTTTGGTTAATAATGTAATGAAAAGATTGGCGTCCTGTAGATGCTGTCATTTTGTTTGTAACATTAAGATAAATCAAAAGAACACACTGTAGGATTTAGGGGAATTTATTGACAGAAAGGGAATAAAGTTAACAAACCAAGCAATTTCAGAAAATTGTGATGGGCATTTGTCATTATTTTCTTACACATTACTAACCAATTAATTGATTAAATGAGAAAATAGATATCAGGTTAATTGACTATAAAAAACATTAGTTGCAGCCTGACTTGAGACTTTAATCTATGTGGTCAATTAATCAGATGGCTAAAGTTGTTGCATGTATTTTTTACTAGACTGCACCAATGATGAAGATTAAGATTTCTTTTATGAATTTGATAATTGGCAACAGGACAAATATAATAATATATGAATTTCTCAAACCACAAAAGTCAGTGTTAATCTTTCTGTAGAATATTAAAGGAACTTTAATTCTAGTTGTAGATAAAAGACAATCAGCTGTAACATTGGGTATGACAGTATATGTTCAGATCAGAATCACAGATAAACTTTACTGTGTTATTTATTTCTCGTTTCCATTTCATCTTATTTATTTTAGGTTTTATCGTGCTTGTGGTCAGAGGACGTCGGTGTGTTCCCTGCTGACCGGAGCCCTACTAGAGGCCACAGCAGCTCTCGGGGCCCGCTCTGCTCTGCCCTACCCTTTGCCCCCGGGCCCCAACAGCCACGCCGTGCTGAAAGGTGAGCTTTAAATTAAAGTGTGGCTGTGGGAATAGAAAATGTTTTGTTTATTTGTAGGGTTTGATTGTACTGCATTCTAGGCAACTTTTTATTGCCTAGAATGCAGTATTGTTGTCTCTTTGTAATTAATGACAGGAGAAGCAGAGCTTCTGTATCTGTTTGATTCTGGGAAGGAAAAGTTCTCATTATTCCCCTGTGGTCTATGGCTCCACTCTTTTCTCTTCCTCGCTGCTCTTTTCCCACATTGTTCCTTATCCACAGCAGTTTTTGGGTCGGCAGAAGCACGTCTAAGGTTGATCCCAGTGGTTGCCCTTTCCTTCTTACTTTTCCTTTTATTTCCTTTGCTGTCCTTTCTCCCTCCTCATAGCACCCTGTTTCTCATTCTCCACTCCGTTCTCCAATTTAGCCACACATGCACACACAATGCTGAAGTGGGTTAAGATGTACAGGAAGAAGAAAAGGTTTCCTCACATCACAAGGTCCACAAAACAATGATGCACACACGCACAAGGTTGTTTCTTAACATCTGAAAAGAGGTTATGTCCTTCCTGCTGCTGTCAGGCTGCACAACCAGCTCTGCTCCCAGCAGACCACATGACAATAAAAACACTGTGCAATAATAGTTAAAATAGTTTTTTTCTGTCTGTAAATATTATATTTCAGTTATTGTTTATTATTATTTTTTTTTCATTTTTTTATTTTTATCTTGTCTTTCTTTACTATGTCTCTTGTGTGCACTTTAACTCTATGCTGCTGTAAGCCTGCAAATTTCCCCGCTGCGGGACTAATAAAGGATTATCTTATCTTATCTTATCTTATCTTATCTTATCTTATCTTATCTTATATGCACTTCAAACATGCTTGCGCTGCTCCTCTGAAAAGCTCAGGAGTGATATTTAGAGTTCAATTGGATGTTTAATGCAACAAGTACACCGGAAAATGATGTACCTGCTTTTCATTGTAATTAAACCAAATGGTAGCAGCTACCCCTGTTCCCAAAATGCCTTGAGAAAGACACTAAAATGTCGGTTGTAATACTTAAATGAGACAAGAAAATAAACAAATTCCCATCATGCATATAGTATATCCTCTTTGTTTCTATCTCTTCTCCTTTTCTTTCTACTCCCCACATGACTTCATCTTCCAACCAGCCAGTTGCTCAGCTGTCTGTCCACCTTCCCTACAATGATGTTACGTATGACATAAATGTAAGTTGATCCTGACATTAATTTCCATTGGCTTTGCTCCAGGGGACAGGCTGTCTCTCACAAGATCAAGGAGACGCATGCACACACACATATACACACACATATACACACACACAAACATGAATCTTAGTATCTGTTTCTCTGTGACTTGCTAGTAATCATGTTAATAACATGACTTGATTTTTTTGTCAGACAAGTTTTTGGAGGGAAAAATCATTCTCACACACACACACACACACACACACACACACACACACACACACACACACACACACACACACACACACACACACACACACACACACGTACACACTTATACAGCACATATCTTTAACATGACAGCATGTTATGTTCTAATGCGTGTTGCAGGAAACAGAATAGAACCAGACACGCGCACGCATAGCAGCTTAGAAGTCTTGGCAGGAATAGGATTTCTTAGGAACACACACACACACACACACACACACACACACACACACACACACACACACACACACACACACACACACACACACACACACACACACACCCCAAAGACTCTCTGTCTAACTATCTCCTTCTCTCTAACCCAGTACCAAAGCTAACCAGATATTGCTCATGAGCATTACCTCAGAGAAAACTCACAGACACATTGTTGTGTTTTAAAAAAAGTTTCCTGATCTGCCTTACACACACATGGAAACGTTCTGTTTGGCTGTGACATTTGAATGATTTGACATTTACTGTACCAGACAAACAGAGAGATAAACTTGAGTTTTGCTTTTTAAAAAGTTTCCATTCACTTGTTGACTGCAGTGCTATAAGCTTGAAAATAATCAAACAAAAGAGTGGCTTAAGAAAAAACAAGTTTTCTTTTTTTTTGTTATTGCAAGAAATAAGTACTCAAAATGATTTTAAGATGAGGCATGTTTTTTTTCAAAAGACATTCTTTGCAAGGTGAAAGTAAATATCAGATGTAAACAAAGACAATTTATTATCCTCAAGCTTTTTGGAAGGTCTGACTTGAGAAAAATTTCGAAATGACTTATGTAGTTATTGCCTGTTTACCATTTATGGTATTGTTCCTCTTTTTTGTGTTTCAACATAACCTGCTCTTATTCTCTCATACGTAAGTAAGTAAAAAACGTATTTCTTAATCTAACTTGTGTATTTGATTGTAGCAGAGCATAAACCCCTTAAAACTTTTCAGTTCAAATATGTGTAAATGGTAAATGGACTACGCTTATATAAAGCTTTACTATCTTAACAGAAAAAGCCCTTGTGTTTGGTGATTGAGTGTTCAATCTTGGAACCAGCATGTTCCTTTTGCTTGTTGAACAAAAATATCTATTATGCCTTTTCATGTCAGGCTTTTCAGTTGTTACCAACCTGTGCTAGCTTTTCATACAGAAACTGGTTATTACATTACATTTTACATTACAGTCATTTAGCAGACGCTTTTATCCAAAGCGACTTACAGGAAGTGTATTCAACATAGGTATTCAAGAGAACTACTAGTCACTAGAAGTCATAAGTGCATCTCCTTTCTTTAAACAAGCATCTTAAAGCATAAACCAGAGCAAAAGTATAGTGCAGAGGTGCAGTTATGAATATAAACCAAAAATTGAATGGTTTAAAATAGACATGGTGCTCTAGAAACATAATGTGCCACCACTGTCAACTGCCTCTGGATATCAAAGTGATTTTTTTTCATTATTCCCTCTGATGAGGGTTACCTTTATTTCATCAGTGTAGAAAAGCTTTTGTGTTCTCTCTCCATACATTTCCTCTCCTTACTTCTTTTTGCCTTCATCCTCTTCCTGAAAATGCACCTGCTACAAAGGAAAAAATAGGAATGAAACCTACATATTTTTATGTATACTGGTGGAAATTGCATATCAGAGGTAAAAGTTCAGGTGGATTTTTATGTTGAAGTCATAGTATTGATAGATGACTGTGTTTATGTCAGCAGTCATTTGTTCGAGCAGGTGTTATGTTTGACAAATGCTGGATATTCTTGACAGTATATCATTTTTGATAATAAAACATAGTTTCAATTGACATTTTTAGTGACTGTGTACTGGATATTCTTTAATGAAGTCATGCATTTATGAATTATGGATCTCGTTATGACACACTAAGACACAACTAAGAGATATTTAGGTTGTGATTTCGAGAAAACATCAACATTTTTGTTTAACTTTGAGTATATCAGTGTATTATGTGTACATTTATTCCTGTTTCTATCCTATCCTGTACAAATAAGGTATTTATTACAGATTCAGTAAAGTGGCAGCAAAACTGGGGCTTAAAGTACAACTTAACAAATGTGTGCCTCTGGCCCAAATGCTTTCAAGGATTACCAGGATAACCGCCTGGCCAACCTTGGTGTATTCTTAGAGTTTTACTGTGAGTGGTGAAAGGTGGAATGTTTTTCTAGACCTCCTCCACTGAAATGATCTTAAAGTATTTAGCTGGTTCTTCTGATGTATGTGGATGACTTATGTCTTTCTGTAGCATAGCAGTCATTTGTTTTTAGTGGCGGGTCAGCGATGATTTGGCACATATCTGGGTCAGTCGACAGGCTTTTGTTGTGAGGGTATAATATTGACACCTGGGTCAACTGGGTGAGACAAGGGTAAGGTCAAGGTTGTTTGTTTGTGTGCTGCTTGAAAGCATGTGTAGAGATACAGAGAAATAGAGTGGACATAAATCACTGCTTTATATGACAGTAAGTAGGAGCAGTTGTTTTTGTTTCATGGCCTGGGCATGTCCATAATGTGAAACGTGATAGTTTGACTGTACATATCCATTGATTGGATTATTTAATGTCACTACTGTGACTTCCGTATGGATTTATATTGTAGGAGCGAATACGCGTTTGAATAACCACAGTCTTAAGAATAAAGTAATGTAGCTCACCACTTATTGAGTTCAGCTCGGTGCAGTTGCTTAAAACCAAGAAGAAACTAAAGCCGAATCAAACAGTCAATGAGTTGATTGACTGAAAAATAATCAACAATTTTAACATTTTTCAAGCAGTACATAATGTTTAAATCTTCTCAAATGGGAGGATATGCTGCCATTTTGGTAGACGTCACTTTGGGCTCTGCTTGCAAGGCTAGCTGAAAAAATAGGCAGATTAGTCGAAAATGAAAACGATGGTGTGTGGCAGCCCTGGAAGAAACTTAAACATCGTATTCATTCAAGTAACGATCAGATCTTGAAGTATTTATCTGAGAAACAACTAAGAGGTGAAAGATGGGATAAGCATAGAATCACCAGTGACAAAATGACGAGACAAAGAGACAATTTATTAAAAAAAAATGCTAACAGATTTGCGTAAGAAATAAAAAATGAAGAAGCCGAAAGCCACAAAAAAACAAACTAACAAAACAATTACAACTTGGTAAAATACAATTTAAAAACTACTATGTCAGCACAGCTGTTATATATAAGGTGATCCTATAGGTTTTTGGAGTATTTGTCAATCTTCAACTTCATTTTGGTATTTAATAGCTGTGCCTTCATCTCCTGTTGCCCCCGTTACTGTCAAAGCATACACAGTTGTAGTTATTTAAGTACAAAGAAAAGCTCTACGGAAGACCACTGGGATTGAGTGATATTCATGTGAGCTGTAAATGGGAGTGGTTAAAGTGCTTTTCTTGACCTCGTTTCCTTTACAGCACAATTTACTGCACTGCTAAAAAGGAAGTGGGCTGCTCAGTAATAGGCTGCCATCCTTCTAGCTCGTTTTTTCTTTCTTTTTGTGTCTTCCTTTCAGTCGACATTGTACATTGTGTTGCCTGTCAGCATTAACAGCATATGTGGTGGGGATTCATGCTGGTGAGAAGTCTCAAGGATTTCAAAAGCACATATTGTTTGGCCGTTATTGCAAAAAAAAAAAAAAAAAACTCAAAACTTTTCAGTATATATTTCACAAATATACCATATTTGTGCATTAGCTCCGGTAATTTCAAAGTTAATATTTTGACCAAAGTTACAGGTACTGTGTCCAATAACAGCATGATGTGTATGCAGTTGGAGGGACTGTTGCACTCCTTATAACACACAGGCTGCACATTTACTGTCCTCAAGCGGAGGGTGGGCATTACGCTTCTGTGATAACTCTGTGGGTCGGGTTGTTATCGCAGTGCAGAGCGCCGGCTAAAGCTAGCCAGTGGGACTCAGATGCAAAAAAAAAAATCAAATGAGATAAGACCGGCTACTTAAACAAAGCAAAGAGAAATGTGGATTACAACACACAGAGAAAGAGATTACTTCATTCTCTGTTCAGGAAGTCATTACTCCACTATATCTTTAAATTGCAGCTATATTAATTTGCTGTATTTGGAATTTAGCAACTTTTGCATTTAGCATCAGAATTTTAAGCTCATCCAGTTTCTCAAAGGCCAAAGTGTTGTACTCAAATTACTTGTTTCATTTTGTCAAAAATTGCCAATTTATATGTATCATTATAATTCTATCTATAAAATGAATTGACCAATTATTTTCGCACTTATACATTAACTGAATAAAGTTGTTAAAGACTCATTAATATATAGCATGTAAACACATCAGTAACCATCAGCACTTTACTGTGACTTTACTTGCTGCATATTGGGAATCTTGTTTTCAAAAACTACACAATTTACAACATTTCCCATTTTATTATTAATGCGTAAAAGTCAAGATGAGAGACGGAGAGGGGAAGATGTTTTTTGGACCCACCGTTATCCGATATTGCTTCTATATTCTGTCCATATGAGCGTGTGAATTATGACAGTGTGTGCTCCTGCGGTGGGATGGTCTGGCTGGTCTAACTCTAGCGCATGGCTGTGAACTATGTATGGTGTCAGTGAAAAGTGGGAGGGAGAAAGAGAGAGAGAGAGAGAGAGAGAGAGAGAGAGAGAAAAGTGAATGTGGTCAGGAGAGAGAGCAAGGACTGTTTACTGACGAGGGAAGGGAGAGAAGAAGTGAGTGAAAAAGAGCAATAGACAAAGATACAGCGTGAGTTGGAGAGAGAGCGCAAGTAAGAAATGGAGTGAGAGAGAGAGAGAGAGAGAGAGAGAGAGAGCAGCTGCAGGAGAGACGGTACTGACGGCTCAAATGTGGACAAGTGTACTTCGGTCGCCTCAGCACTCAACTGTCAGTGGTGAAGCAGAGCGGCCGGCTGTGTCTAGCAACCATGAAGCACTCTAACAGAACGGACTACAAGCTGATCAGTGAGTAGAGGAAATGTGAGTTATGACAGAATGGATGCCGGAGTCTTCACACAGCTGAGAGAAAGTGTAACACTGACTGAGGGACACACACATGAAATAGGTCTGTGGGTGTACAGTGCGTTTTTTTAAATGTAGTGTCTTTATGTACATGTTAATTGGAAGCCGATGTGGGTTGTCTAGTGTGGTCAGCTGTCATGCATATGAGATATCAAAGGGGAAATAATGAATGTAACAGGAGTACTTGAACCATTTGTTTACATGCTAATCAGGGGATCTGATTATGAGGGAAACTAATTTGCTCAGCTGGTTGTTTCAAGAAATATACACATTTAGAGAGATAAAAATCCGATTTGATAACGGTGATGATAGGTGTTGATAGCTTCTTACCTAATTCATAAAATGTAATAGTTCGTAATTTTAAAAAACTGCAGAATCCTGCTCTCCTTTTACTTTCCTTGTCTTTTCTGTCTTATTGGTGCCAAATGCAGGCGCACGGTTTCAATGTGCGTCTTAATTGTCCTGGCAGAATCTGTGGTCTTTTATGTTCAAATTGTACCTCAAAGTTCCATTAGTATCCTCCATTAACTCTTTGTTTTCATATGTTTTATATAGGTTTTACTGTCTCAAATGTCAATAGCCAGTTTCCATCCAAATTGTTCTTAAATTTAACCGAATTTCTAGAAAATTGGCAAACTAAATGCAAACATTAAAGTCGCATGCATCGTGTATGTTATCATGTTTGCGCTTGTTTCCTTAGCACTTTTTAATCAATAAGCCAATTTTTCCACCTAATTAAAACATAAAAACTTGTTTTGCAAAATTTCCTGATTTCTTTAACATTTTCAGCATTTCCACTTAGGCTTTTTTATACGCATTGAAAATGTGCAAAAAAAAAAAAGGATGGATTGAAACCTGCTGTTGCTTCCAATCTTGTTAGTCACGTAAGAGTCAACTAGACCAGCATGCTCTGTTGTGATTTGTGTGGTACTGAATTACAAGATTTTATGAATTCAAAGGGATTGCTTTTATCTGGAGTAAACTTCGGGTGGCAGTAACTTTGCAATCCAATGTAAAACTTTGACATTTTGTTTAAATAACTGATGGATCATGCAGCAGTTGGGAAAACGTGTGCGACCTGGTGCAGTGCTAGAGCACCGTGCCCCCTTCATACCAGAAACCTGACACAACGACAGGCAAGAATTTCAGGGTCTCTGGGCAACTTCACACTGAATTGACCCGAAGAACGAATGTCACACGTGGCTATAGATATATTCTGTCTCTGAGGATACAGTAATACACCTTACAGTTAAACGCAAAACCACCACAGTGGCCCATGTGTTGCATCCGATTTGTGTCAAGTCACTTTGAAGTTACACAAAAAACACTTTGGTCTAACTTTATTTTTTTCCTGTGCAAATAGAATGAGCCTCATCCACAGTATAGTTTCACCTGATACCTCGCATATGAAGGGAATAGACAAGAGAACTTCTCAAAATCTTCAAAATTACCTTCGCTTGACTCAATTATGTTACTTATACAATGCTTTAATTTGACCTTTTAGATTCATAACAAGGAGCCTTTTTCCTTAATCTATCCGAACTTCTTATCTACTCCATATATTTTGTCGTAGTCTTGCCCACTATTGAAGAAAGGTTCGAAGAACACTGATGTCGTATTAATGTCTGCATGTGCTTCCCGTGTACACACAGTATACAGATCTGATCAATGAGTCGTAACTGTGTATTCTCATCAGTCAGACGGATCGATGTTTATTGCTTCTGCCGCGGTGTGTATGTGTATTTGGCTGCGTTTGTGTATTATGTGTCCTCACACTATTTATTGTTGTATGTCTGTGTTTGCTGCTGTGTGTGTGAGTTTGTTTGCTACTACTTGTTGAATTTTATCTACAAGTGTGTGTATGAGCTTACTTGTTCAAGTGCACGTGTGTGCGAGCCAGTGTGAACGAGGTAGTACCAGATGTTATTCTACTATTACCTGCATGCTATTTACACTGTCGAATCAAAGCCTTGAAAATATTGTTTTGCCGTGGTCTAAATGGAAACTGCCTGATGCTGCAGTTTGGCTGGAGATTTCACTTATATAATATATGATATTTCAACATATAGAGCAATATAAAGAGCCATTTTAATGTGTATTTTATGAGTAATATTTAACAGACTGAGAAACCAATCAGAATATGCTGTGTACCAGAATTACTCATGTGGTGATGCAACGCTACAGTAGATCAGGTTTCAGATGTTAAAATTGTAGTGTTTGGCAGTTAAATATATTCCACCCAAAACTGGAAAATAAATTAAGATTGTTGATGTTTTGAATAGAAATTTGTTTTTACCTACGTATGTACCTATCTATAGGTTCAAAGGCTAATTTGTTAACGGTCCTTTGACTCAGGCTGTTTGTACTGCACCTGTTTGCGTGCCTTACATACTCCAGTGGGGAAGTTGTCATCAGCTCTAAACGTGTGTGTGTGTGTGTGTCTGTGTGTGTGTGTGTGTGTGTGTGTGGGTCTATGCTCAAGGTTCTTCATCTTTGGTTGGAATAATAACTTGATTTACTGAATGAACACAAAAAAAACTCAAATCAGTGCTGAAAGATTTTTATTTTCTTTCATGTTGATTTTACAGTCATACAGTATTGGCCATGAGTCAGTAATAGGTTGAGTTATGGTTATACAAAACACACAGATACTGGATCTCACTAAGACTCATTTTGCTGTGATTTTGCTGTGAGGGTTCATACGACATGCTAATGTTCATATACAGATTGAATAATTATCAGACATAGCTAATCTTATTAAACAACACACACATATTGGCAATTATCTTAGCTCAAGCATGATTTTATGAATTGGTCCGATGCAATTATTAACTTTAAGTCTAAGTTGTAAATATTTATGTGCATATAATATTTAATGTTTCTTAGAACAAAACTCATGTAGCACTCTAACCCTCTAAACATCAACCAAAATGAACAATAACTGATTCAATGCTGTTTTTGATATATCAACCCCATACACCCACCCACACAGACATACACATACACACACACACATCTTCACACACACACAAACACACACACCTTTATTCCCTGGCTCTCCTAATGGCCTGCTATTTATTAAAAACAGAAATGTCATGAAAGTGTTCAGACAATCTACTTCCTCCACCACCACATTTAGAGAAGGATCCATTACCCACACACGCGCACGCACACACACACACACACACACACACACACACACACACACACACACACACACACACACAAAACAAAAACACACACGCACACATGCACACGCAACACCACACATGATATGAACATATAAGTTACACATTTTATTAAAAAAAAAAAAAAAAAGATAAAAAGGAAAAAAAAAAAAAAGAAATAATAATAATAATATATATGTTTGGATACGTTATAGTTTGGATACACACGCAAGGTTAATTTCAATGAATTACACACCCACAATGTATTTGTATTCAGCGTGCATTACAGATGGGTAAACCTATGGATAAACATCACAGGGAGATCACAATCAATTAGTCCTGGATCTTGTGTTTTCTCAGTCTCACAGCGGGACGGCTGCATGTTCAATATTGCTCATCAGTGTTTCCCAAAACTGTAACGTGTGTCAGGGGCCTTTTTCTCATGGGTCTACGACTGATTCTATTAGAAACACTGATCGCCATCACTGGAATTCAAGATTTCGCTCCATGCAGTCTTCAATGTTTATTTATCACAGCTCTGTGTTGTCGCTACTGATGCTGGACACTTTGTGTGAAGCTTTGCAGGCACAAGTTGAAAAACACATGATAAGGGTCATTGAAAAAAAATTCTAATACATTTGTTTATCTACTGATTATATTTTGGGAGCAATCGTTTGGACACAAAACCTTTGTTTTTGGGAATGTAGGCTTTTGGCAATTTTCAGGATGAATATTTACAAAACTATGGACCACAGTTGTTTCCTTTAATTTTTTCTGTTTTTTGTATCAGCACACTTTTCTTTTAAATAATTCATTAGAATCTCTTGAGACCTTTTTGTCACTCCCTTGTCTGACAGCTTTGTCTTCCGGTGTGTTTCCTCGTTTAAAGGATGAATAAATGAATGATTGAGGCCTCTGCGTGGTCATGAAATTCAAATCACTTATTTGAGGGTGTCTCTATTTCCACTTATCATGTGAAAACAGGTCTGGGCCAGAGATAAGGAGATATTGCTCATAATCTTTTGGAAAGCCAAACAGCAAAGACAACCGTCTGTAGTCTCAGGACAGCTGGCTCTCTGAAACACTTTTCCCTTTTTTTCAGTTGTAAAATTCTATTTCTCTCTCTGTTTAATTCAATGCAAATATGTCTATGAAAAATGTGTCTGGACGATAAATGAACCATCATTCATGACCTGAAGTCTGTCTCTGTGTAGGCCATTTAAAGGATTTGGTGGATTATGCTGTCTCTAACTGTTATAGATAGCTCACACCTGCTACATAGAGTAAACTACAAAACGTCCACTTATTCAACTAATCCCTTCCTTCCTCTCTGTCTTATCTCTATCAACCTCTGCTCCCGTGTCTTTTCTTTTCTCATTTACTGTCTTGGTTTCTCTATCTTCCTTTTTACTGATCTTTTCTCTCTCCAGACGACCTCCAGTTATTCCAAGTTTATTATATTTATTTTAATCTTTCCTTTCTCTCGTCTCTTTGTTTTTAACTGTCACTTACACACACACACACACACACACACACACACACACACACACACACACACACACACACACACACACACACACACACACACACACACACTCTGAGAGAGTGTTACAGGATCTGTGAGTCCGGATCCACAAATCAAACAGTGTAAATAAGCAAGTTTTGCCCTTGCAGAGCAGCCACTGCTGTTGCCATGGCTACCTGTTGCACATCTCAAGGGTTACCAAGGACAACCTTTAAGTGTGTCCCCGCATATGTGTTTGCAGTATACACTATTTTTTATGTGTGTGGGGAAGTGGGTAGGTATGAAAATGACCCGACTGAATCTGTCTGATTACTACTATAAAAATTGTATTACTCATTTATTTTAAACACTAAACTGCTAAACTGACTTTACATTACAGTCATTTAGCAGACGCTTTTATCCAAAGCGACTTACAGTCAGTAGTATGTTACATATCATTCACCCATTCACACACTGATGACAGGCTACCATGCAAGGTGCCACCATCAGACTCTAACTAACATTCATGCAACATCCAGTCCACACCGATGGCAAGCCTTCAGGAGCAACTTGGGGTTAAGTGTCTTGCCCAAGGACACATCGACTGCCGAAGCCGGGTATCGAACCACCGATCCTCTGAATGGAGAACTACCTTGCTCTCGACTACACCACAGCCGCCCCTTGACTTCTCTGCCATATAGTGCAGACAATATGCTGCAATAACTGGCACTTCCATTCCTCTAGCTGTATTGCTATTGGGAACAACTGCATGCTTCTTTTGGAATAAAGGCTGTTTAGTGTCCTACTGCAGTGTCACGGCTTGGGTTTGACCAGTCAGTTACATTTGGTTCTGGAAACCTCACCCTCATAGTCCCTGCCTCAGAGGAAAAGGGAAGCAGCAATCTCCCTGTGACTACAATGGGTTTGCACTTTTCTGAGATCAAAATGCAGGGAATCCCTGAAACGGTTCCCGGAAAATCTCCTGCTGTGGAAAAAGGCCTGTTAGTTTATGTGGCATTCATCCCAACAATGTACAGTATGTCTACCTGGCAGCTCCAGCACCGGTGTAGAAACTGTCCATTAGTCCTTTGTTAGCAGAGATGAGAACAGGTTTGCATATGTGTGTGTGTAAACAGACAGACTAATGGACCTAACTGAAATCCAAACACAGGACACTGGCAGCTGATCAATGCTGTTTACTTCTGGAGGAGGGAAGCGTGCCGACTTATCTTGGCTGGTGGAGAGGTAGAGAGTATGTGGTATGCAGAGATTGATGGATCAGAAGACTTGAGACATTCAGGTTATTCCTGAAAAACAGATGCATATTTTCATTGAGGCAAATTTTATGGTGGAAGGGAAACATCACAGTAGATAATGGCTCATTTCTAATCTTTCTGTTTTTCTTTCATTTCTTGCTTGAGAAACAGCAGTCTTTGCTCTCCATGTGTGCTTGATAGCAGTGAAGGCAATGCATTCTCCTCTCTTTTCTTCCATTAACCCTTCTCTCTCCTTCTTCTGTTCATCTCTCTTTGATTTCAACAGCTTTTATCTCTCACTGAGCACCTAAAATACCAGCTAGTTTGTGATATGGCATATGAATAAAAATCTTAAAACCTTTCTCTTCTTCTCTCTGCTCCTCTTTATCTGTCCATCCAGAACGTCAGCTGGCCAACAGCATGACCAGCAGCGGCTCTCTTCAACCCAGCGTCAGTGGGATCAGTAAGGAGCTGGCAGAGCTGCGTCACCTTGTTCAGTTCCCCGAGGAGATCGCCTGCATCCTCACCGAGCAGGAGCAGCAGCTTTACAAACGGGTGGGAGGACACGCACACAGACACACATCCGTTTTATTGTATTCATGCATGAGAAAATGACTTGGATCCCAAGAGAAAAAAATGATTTCTAAGGTGGCAGTAATTATAAATCGCTTGTCTGTTCCTTTCCTGCAGGTCTTTCCCTTGGACTACCTCTGTTTCCTCACTCGAGAAGTGGGCAGTCCCGAGTGTCAAACCAAACGCCACCTGAACCTCAAGGCCTCGCTGTCTGTGCCCGCCATGTCTACCAAGAGTGCTCAGCGAAGCAACGCTGTGGAGGACCTGGTGGCGCGTTTCAATGAGGTGAGGAAATGTGTGTGTGTTTAGGATTAACATGCTTTTTTTCTTAAATTATTTATTTATAATCATCTCTTTGTATATTTGTACATTTTCTTTGTCTCTTACACACATTCAATTGATTATCAAACGGTTGATTATCAAACCGTTGATTATCAAACCGTTGATTATCAAACCGTTGCTGGCGATTGACTAATTGTTTCAGCTCTACTTCAAACCATACAACCACATATTTTAATCCCTTTTTTGGGGCGACTTTTAAGGGGTTTAAAGGTTGCACTTCATCATAGTAACCTTTCACAGCATCTATCTCCCAAGCTCAGTTTATCTACAGGATTTAAGTCTGGATAAGATCACTTGAGAATCTTTGAATCAGCAGCTATGTGAAATAGTTTAATGGTGCTACTCCTGAACGCCTTGAACAACTTTTCGAACAAGACCTTATAGAGCTCTTTTTTTTTTTTTTTATATATATATTATAAAGAGCACTTCTTAACTATTGAGAAAATATTGATGGAAAACAGTGTTTGACTGCCCTTTAGTAACCTCGCCCTTCATGACATCATCAGAGACGGTGCAAATGCATGCATTGCGATTTGACATGAAGCTGAAAGGTTGAAAAGCATAGCAGACCAGTAATCGTGTTTTCCTTCAGCTGGGTTTGCGTTGTGGTTTTTGCCGTGCGAGTCATACCAACTTATCAGGTCTTGACTGATGCACACACCGCATGTACAAAAGCGCACACACACACACACACACTCACAGTGGTGTAAGTTGGCAGAAGTTACTCTCCCGGGCCTTGTGTCTTTTATGGTGAGTGACTTGGAGAATAAACAATCACAACATTGTACTGCTGAGACAGAGAAAGCGAGAGAGCGAGAGATTGATTGGAAATGATGATGTCATCTTTAAGTTGCATGCCTCTCACATCAGCTGGTTTTCATTTCAAGTCAGTGAGAGGAGAGAGACGCACACAAAAAGTTAAATGTGCATTGTAGCCATATATGGGCACAGTGGAACAAGAGTCAAATGACAACAGTGATACTCACTGTGGAGACAACAATGAGGCTGCTTCACATGGTGGTGCTCTCCGAAGAAGATGAGATACCGTTGGAGTCATTTGTCAAAGCTGTGACTGTGCACCGTAGCTTAGACCATCTTTCTTCAGTGATTGTGGACAGTGTTTTGTCAAATATTTTCAATAGAAATGTAGGTTCTTGCAATTATTTGGAATGAATTTTGAATTCTTCTTCACTAGTCGCATTCTGCTTTTATTCTTTAACAATTACAACAAACCATTATTGGCATCAATGCAAACCAAGCTCAAACATTGATCAACTGAATTTATTTTTTAAGAAAAAATGGCAAAAAAACAGCTTCTGTTTTCTATTCTTTTGGTTAAACAAAACAAGGCATTTAAAATGTACCATTTTAAATTCACTGATATAATATACACCAAACAATGTATCGATTAATTGGGAAAATAATTGGTAGATTCGTTCGTATTGGAAATAGTCTGGTTGCAGCCCTTTTATATGATCATTTATTCTTGGTTTCTTCTTCAGCTATTTAAAGGACATTTTTCAAAATACATTTCCAAGTTTGGATTTGATTAAAAAAAACAATTACAAATTAAAGGATATTCTCTTCAACAGCCTGGACTGGGTCTACAGTTTTGGAGCTATTTCCTTTATTATTTTCAGGGTCTGATTTCTTTCCTCACACTTGGCAGATAACATTTTGTAATTATAAATTTTCCCCAAAGAATTTAATTCGTTTTGATCCCGTTCATTTTCAAGCCATGTATGGGAGTGAGGGATTATGCAGTTAAAATGAATAGCAGGTCAATAGAGTGTTTGGAGGCAGGGGATGATAAGAAGTTTGGGCCCCCTTTGTGTCTGTCCGGAGTGTTTGGCTTTAACGAGCATGTGTTGCATGCGTTGACTCTGTCATAGTTCTCTGTCAACCTTGGTTATCTAATTCATGTATCAAGGAGAAACTGACCCTCAACATTCACCTAATAACACGTGCACAGATGGAGACGGACAGACGGACAGACGGACAGACAGACGGGCGCATACACAAACATCAAAGGGGGGATCAGTTTGTACCGAGCTTCGGGTTCCGTGTGTGTGTGTGTGTTTGAAATTCTGTCAAGCTGCTGCTGATAAAAGCTATGTTATTTATGTAAAGGAAGCTGTTGTTTGAGAAAACGCTTTGCACTGAGTAAGTTTGTTTTACTGTACTTCTGTCTTTTTTTTTTCTGCTCTTCTTTGCCACTTCGAGCTCTCTCTTTCCTCATATCTCTTCATATCCTGTTTATTATCTCTCAAACACAACACTGAGTACACACTTTCACTATCTGGAATATCAGAGGAGATGCCAACTCTGTAATACGCCTTGATCTGTGTCGCTTCAAAAAGCCACTTTGCAGATGGCCAGAAGGGTTTAGATGGTGACTGTAATTCAACCCAGGCGCTGACATGGCTTTGCTTGATGTCATGAAGCTAGAAGTGACTGATTGCAGATTTTCACGCAAGGCACGCACATCCTGGCATGCACAGAGCAGGAGAGCAAGAGATAAGAGACTGTAGTGCAGCCAGGGTGTTTGCCAGCAAGCCATATACAGTAGAATATAGCACAACTAATGAACAATAGAGCAAGAGACTGCATCATTGCCAGTTTCAGGAGTGATTGTCTGTACCTGAAGATCAAATAATTGGAAATTTGAGCATCTACATTTCCATGACAAATAGAAAAACTTCATCTGCTGAAAACTTCATAACGTCTAACTAAGTAGACCTTGTGCTGGGATTTGTTTTCTCAACTACTGCTTTCAAGGTCAAGGATAAACTTTTAGCTTTTTATTACATTTTAGTTCCACTGAACTGCATGAATACATTTAGTCTAATTTGTAGTAAAAGTGGTGCAACTTTAACTTCAAGCTGCTCCGTGTGAGACATAACAACATAACAAACCATAACGCTTTTAAAACAAGTGAGTCTAAAAGTATGACAAACAAAGTGTGACTTTTAATAAAATAATATAGATAATGTGTTTTTTGAATGTAGAAGGCATTCTAAGATGTCTGTATATACTGTGTGTGTTTGAGGTTGATACGTGAGCATCCATGGTCTTATATAGTGTATGTTGATGGGTCTGTGATCTCTACATGGGCAGGGGTTTTTTGTTGAATGTGTTAATTATGATATCTGTGCTAGCTAGTGAATTCATCCACTTAGAGGTCAGAGGTGACATGGGACAAAAAAACCAAACACATTTCATCAAAAAAAGAACTGTACATGTGAAACTGAGTACTTGTTACTTGCATGTTTTTAGTGTGTGTTTGTGTGTGTTTTTTGGGGCTTTTTTTAGTCCCCCTGAAGTCAGACTGTGGTGGACTTTAAAGACCCTTACATAACCCAGTAATAGATCTATGGTCCAGAGGGATGTTTTTACCGCCTGTAAGGGGGTTAGGGAGTTTGAGTATGTGTGTGCTTTTATGTGTGTGTGAATACATTCATAAGGCTTTAATACATAGAGACGGGCACCAGAGAGCAAGAGGCAGCCAGATTAAAATCTGATCTTTTCCTGTATTGTTAGTGAGAGTGTGTGTGTGTGTGTGTGTGTGTGTGTGTGTGTGTCTGTGTGTCTGTGTGTCAGTTGCAGAGAATTTCAAAGGAAGCTGACCCTGATACATATCTGGTTCTTCCATCGTGTCTTTTTGCGCGTGCTGGAGAGCAGTCAGCTCAGAGACAGAGAGCAGCCGATACATATCTGATCTCAGTCTTTCTTGTGTGTGTGTGTGTGTGTGTGTGCGTGTCACTGTGTGGCCAGGTGGCATCGTCCTGTACATTCATTACCACTTTAGTAACAGCTTGCCATGCCAGACTTTAAAAGAGATGACATGAACACAGGTCAGACCACACACAAGAGTTTCTGCAACTGCCTTGTAACAACAGACTGACACACAGTCAAACTAGGCACAATAAGTCCCTCTCTCTTTGTGGCAGCGCAAACGTTTCACCACATAAAAACATAGAAAAATGACATAAAAAGAGATGACAAACTTAACAAATGATCAAGTAGCTATGTGCAGCCCATACAGATATATAAAGCTCATGTTTTCTTTAAAAATGTGTTTATTTTGAATATTAAAAAAATGGGTATAGTTGGAATTATGATAAATACATAATGCAGAAACATATTTTTGGACTGTTTATATATACATATAACCTTTTGTGCATAATCTTTGATGTGATAGTAACTCCAAACATCATCAACAGGTGAGTTCGTGGGTGACGTGGCTGATCCTAACAGCAGGATCCATGGAGGAGAAGAGAGAAGTTTTCTCCTATCTGGTCCATGTCGCTAAATGCTGTTGGAATATGGGAAACTACAACGGTGTCATGGAGTTCCTGGCTGGACTCAGGTTGACACTAACGACAATTTGCTCACATACTGTAGAAAGAGATTCATTTCCTGTGTCTTTACGTTAAACAATACCTGCTCACACAGAATCACTGACATTTGAGATTTTTATTTGTCCTCCAGGTCCCGCAAGGTGCTGAAGATGTGGCAGTTTATGGACCAGTCGGACATTGAGACCATGAGGAGCTTGAAGGACGCCATGGCTCAGCACGAATCTTCTTCTGAGTACAAGAAGGTCGTGACCAGAGCTCTCAACATCCCGGGATGCAAGGTGGGTTGCTGTTTATTCAGGTTTGGTCTAATTTGTCATGTTTCACAACAATAGTTCACATAACTGTAATGAAATAATGACAGTACATTAAAAGCCATAATGGGATATTTTCCTCTGTCTGCACCAAAGGTGGTGCCATTCTGTGGGGTTTTTCTGAAGGAGCTTAGTGAGGCGTTGGATGGTACAGCAAGCATCATCAGCCTGAAACCACCTCTATATAATACTGAGGACTCAATAGAGGTACAGTAAACACTGCGTAAGCACTCACAAACAAACATACATCTCATATAACTGACTTAAGCAGCACGAGTCAGACATCATGTAATTACAATATAAGCCTGATTTATTTTATCTGTCGTCCTTTCTGTAGTTTGTGTCTGACTACAGCGGCCAGCACAACTTCATGTCACGCTCAGGTCCAGATGGACTACACGTCCCAGAGAAAGAAGCTACTGTCAGCAACATCCTCCAGATTATCAGGTACGCTACATCCTTGACAACCTTTTAATAAAAGTAACGCCTATAAAGACACAATGTTTTTACACGCAAGGGTCTGTCTTCTTCGCTCCCATTTTTTTCTACTCACCATTTTGCTTAGATCTAAAAAAAAAATTCATGAACTTAATTCTCCTCTGACTCTCCTCTTTCTGCTCCTCAGGTCTTGTAATCGTAGTTTGGAGGCAGAGGACCCTGATGAGGCCTCCACGAGTCCCTCTTCTACCGGCTCATTCACTGCGTCCAGAAATAACTCCTTCAGGGACCGCTGCCGCAATCAGTCAGTACCCTTTCTTCCCCCCCACTTGTTTTGTGTTTTTTTTGTACAAAAGTTTTACCCCAAAGACAACATCAGGTACCACACAGCGTAGCATAGCACACAGGATAGCTTAGAAGGGTGAATGCTTTCTATAACAGGGTCTTGAACCCATCCAGATTAAGGATGATCTGTGGGGGTGTTGCGCAAGTTGTGACCAAGCTTATGAGACATACAGTACAGTATCAAATGGCACAAAGCATTTGACCCAGTCCAATCAAGACATTGGGACATTGTGTATTAGTTGACTGCACACTGCAGTTGTTTTCACTTTTAGTTTTCTAAAGTGGTGTCCAACTGCATTTCTTTATTCTGGCTTCTTCTTTTAATGTAAAACTTTTATTTTTTTCTCTAAGGTCGTGTGTAGAGCTTTTTCATTCATTCTCTGTGATCTCTTATGGTGCTTAAATGAACATTTCACCCCAAATGTTTAATTTGTAGTCATTATATACCTTCTACTATGATACCATATTACGTTATATTAAGGCACCCAAGATCCATTCTATTTTCTTTAACAATTGTCTTTTATAAACATCGTCTGAAGACAATGGCTTTGTGAGGGAACACATTTGCACATTGTTATTAAGATGCTGTTCTCTTCACATAAACTCCTGTGTCACAGAGATAAAAGATAACAGGTTAGTTTCCTGTCAGGACAGGAAGGAACGGAGCTCTGGTACTTTTCAGCGCACCGAAGGCAGAATTTGGACACTAACATACAATGTTGTTAGAAAACTAATTTCATTTCAAACTTGGCCTGTGGTGTTTTTATTAAGGGAACCTGGATAATGTTCTCTATGTTTTTGTACAGTTTTCTCTGACTCTAAGTTATTACTTCAAGTTAGAGATCTGGATAACAACTCTTATTTCATTTTGGTTAAGGGTATAGTGTTAATTTTTCTGTACTGTAGTGTGATACAGATAATTATTATCTTTTCCTACTCTTACTAGGAATTCTGTGGTCCTGAGCTTCCCACTAGCATCCTCTTTTTGCTATTTTTCTTTTTACTTGAGAACTTGAGTATAAACATCTCTGCCCACTCTTTATTCGTCTCACACTTCCTCTCCTCCTTCTGTGTTCCCTTCTCCCATTCTAGTTCCCATTCAGTTAGGACACCGTCAGAATCAAACCATGTCTTGTAAGTGGTTCAAGGGTGTCAGGAGTTTCATTATAATCGTCTAACATCAACATGGATTTAGTTAAAGTTTGAGTAGAAGCTTGTTTAGTAGTTAAGGAATGTGCAATGACAAATGCATGATGCTTTTGCTTGTTCAACTGACGCACTACAGTACAGAGTCCATTTTTTTATCTTAACTTTTGATGCAGGTCATGTCCCACTTTTGACTCAATGCATTTCTTTCATAACTTTTTCATAACTTTCATTCTTACCTCATTTCTGCAAAAGTTGAAATACATGTAGGAACTGATTTACATATTCCATCTGTCAGTAAACTAAAATTCTGAAATTCAGATATAAAATGTTGTTTTCTAAAAAAAAAATCATGATCCCACACTGAATATCTGCTCTTGTAACCCAACTTCTACCATCTTCAGATTCATGGTGGGTGACTTGTCGGACTCAGAGGGCGACTTGTCGTCCGAGCCGGCGGTGAAAGAGGTGGAGTTTCAGGGGACTGAGGAGACGCATAGAGCATTCAGCCACGGCACTGAGCTCATTCCATGGTAAGAAACACACAACTACACTCAAACACACATAGATGGCTCAACAGAAACTCCACATTTTATTTGTATTTTTTTTTACTAGGTACGTGTTGTCACTGCAACCGGACGTTCACCAGTTTCTGCTGCAGGGGGCTACAGTCATCCACTACCAACAGGACAGCCACCTCACAGCCCGCTGTCTGCTGCGACTACAACCCGACAACACAACACTCACCTGGGGTAAACTATGACAGAGCGTTTGTCATTAAAAGAAAATTCTGCATTATTCAAAAGACATTTATATATTTTTTCATTGATTCAAGGTAAAAAAAAATGTTAGTTTACTTGTCAACAGTATTTAAAAAAATCTAACAAAATTGCTTTTAAAACTTGTCAGTTTAACTTACAATCTTTTTTTCTGGGGTTTGTCTTATTCAGGGTGTTGTATTTTCACAATATATTTAATTTCCTGCCGTGAGACAGTTAACCGTTGTTCTTAAAAATATTTTTTACAAGAAGTGTGAGAATTTGTTCAGGTGAATGTGTAAAAAAGAACTTGAATGAGCTGCTTTGTCATCAGTACAATTTAACACAAGTGTGTTTATCTCAGGGAGACGAGCCCCATTTCCTCTCTCATTATTACTCTTCAAACAAACGAAAAACAGGCATCCATATTTCCTGTGTCGTAATTCTGTTTTAAACATTGTTTCAATGTGTTTATCCAAGGCAAGTAGGCACCATATCTTTTGTAGCACATAAAATTTAAGCTGGTTGTAAATGTCGCACATGCTTCTCACTTTCCTATGCTTTTACTATATTTCAAACATATCGTAAATGTGTTGATGTGTGTTTTATGGCAGGTAAGCCCCAGAGCGGAGGGTCTTCACCCACAGATCAACCACTGGGATTAGGACAGGCTGTAGTGGCCGGACTAGCAGAGGGCCTTTTAGAACTGGGAGTCGTGAAGGTGTGTTGAAAAAGAAAAAAATACTTTATTTATCTGGTATTTACACTCTGTAAATCTTCACATTTAGCCTTAATCTAGTATAAACATTGTGATTGTATATTTCAAAACAAATAAAACATTTTGTTTCTTTAAGTTAACATTGATACAATTATTTCAAATGTGTTCATTTGTTGTTCAAATTTCTCAAACTTGCATTGGAAGAATATCGATTTATCTTGTAGGATTATTAATGAGTTTGACAGTCAAAAATTAGATTACACTCATAATATTCATGTTCATTTGAATTTACAGGCAGTATTCCTGGGCCACCAGGGAGTAGACGTTCATGCTGTATGTTTGCAAAACAAGCTGAGTCAGATGACGGTGGAGGAAAACGGTCTCAGCCTCCTCTATGGTCTCAGCACCACAGACAACAGGTCAGTGCCTTGTTCCACCAGCCCCCACTTTCTGAACACTAGTGCATTGGTTCACTGGTACAACTGTAAAACACTTGACTGTTTACTGAACATTTCAACTAATCTCCTAACTACTGCCACTAGACTCCTGCACTTTGTCGCCCCGAACCACACGGCACAGATGCTTCACAAAGGCCTTTCAGAGTTGGTGAATGCAAACAGAAAATTAAAGAAGTTTCCTGACCAGAGGTTGCAGTGGCTTAGGAAGCAGTATGTCAGCTTGTATCAGGTAAACTCTGTCATGTTTCCCTGAAAATACTTTTCTTGTAAAAATGCCCTTTTCCATCGATGTTTGAATTAAAAATGCATGGATTTAAAGTGGACAGCAAAAGTGGTGCAGGATAAAGTGAAGGCAAGGTATTAATGTTGTGTTTACTCTTTTTCTTCATTCTACTTTCAATCTAAAAAGCATAAACTTCAACACATCCCTAAAACATTTTTGAAAGAGCCTCAAATTTCCAAGGAGACTGAGGAAAACTGAGGATTTAAATAATGCCATTATTGTGCCATTTTGAGCAAGTTTCAATATCTAAAATGTACAGTGTGCAGCACACAAAGGATGTTCTGCCAACTTTGGTTCTTTGATAAAAGGAGGATTTTGTATGTATGCCTTATATAAAAGGATGAGTAGACTAGTTAAACTTTGCCTGTTTTAACCTGTGCGTTTGCTTCCTACCTGCTTGCGTCTGCATTTTCCTCTCTGTTAGGAGGACGGCAGGTACGAGGGCCCTACACTAGCTCATGCAATTGAGCTCTTCGGTGGGCGGAGGTGGAACATGGGTACAGGCGGAGTGGAGAAACCTGCTGCCCAGAAAAACATCAATGATAAGACCAAGAAGAAGAAGAAGGTCCTTGTCCGGGTCAGTACATTACAAAGTTTGTGTTGCTTTTCACATTACATTTATCAGAGACTCTTATCAACAGCGAGTGAGCAAAGCAAAACTTCAGGGCTTTGCAGAAACACTTGTGATCTTTCACCTCAGGCTAATCTTCACCATTATACCACTGGTTTGACATGTTTAGAGGCTTTACAGAGCTCCCTGTTCTGTGCTGTTTTCTCTAAAAATGCAACTGCTCAGAACAA
The DNA here is from genome assembly GCF_027596085.1 of Anoplopoma fimbria. Taxonomy (NCBI): domain Eukaryota; kingdom Metazoa; phylum Chordata; class Actinopteri; order Perciformes; family Anoplopomatidae; genus Anoplopoma; species Anoplopoma fimbria. Next base: position 15,381,270 of record NC_072453.1, read on the forward strand.
TACATATATAGAAAGACTCTGGTCCATTTCACAGTTCAGTCTTGTTCTACAGTATACCTCTTAATACAGTTACGGACTTGCACGTTTATGATGCTGAATTGTTCCTAATTTTTAACGTAACAAGTGGTTTTACACGTCTAACACAGGGAGACAGTGGGGATGCCACAGATGACGAGATGGTTTCCAGGAAAACACGTAGCTGTAAGGAGGGACTGTATCGAAATGGACCGGAGTCTGACAGCATCGACCAAGAAGATCCAGGTGACATTTTACGGAGCCATTTGAATTCAAAGAAAAAGTCAAATATCTGCATGTATGCCAAACAAATGTGTTATATTTTAATAACCAAAAATAACACAAAACCTATTTAGAAGAACGAAACAATCTTCACAGGATATTTCCTATGGCAATCTGTTGTCTGTATGATTTTTGTTCACCCTCAGTCCTCTTTGCCTCCATAGAGGACAGCTTCCCTGGACCATTCTCCCTCTCATCCAGTAAAAGCCCTGGTTTGCTAGCCTCTTCTTCCTCCTCCTCCTCCTCCTCCTCCAGTATGGCAGGGTCCAACCACTCCCGCCCACAATCCTCTCCGATTCTCTCAGGAACGGCCAAGCCACAGCCAGGGTTTGTAGTGTGCTGTACACGTAGACTGACAGTTTGATGGTCCGATATCTAAAACTTTCATTCTTCATTGAGGTTAAGATATCTTTCTTTCTCTTTCACTTCTCTCTGGGGGGTTGCAGGGCATGGAGCAGCAGATCATGGCACGGCCGAGCTAAAGGCTGTTTCAAAGGCTTCCAGAATCTCATGATTTCTGACAGCACGATGAGCTTCATCGAGTTTGTTGAACTCTTCAAGTCATTCAGGTATAGGATATCAAATATTAGTCTACTAGATTCTGTTTTTAAAAAAAATATATATTTTGATGCACAGTTGTAACAGCAGAGTAAGGTACACAATCTTTTGGGGTATTTATAATCATATGAAATTCAGTATTGGCCTTGCTATATGTATATTGTACATGTTCTGCTCATTTCTACCACCTCACTCCCTCTTGTTATATAATAGTTGTGTTCTTATCAATAGTAGCTAAAGACAGTATGAGAAAACATTGAACAAATGCTTCTCCAGGTTATCATGCCCAGGACAGTTTCCAAGGAGTCTTGTCTGTATAATATTTAGCTTTTATAATATTTTTCCCTGTCAAATGAAAGGAAACAATGTTTTTCTTTGATTAGCAATGGAATTATTCTCATACCAGTCCTACATTTCTTAGATTGTAGTGTGTCCTCTTATCTGCTGCCCGCTAGTTTCCAGTTAAATTCGACACGTGCTCAACTAAAGTCAAGCAGAGAAATTGGAAGTGCATAACCTGCTTATTTTTGTTAGTCATCTGACCATTATCTTTCCTTCGACTGATTCACAACCCCAGTATCAGTTTGTTATCAAGAATATTGAGAAGAACGTTACTTCATGGTACTGCGAAACCAAATATTAACAAATGACACCTGCCTTGACAGGAAAACCAAATATGACTACAACAGAGGATACTTCTCAATTGTATGTCTATAATGTGACTTTTCATTTGGTCTTTCAAAGAAATGCAGATGCCACTGAATGTATTTGAAATTGGGTAAATTCATCCAAAATTCAAGGCTTCTGAAGTGAAAACAAGATTGCCTTTATTTAGTCTTTAACAAGGCTTTTGGAAAACTGTTTTGTCTGCTGATCCAACACAAACTACTGAACATCTCTGTCTCAAAATAAACTGTATGTCTAATGTGTCTGAAATGGGAGTGAATTGTGCTGTGTTGTTCCCTCCAAAGTATCCGAAGCAGGAAGGACCTGAAGGAGCTGTTCGACACCTTTGCTGTCAGCTGCAGCCGTTCGAGTCCAGAGACTGCTCCTCTCTACACCAACCTCAGCGTAGACGACAAAGATACAGGGCTACAGCCAGATCTTGGTAAAAGAACAAACACATTAATTCATATGTTTTGCGCCGTCAAATGCATGAGCGCCGCATTTTTCCTCTTTTTCTCTCCCCATTACTCTTGCCTAACGTCTTCCTTTCCCCTCCAGACTTATTAACCCGCAATGGTTCTGATCTCGGCCTGTTTATTCGGACGAGGCAGCAGATGTCGGACAACCAGAGGCAGATCTCAGACGCCATTGCGGCAGCCAGCATCGTGACAAACGGGACAGGAGTGGAAAACGCATCACTAGGCGTCTTGGGATTGGCTATCCCTCAGCTCAACGACTTCCTTGTCAACTGTCAGAGAGAGCACCTGAGCTACGATGAGATTCTCAGCATTATACAGGTAGAGTCAGGAAGCAATTGATTAACCAATGCAAGGGAAGCACTTTTAACATGAACTGGAGGGAGAGATGGTAGCGATGGAGGCCTTAAACTTTATTTACTGTAGGGATAGAGAAGGATGAGAACTTACCCAATGTAGTTTGTGAATATGACCAGATGAATGAATATAACAAGGATGAAAGAAACCTCAGACATATGGAAGAAAAAGTGACTCTTGATCAATGTTGGTTAATCGTTTTATGCTTTTCTCTTTTAGAAATTTGAGCCCTCATCAAGCATGAGACAAATGGGTTGGATGTCATTTGAAGGCTTTGCGAGGTAAAGGGGAACACAAATCAAAATACCTTATAAACTCATGTCACTGAGACACAATTACAGTATATACTGAAAAAATAACTGATATAAAAAAAAAAACTCATTACATTCTGATTCATAAAACAGATGAATCAGAATGTCCATTTAAAAGTTCATGTTTTAAATGGACAACATTATATTATATATTATAATAATATAATTATTAGTGATTGCTTGCTAATTGTAATCGGCGCAATAGCATTATGTATTGTTATCTAATCACCCTACTCTCATTATCAGGTTCCTGATGGATAAGGAGAACTTCGCTTCTCGTAATGAGGAATCCCAGATAAACCCAGAGGAGCTGCACTACCCTCTGTCCTACTACTACATTGAGTCTTCTCATAACACCTATCTGACTGGACACCAGCTGAAAGGAGAGTCCTCTGTTGAGCTGTACAGTCAGGTAAGTGAGCCTTTTTGCCTTAATTGAGCCATATATTTTTTTTTATGGACCCATAAGTCATACCCAACATAATGTCATTTTTCACCAGGTGTTGCTGCAAGGCTGTAGGAGTGTCGAGTTGGACTGCTGGGATGGAGATGATGGCATGCCAGTCATTTATCATGGACACACACTTACCACTAAAATACCCTTCAAGGTTAGAAATGCATATGAATAATTAAATTCAGAAAAGAGAGGTCCATTGATTGGAAAACAATTATGGCTGTCCTTGTTACGGCTTCCGAAGCACTTTGGCAAAAGAATTCCAGAACGGCGTTAAATCACCAAACACAATTGTTCTGCTGTATTATGTATTCATTTTGACAAAAGTATTCTAGGCAGAAATTCTTTTAGTTCAGTAAACCAAACAATATGAATTTTGAGAACACATTAACTGACCTCAGTTCACAGCTGGTTACTATTGAGAGAAATATTAATGATATTTATTTGATGTAATCATTTTTGCACCAATCAGAGCCCTCAAATGCCTGTATTTTATTTGAGGACGTATTTATTTATATATATATATTTTTAAGAGCTGTTTTAGTAAATCTCATGTCAATATTGTTTTTCATTGTCTAGTATTTGATTTTTGTTTCTGAGAATGAAATCTCTCCCATGATCCTCCAGGATGTGGTGGAGGCAGTTAGCCGGTCCGCATTTGTCAATTCGGACATGCCTGTCATCCTGTCCATTGAGAACCACTGCTCCCTCCCACAGCAACGCAAGATGGCTGAAATCTTCAAGGTATGACAGCAGCTGTGTCTAAAACAATATTCAAGATATGACTGTCCTTATCAGTGTTTATAGGTATGTGTGTTTTCCATGTGTGGTTAAATCTGATGTGGTTGGTATGTTTTATTCTTAATTTCTGATTTTGAGCGTCATTTGTGTGTATACAGAATGTCAACAATCAGATAAAACAAAAAAGTCTCTTTCGGTCAAATTACACATCCCATAGTATTACCTTTTTAAGCATTTTAAGCTGGCCTCGAAATCCTTGCAAGTAAAGTTTTTTGAATTACTTTGTAGGTACTTTTTCTAAGCACCCAAGCTCAATTTTGAGAAATACCAAGCTTTATATTTAGGAAATAAAATTTAAATCTTCATGTACTCTAGTTTCTTGTACAACCACACTCCCCCAGGAGGGCATGTTTCCCTCAGCAGCACTTGTAACAGCACCTTTTGATCAACTCCACTCATCTGTTTTCCCAAATGTTCTCGGGTGCTGTTGGCATTCAAACTGGTGGACTTCCAGCAAGAGGCTTCAGGCTACAATTGTCTCTCTCTTCTTCTTTTTTTAAGTTATATACTTAAGCCAAGGCGTATTTGGGCACGACAAAAACATTATGCAATACCATCATGCTTTCATCTAATAAACTTCCCAGCATCCTGTCTTCCCCAGAGACTGACTTCTGAGTGGCTTGATAAAAAAAAAAAAAAAAAAAAAGTTTTTCATGTTAGGACAGCTCTGTGCCTCCGGCCAGCCTACGTCACCATGGGCTTGTTTATTTGCAATGTTTCGTGTTGATAAAAGCGCTTTTACGTTCCAATAATTTATTGACATCTGTCTATCATGTTTTTGATATTTATCTATTAGACCGTGTTCGGGGAACGTCTCGTGACGCGCTTCCTCTTTGAAAGTGACTTCAGCGATGATCCTCACCTGCCGTCGCCGCTGCAGCTGCGTGGGAAGATCCTCCTCAAGAACAAGAAGCTCAAAGCGCACCAGGCGCCTGTGGACATACTCAAACAGAAGGTTGAAAAGAAAGACATCCTGTCCAAGCACATATAAATACATAATTTAGGTAGCATTAGTACATTCAATATTTATCACAGTTGATTAGAGTGCTGTCACATAAATAATAGATGCAAATATCCTCAAATGCACACCTCATCACACCATTTTCACTCAGTTTACCTAGCACACATAATGTGCTGCAGTAGATACGGACTATAGATTCTCTGAAGATAAGAGCTTATATATACAGGTAATGGGGGGATTGAGATCTTATATCTGATACATGCATATCTTTGTAAATATTAGTTCTCCTCACACACATTTTTTTACATAAACTTACCATCACTTTGCAACACTCTCGGTTTGTTTTTATTTGATTTTAACAGTATTTGAACTCTTTTACAGGCTCACCAGCTGGCACACATGCAGGCCCAGGCTAGCAATGGGTCACCTGGGGTTACTTCCCCTGGCAACCACACCAATGAGGAAGAAGAAGAGGAAGAAGACGAATACGACTATGACTATGAGTCCCTATCAGATGGTAAGGAGAACTGCAATGGGGTTTTCAGTCTCTGAAAACACAATTCAAAAACACAAAACTAACCCAAAAACTCAACCAAAGATTTATTTTGTATTCTGAGGCTAAATGACCACTTAAATTCTTTGTAGAATCTTATTTTAACACTCATGTCTTTCTTTACGTTGGTACTCCATTCTCACTCCCCTGCTTTCCTATTTTATCTTGCCTGTTTTCCACTTAGCTGATGTCCTCACAGCCTCTACTGCCTCGTATGGCCTGGAAGGTAATTGCACGGGTCTGATGCACCTCTCTATGTACCAGTGTTTCAATCTATTTAGTTTTGCAGTGGTAGCTGCTGGTCTTTGGCTGGTTCATTTTTATTCTTGAGAAAGTTATAAAAATATTAGTAGAAATCTTCTAGTATCTTAAAATTACTACGTTAATTTTGTTCTCATGCAATTGAGTTTTAAGGGGAAATTGTGGTATTGTTGCAAATGTACTCGCTGTGGTTGTCAACCACTGCAGAATTAGAACAGAGGAAACACTGGGACAGTATGTAGACATGCACAAGTGACCTGCACCGATGCTACAGACTGATGCCTGTATGTGCCTTACAGTAGCAGCTGCTAGCTTTTTGCTTTTTGTGGACGTCGGGTTATGTTCTGCTGCACCGTAGCCATCTATCGTGCTTAATAAGCAGCAGTTCAAATTTTAACGATTACATATTATATAATATCTTGAACCCAGTAACTACCTTAAATGATTTAATCCAATCCATTTAACAGTATATTAAATATATATATATATCCTGAAGGTTTGTTTGACAGTTTGCTGAGATAATTTATGTGCTAACACCAACGGCTTGAAAAGAGAACTTCTGTTTCAAGACATCCTCCCTCATTCTCCAATCTAGCTCATAAAATGAGGACAACCATGTGTGCTCTTCAGTACAGACGTTGCGACGACTTTTTTTTCTCATTCCTAATGCTTTGAGAGTGTTTTTTTATGATGTCCATTTGTTTTATCACCGTTATGAATTTGCAATAATGCAACAAACGTTCTTAGCTGCCACTTTGCTACAGCAAAACTTTTATTCTAAATCTAATTCTGTCACTATGAACACAGTGTTAAAAGTAACCTGGACATTGTAAAAAAAAAAAAAAAAAAAAAAAAAAAAAAAAAAAGTAATTGTGATGTGAGCTTGTGTTGTTTTTGCGTGTATCTTTGTGTTTGGCCTGCTTGTTTTTTGTACAGTAAGTTTTTAACGTTCTGCTTTAAGACATAAGCTACAGTACATCTGTGACAACCTTCAGGAATTATTTTGAAAAATCTGCTTAGTAAATACAGTACAGAGTCAGGGCAGGATGTGACCACACATTCTACTTCAAGACTGTCTTTGAAAGCTATGTATTATGAATGACATCAAAATAAGGATTTTTTTTTATTTTTTTTGGGTCATTGTTAACATGATTTCTTTTTCTCACACACACACACACACACACAAAACTTCCCTTCCTTCTTCGCTCTGTACTGTATTTGTCTGTGACCTCCCCAGTAGCTGGGCAGGCTCATCGGGGAAACACAACAAAGCCATCTGGTTTCTCAGGCCCTGTGCTGCCCCCGCACTAAACAACAGACCAGGGGAAACTACCCTGTCCCGGTCGCAGTCCCAGCACTCTCCCAATCCCTCCCTTCAGAAGAACTTACCGGTCAAAGACCTTTCAAAACAGTTTCTCTAATCTAAACCTCATTGATTGGTGTCATTCATAATTCCTTTCACTCAAATATTAACCATTAATCAGACAACTAGCAAGATATCCTGACTACATAAACTCCACATCACCATTGACTGTATCCATTTGACCCTGCATGCTTCTACTTACCATCAACTGGCCCAGTAAATACAAACACTTGAGCATCTTACTGCCGAGTTGCCACCATCTTGGGTTTAACGGTTGCTCCCTCCAGTCACAATCTGGCCCCACTCACTTCTCTGGCTACTGTCTGCAGGGTGACATTCAGGGTCCACTCCTTTGAATGAGATTCCAAATGTCAGGAATAAGACAAGTTTCCTGTGATAAAAAGCTTCTGCATTTTCAAGCTGATTTGGTCCTTTTGTGTTTTTGGCTGCGATGAATGTGTAGGAGGAAAGAGAGCAAAGGGACGAACTCCCTCCTGTTGCTTCTGTTTACAGTTGATAGACATTTCTTGGAATATCAGCAAAGAGGGGGCTTTGTGTGTTTTTGCTTGGTAGCCTGCTCATGGGCTCTGCAAGTAACTAGGTGTATTGATGAACTGTTTTCTTCCCCTAATATTTTTTCTGTAATTGTCCCCACCTGCAGTCATTCATCTAATAGGCATAATTCATCTTTGAATTATATTATAATATATTATATTTCACCTTAAAAGGGAAAACAAAGAGGGAAGTGTGAACCATAGACTTGAAAATATATTTTCTTTAACTAAGCTGCAAACACCATGGTTGGATGCTGAAGCTAATCCAGAAGTACCTGTCAGTTTAACTCTAGTGGCCACGCAATGCTCTCTGAAGAAAAACCCAACTGCTCTCTTGTTTTTACAAGAAGTAAGATTCCCAGATGCTGAATGTCCTTCTTTTGACATATGTACTCCTGGTGATTTAATGCACAGTATATCAAAAGCAACTGGGACAGCAACTCCAAAGCACAATTTTTACTTAGCAAATACATTTTAAATCTATTTGCCTTAACTAGCTTGGATCAAAGGTCGTCTGCTATACTAATATACATAAACAATTCGGATTGGAGGCGGGAATATGTCTTTAAGGAGAAGTTAGGCTTTGAAGAGGGGTATGTTCGGGGGTTGCGCTTGCTTGATTGCTAGGTATCTCAACCTGTGACATTCAACCACAAGGTTGCGTTTCAGTGTTAATATGCAGTCCGTTTCAACAAGGTTTTCAGAGCACAATGACACTATATAATTCAAAAATCATGCCAATTCCCTTTGCACTGCATATATATCTGCTTATGTTTGACAGTTAATACATCCAGGAAACATTTCCTGAGGATGTGTGCTCTGTCAGACCCGCTCTGCTACACACAGTACTCCTGCAGACCTTATAACACCTTGGAACTACTATAACTCTTTATATTTCCTTAATAGATAACATCCTGGATGACAAGCCAGAGGGGAAGAGCCCAGCAGACAAAGAAGAGCAAGCTGTTGATGAAATACCGAAGAGGATGAAGAAGTCAGATAGCACTACGCAGAGCAAAGGAAAGGTAGAGAAGAACACTATACAATTTTCCAAAGAAGAGGCACATTTTAATGGCTACAAGGCCAGGACATGTTTTGGCTGTTTGAATTCAAGCTACAGCTTATATGAAATTAATTTAGTTTTTATCTTCCTGACTGTATTGCTGGTAGAAACAGAAAGAAACTACATATTTAGATTGAATATGCTGAAGATGTAAAACTATAAAAATGTATTTGGACAGCAATCTGGCATGGAGGTTAAGTCTTAATTCTTACTCTCTTCTCTCTGTGCATCTATGTCCTGTGTTTACCTTCACCTGTAGGTGTTTGACATGGAGCTGGGCGAGGCGTTTTACCTCCCTCAGAACAAGAAGGAGAGTCGACAGATTGCCCAGGAGCTATCCGACCTCATCATCTACTGCCAGGCTGTGAAATTCCCTGGTAGAGAAAACTTCATCATTTAGTCTATTTGTCATATATTTCTCCTACTTTTCATTTTAACATACATTTCTGAGTGTTCCTCCCCTTTTACACTGATCCAATGTGATTTATTCTCTGTCACAATCTTTCTTCCACCCTCTCCTCTTTTACTTTTGACATGCTATCATTTTCAGTATCCCTTTTTCCCGTTCTTGTCCCACTCTAATCTTCTCCCATGTTATATTTAAGAGGTCAAACCTTTCCCTGTGTTTTTTTATTTTTTCTCATTGCAAGACATTCAATATCCCAGTGTTACACTCCATTCCTCTCCCACACTGGACACCCACAGAGATGACGAATCCCTGTCTTCCCCATGGGAAAGATATTGTTACTTGATTGCAGCTCCAGAACAGCACGACAAACGGCAGAGTTGTTATATACTGTAAATTAAGGAAATATTTTTGAGATGCCTTAGAGGCTGAGTACAGTTAGTATCCCAGGTTTAAATTTGATGGAGGGTCACATGTCACTTCCCTCTTTCATCCACTTCAAACTTTTTTAACACAACTTATTTTTGCCTAACATGACAATATGTGTTTGATTTTTAAATTCATGAAAATGCTCTCTGCTCAGCAGTTAAGTATGCTAGACTTTGCTTTCTGTACCACTTATAAAACGTTTTCTTTTCCCTCTTTACTGGGATCTATCTTCATTCCACGCCACCGTTTATCTCAAATATTTCATTTTGTCCCTTAAATATCACCCTCTTATCTCCTCTTTCCTCCCTTAAGCGTCCTCTTCTCTGCTTGTCTCCTCTTTTCTTTACATGACATTTGCCCTTATAAACGTGCCTGTGTTTCCACTGGTATTTTATTTGTTTACTGTTTCCAGGGACCTGAGATCTGAGTAAGAGAAGACAGGGAAAATAGCCAGTTCAGACCGATAGCAGACTGGTTGCTGCTGTCCGCTGTCTGAACTGGTTGCAGATGGACATGCTTCTTTAAAAAAAAACTTTTTAATCCTCAAAAAAACAATCATACATTCATCTTAAATATTTCTTTGGATAGGAGAAATAAATTTGACACCAAATAAGAAATAGCTCAAGATTAAAAATATTAAATGTGTTACATGCAGCATTTAATGCAGCATTGATTTAATGACATGAGAAACAAGACCTTTGCAAAGAAGAGTGGAAGTATCTATCTGCTTCTGTGCTCCATCCTCCATGTTATCCCACCGATTTCACATACAGTACCAGTCAAAAGTTTGGACACACCTTCTCATTCAACTACTCTGAAGAATCTAAAATATAAAACATATTCTGGTTTGTTGAGCATTTGTTTGTTTACCACATAATTCCATATGTGTTCCTTCATAGTTTGGATGTCTTCAATATTAATCTACAATGTAGAAAAAATTAAAATAAAGAAAGAAAGAAAAACCATTGAATGAGAAGGTGTGTCCAAACTTTTGACTGGTGCTGTATTATCTTAAAGATTGCTTTACCAAACAAAAAAGCTTGTTTTTAAAGGCAAAAAAATCATTTTTGCTACTTATATTACAAAGCTTAAAATCAGTACTATTAGCTTTAATCCTCTGTGCTCATTAAAACAAATGCACTTGGAATGACGCCATGGAGGGAGGCCAATTTCCTCATTATGATAGAAAGTTAAGGCGTTTTAAAGAAAATGATTCTGGATGTTTAGAACCAGAGGAACTGATGTCATGAGTGTGGTGCCTCCAGTCTGTCTGTGTTGCATTATTGACCACTTTCCTCCGTCTGCCTCTTGTGTGTGGGAACACAGGCCTGTCCACGCTGTCTCCTGCCGGCTCTGGCAGAGGGAAGGACCGAGGAAAGAGCAGGAAGTCCATATTTGGCACGGCTCCCGCTCGCTGCAGCACAACAGGGGAGGTCATGACCCAGAGCCGCACCCCTGGGAAAGGTACACAGGGCCTAGGGGTGGGGACTGTTTGGAGGAGTGAACGTGGAAAGAGAAGATATATTAATATATATGCATTTTTGTTCCATTTTAAGCTGTGTTTCAAGGATATTTTGAAAATGGGCTCAACTAAATGCGGAAACATTTGATTAGACAAACAGCTGGACTGTCTCCACAGTGAAAGTCAGGCTTACAAAATATGCCATAATAGGTTAGAAGAAATAAACAAGGATAATTTCTTGTAAAACCCCACACTAGACACAGTCACAGTTTTAAGAGCCTTTGTTACGGCTATGTGTGAAGGAATGCAAGCCTGTATTTTAGTAGATGTTGTTTTGTGAAGAATGTCATGTTGCTACTGAGCTCTTCCTATTGTTGCCAGGAAAATTGTTCATTTTCTACTAATATCAAATAAATAAAAGCTACCAAAAACTCATCATTCAGTTTGAAAAGACTGAACAAGCATCACAATTGTAAAGTTTCTGTAAAAAAAAACATCCTCCGATGATTTTTATGAAGACAAATCAAAAAAAAATAAGATCCAGGCGCATACAATAAAAGTACAATATTTATCTCTGAGATGTAGTACACTAAAAAGTAAATTATTTCGCTCCGAGGTGTAGCGGAGTTAAAAGTACAATATTTACCTGTGAGATGTAGTACACTAAAAAGTACAAGAGGTATAGTGGAGTAAAAAATACATTATTTAGCTCTGTGGTGTAGAGGATTAAAAAGTACATTATTGACCTCTGACGTGTAGATTAGGTTTTAGCGGCGGATTGAAAAACACCTTTATTCCACCTGCTATCATCTTTATCGAGAGTGATATCCGGCAACTTCAACATTTAAACTTCTCTCTGTTCTCTCTCTGTCCTCAATACAGGTGGCTCTGAGCGTCTGAGCTGGGAGGAGCAGCAGACGTCTCCTGTCCTCAACCCCCCCACCTCTCTCAGCGCCATCATCCGAACGCCCAAGTGCTACCACATCTCCTCCGTCAACGAGAACGCGGCCAAGCGCCTGTGCCGTCGTTACTCCCAGAAGCTGATCCAGCACACCGTGTGCCAGCTGCTCCGGACGTACCCAGCAGCCACCAGGATCGACTCCACAAACCCCAACCCTCTGCTCTTCTGGCTGCACGGCATCCAGCTGGTGGCACTGAACTATCAGACTGATGGTGAGGAGAGATGATGTTTCCTCTTAGTATGCAAACTAAGGAACATCACTTCTAACTTAAACAGCAAGCGAGCTCAGACTACTCATTATGTATTTTATTTTATGTATTGATTTATATCACTTAGTCCAAAAATGAGTTGGTGAAAGATAAAGGAGGGAGTATATTCTCTTCTTCCTGCTTTTTAATGTAAGAGAAAACAACTCCAAGGCCTCATCTGCATGATAATGCTAGCTTTTCAAAGCATTGCAAACCTTTGAAAATGGCTGAAAGGCTTTTATTCTTGATGAACCAAAGTAGGCTCTTTTGCACAGAGAAAAAGAACAGGACATTTCAGATTTAATATGATGAGCCTGTTTGAATTATATCTCTGAAAAGTTACGGAAAAAATGATCTCTTAAGATAAGATAAGATAATTTATTTATTAGTCCCGCAGCGGGGAAATATACAAATTTACAAATTTCTTTATTGTGCTCTTTTTAAGGGATTGTTGATCCCAAGATGCTCCTATTTTTGTTTCCTTTTCTTTTTCTCTCTCTCAGTATCTTCTGCCCGTCCGTCTTTATCTTCTCTCTTCTCTCTATCTTACTATGTATCTTACTTGTCCCTACTCTATCCTTTTCCAGAGATTCTCTGCTGTCTGTGTTCCCCGTCTGAACTCTGTCAGATGAAGTTATTTTTCTCTAAAAGGCATATTACATAAAGAACAATCTCTATCCTTGTCTGTCTGATTCTCTTTTGATCCTTGTCTCTCTGCCTTCCTTTTCTTCTCTTCCTTGAGTTCACTCCTCCCCTCATGTTTTTGTTTTCTATCTATGTTTCTTAAATCATTCCCCTCCATTAAATGAGCAGTATGTAAAATGTGGGGGTTGTTTTCATCAGTGAATAATCACCCTGAACTAAGTGTCGTGTGTTGGCTTCGGCTAGAATGAGCCCTTCATATCCACATAGGCAGCAGGTCCTCCTCACGGTTTCTGTCATGTTGCACCGCCATTGTTTCTACAGCAGCACGGACAAACTGAACACAACCTCACCACTAAATGCCACTAAATCCTACACATTGGAACTTTAAGAATCAAAGATTATAAAACATGAGCAACCAGTTGTATGTAAGAAGACACTTGCATGCATTCAGACATGCAATTTTTGTTTGGAGGAAAATCTTTTTTTGGAGAGAACACAAAAACCATAAGAAATACAAAAATAGCAGAAATTGTCTCAGTTAACAATACAATCTTTCCGTCCTCAGACTTGCCCATGCAATTGAACACAGCTCTGTTTGAGTCCAATGGCGGCTGTGGCTACGTCCTGAAGCCGGCAGTGCTGTGGGACCGTAGCTGTCCGCTCTATCAGCAGTTCTGTCCGATGGAGAGGGATGTGGACAAAATGAGCCCCGCCGTCTATTCCCTCACTGTGAGTTAAAATGACTTATGGAGCACAATGGGGGATCAATCAGGAAGACGACTATATCCTTGATAGTTTGTGCTCTGCACTTTCACCCTCACCCCTTTGATCCATTTTTAGCTTTCTGCCTGTTTGTAATTTTCCTACTTGCCTCTCAGTTTCAATTTCAGGAGTGCTGCATATTCATTTTCCTACATAAAGAAACTTAAATCATAAAATAGCTGTTTATATTTGCAAAGTGTTTTAGCTGCCTTTATAAATGTTTATTTTCTCATTTAAAAAAAAAACAAAAACTGTCGCACATAATTGACACTTGTTTGGACCCTGCATTTGCAGTGTACAGTTTCTGGAGTCCCAAGGTGTTGAAATCTTTCTTTGGCCTATTTAATATTGTTCATTAGCATACCAACAATGACTGCACAGACATCATAACTGGATACTCAAACATACACTCCTAAGTTCTCATAATAGGTCTATTAAGGTGTGTTTGGACAGTTGTATTGCTAAGGGATCTGTATGAGCCTTCATTATTTGACATTCATGAAGTCCAGTTATTTCCATACAACATTTCCATACAACAGTGAATAAGAACCCCCCTCCCTTCCATCTCAGCTTACTGTACAAATCTGGTTTCAAACTTCTGGAAAGTCAATAAGTTTTCTTTCAGAAGAATTCATCTAACTGAAGTTAAGATTATCTTCTCTAATGCTCTCAGAGGCATCATGAAAGCAGTATAAAATAAGAGGGATGAGCTCACACTCATAACTGTGTGTGTGTGTGTGTGTGTGTGTGTGTGTGTGTGTGTGTGTGTGTGTGTGTGTGTGTGTGTGAGTGTGTGTGTGTGAGTGTGAGAGACAGAGAGGGGACTTAAAGTGGATTAGAGACTTTGTTGGCAGGTCAGAGTGACTTCACTTTGTTTTGGCCTTTTTATCAAATTAACCGAAGAAAAGCTTGATTTTAGGGAAAGTGCAAAGCATCAAAAGAATCCTAACCTAAAGTGTTGTTCATACATGGTGTCCATCTTTACTTATTAATCATCACACCTTTTCTGTCTCAGATTGTTTCCGGTCAGAACGTTTGTCCCAGTAACAGTGCTGGAAGCCCGTGCATCGAGGTGGATGTTCTGGGCATGCCCATCGACAGCTGCCACTTCCGCACCAAACCCATCCACCGCAACACCCTCAACCCCATGTGGAGCGAGCACTTCCAGTTCACCGTGCACTTTGAAGAGATGTGCTTCCTGCGCTTCGCCGTAGTGGAGAACAACAGCTCCCAGACTACTGCACAGAGGACTCTGCCTTTGAATACCCTCAAGCCAGGTAGGAGTCTCAGACACGACAGATGTTACCCGGAGAGAGGACGAATATAAGAGATCTGCAAGAGCATCTGTAAATATAGAAGCGTGTTTAGATCGATTATATATCTGCAGTGAATATACAACATGGAAAAATAAAACTAATTCTTGACATTCTGCAGTATATGTGTAAACCTATGTGCTCAGTTTGATTAAATTTATAAACACAACAGAAAATGTCATTTATTATAGACTATTCAAATATTTCATATAAGGCTTTGATGATATTAGTGAATGAACATAAATGAGGCTTTTATCTTATCTTCTGACTGGTTAAATTGACTCAACCTACTTTTATTGGACCGTTCAATTTATGTGCACTACCCTGAACCTTCCTCGTAGCACTTATTGAATTCGTATTTGTTTACTGCACTTATCCTATTCGTAGTAGTTTGTAGCACTTATTATATTCGTATTAGTCTGTTGCAATTATTGTTTTCGTAGTAATTTGCCTCTGCACTATACTTTTGCTCTGGTTTATGCTTTAAGATGCTTGTTTAAGAAAGGAGATGCACTTATGACTTCTGGTGACTAGTAGTTCTCTTGAATACCTATGTTGAATACACTTCCTGTAAGTCGCTTTGGATAAAAGCGTCTGCTAAATGACTGTAATGTAATGTAATGTGTAGTCAGAATATTCCTGTTGTTTGTGTTTCAGGTTACAGACATGTCCAGTTGAGGACACAACATAATGAACCTCTTGAAGTGTCAAGCCTGTTTATCTACAGCCGCAGGATAGAGGAAGGTCCCACAGGGGGCGCTACCCGCTCATCACTGGTAAGACAGCTCTTCAAGTTCTGAGATTGCAGGGGTTGTTTGGGTTACATTTGATACTATATCTCCATGCTTAAAAGCCTGAGGTAAACCAAAGATAACCTGCTGTCTTGCACCTCTCCTGCTCTCTCCACACAGCTGTTCAGCTCAGAGGAGAAACGTGTGTCGCAGCAGCACAAGGTGACGGTGTACGGAGCTCCTGGTCCGGAGCTCTTCACTGTGTTCTGTGTTACAGAACAGACGACGGCCAAACAGCTGCTGGACACGGTTAGTACTTTAGAAATAAAGACTCATGATGCTTGGATGATGTGATTTCAGCCCGAGCAGAGGACAGTCACACTCACAGTTTTTTAATCTAGCTTTTGGAGTTATTTTCATTTTTCATATTGTGTCATACATTCCCTACACAGGTACTAGCATCTGCAGGAAATCCGTCCGAGTACTTCCTGTGCGAGGAGAAGGTTCCTCTGTTGAAGGAGCGCAGCGAGGTGAAGCGGTCTTCTCAGCATCGTCCTCTAGCGCCAGAGGAGGAGGTGCTTAGACTGGTGTCCAGCTGGAACTCTGAGGAGGGATGCGTGGGGAGGATCTGCCTCAAAACAAGAGAGGAGGTACAGACAGAGCCAAACTTAGGTAGAAACATTTAAACTGATATCACAGTGGATATCATCTGCAAAAAGGGAAAATGATTGTTTGTGTTTATTGGTATTAACTGAGTTAATTCTTTTTTTATTTTTATGTTGACTGATTTAAAAATATGATATTACCTATTAGCTCTAGGACTGTTTATCATTTGTCATCAAAGTACCAGAAAAAGAAACTTGCAGACTATAGCTCCCTCTTGTGGTGGTAACAATGAAGCGGTGAATAAAACAACTGTTAAACCTCACTTGTAGGCACTCTGCTTTAGAGGACAGTGGCTTCATTTAATGTAGC
Organism: Anoplopoma fimbria; assembly: GCF_027596085.1. Taxonomy (NCBI): domain Eukaryota; kingdom Metazoa; phylum Chordata; class Actinopteri; order Perciformes; family Anoplopomatidae; genus Anoplopoma; species Anoplopoma fimbria. The sequence continues at coordinate 15,397,877 of NC_072453.1, forward strand.
TGGTAGTTTCTTGTCTCAGACACTGGTGCTGGATTAAATCTGGAATTCTACCACATATTTTGACAATGCGGTTTTATTCTGCAGAATTTAAATGAAAAGAACTCTGTGCTGGAGGGAGAGGAGGAGGTGGCTGTGGGAGGTAGAGAAGGAGGAGGGGGAGCAGCAGAGGACGACATGTTCTTTGTCCAGGTCCATGAAGTTTCACCAGAACAGCCTCACACTGTGATCAAGGCCCCGCGCTACAGCACAGCTCAGGATATCATACAGCAGGTGAGGAGGGTCAACCTGAGAGTTATTAAAGCTGGTTTCAAGATTTGAAACTTTGAAGATGTTTGTACCAACCTTAAAGTGGCTTGATTTGGTTCTCACACACTCTCTTTCTGTCTGGCTAGACTCTGTCAAAGGCCAAGTATTCCTGCAGTATTCTATCTAATCCCAATCCATGTGACTACGTCCTGATGGAGGAAGTGACCAAGGACACCGGCTCAAAGAAGTCCTCCACCACCAAGCCTCTGCAGCGGGTGCTACTGGACCACGAGTGTGTCTACCAGGCTCAGAGCCGCTGGCGGGGAGCGGGAAAGTTCATTCTTAAACTCAAAGAGCAGGTAGCTTTAAACATGGGGACTGATTTTCAGTGCTGGAGACTTTCTTCGATTTTATTTTCCACGTTTCTATCTGATACTACTTGCATTACATCACCCCTTGAGCATGTTTCAACTTTGTATGTGCTTGCATGAACTTTTTCCCATGCCGTTCATTAACATCTCATCTAAGTCATGTTGTTGTGTGCTCGTCATTGTATTTTAACACCTACATGTTGGACTTTTTAACCTGTCGCTGCTTCCTTTGTTTGTAACTGTTTTTGTGTGCTTTGTGATTTACTGTGCTGTGTAAAGTTTTATATGTCTATCTTGTTCTTATATTAATATATGTTGTATGTAGTACAGTATAGTATTTATTTAATTTCATCCTTTTACACTTTTTGTGCTGACACGTCTGTAAGTAAGAATGTTTAAATTAACTGCCTTGTTGAATAAAGGTTAAATTATCTTTTAAGTTCAGTTTCGTTCTTTTTAAAGAATTGAGAGTAAATGAGTGAGGAAAGGGATATGACAGCATGGATCCAAAAACTATACTTTATTTCTTGAGTACCAAAAAAAAAAAAAAAAGAAACTACAAATTAGGGATGAAGAAAAGTATTAAATGTACGGTAGAAGAAAAAAAACTACATGCACATTTCTGTACGTTCTGTCTGTATTTCATTGATGAATTTATTTCTGCTTTCAGGTGGTGAGGGAAGACAAAAAGAAAGTACTTTCCTTTGCCAGCGAGCTCAAGAAGCTGACCAGTCGCAGCCGCAGCATGACGACTGGCGGTGGAGTGGACGGTCCTGCCCAGAGTAAGGATGATAGAGCGGCATGCTGTGTGGCTCTGACAGAGCTCCAGGAGTGAGGCTCACACTCTTCGTGCATGGAAAGGCAACAGAGGTACTGTATGTTGTCTCTAACATCTAACATCACAAAAGGAGCAGAACATTTTAAAAAAGGTGCCACTCCGTTTGCTAAACTTTAACTTTTTTTACAATTTAACATACAAAAAGCCTAAGTACTACGTGTGTTGCATATCTCAATACAAATTGGACAAGCAGGTCATATAGTTGAATTGTACTGTGTGGACAACTAGAATATAATTGGGGCTGAATTTGGGGATTTTATTGAAGTGTAGGTAATGCATGAAACTCACTTTTTCTTCTCACAACTAGAAAAAAAGGACAGTCAGTCATTTTTTTCCCATTTTTGTGTCTGAATTAGGTCAATGAAATGTATCATATAGTCTTTGTATTTGCTTAACCTTATAAACTTAATTCACAACCCTTATTCAAATCTTTTGAAAAGTTACAAGACATTTATCGTAATATTACCTATTTCTTGAGATCACGTATTACTTTTTAAATACAGGGGCCCTAAAACTTAGTTGCATCTAAAAGAGCAAAGATGCAAAATCATCTGTTAAAAAGTGTTGGAGCTCTCTGGTATGTAAGAAAGATACTTCATTTGGACATACAATGTGTTTAGGGAGCTAACAGATACTCCTTACTAGCTAGCAATCCAGTATCACCTGTGTGTGTGGCAATGTTTGAGATGTACTTCAGAGTCGGTTATCATGAATTGTTTTACTTATTATTTCTACCTATTAACGGCAACATTTCATCTGTTGTATTTAACACAAGGTCTCACTTGGTTCATTATGGTTGAGATGTCGCTGAGTGTTGTATTTTTAGTGCCCGAGGTCATGTTGAAAGCCATCATCTGTGCTCCTCTGCAGGGTATCTGTCTGCAGCTGCAGGTCTGAAGGCGTGGGTGGCAGAGGGCAGGGTGGGGGCAGTGAGGTTCCTACAGGCCTCGTCCTCATCTTCCTCCTTCAGTGGGCAACTCCATCCCCTCCACCTGCCCACCTCCTCTCTGACCCCACCAGCCTGGAAGCTTCACCTCCTCAGGAACTGGAAGATCCACAAATGAAGGACAAAGAAAGACTTGTTGTTGACTATTTCTAAACTTGGAGGATTCTTCTTTCCAAGAAAGGCGAGGTGTTTCAGCGAGGGTCCGATTTGCTCCTCTCTTAAGTCCTGAAGGAGTCTGATGCTGCCTTGTGTTAGTTGTGGAGGACGGGATTCAATGGGTTAGCTGACAGATGTTCAGCCCCAGTTCTTGGTTTCACCCAGTCAGGAATCCCACCCAGCGTGACTTTAGAGTTGCGATGGTCATGTTGGGGCAGGTGGCTCTGGCTCTTCTTGGTTTATTGGTTGTAGTGTGGCTCCACACAGAGTTTGAAGTACCAGAGGCAGCTGCTGATATTCAAGTTATCGGGTATGTGATCAGGAACAGAAAGTATTCCTTCTCTTACCAACATAAAAAGGAGCACTTCCCTAAGTCACATTCAAAGGATGAAGAGTTATGGGTGCCAGTTTCCCCCCCAAAAAAAAAATTACACGAAATCATGAGGAGGGCTAAAAAAATGGCATCTGAATTGGATGAGTTTAGTGAACCACAATTCTTCTAAAAGAGTTAATTAAGTGTCCTAGCACAGACTACAGTTTGCTGTTGGATGACCATATCATGTACTTGGTTTATAAACTATTCCCCCTTCTGATATCACACAAATAAAGCGCAGAGCAGACGGAGGGAGGCCTGCTTGTAGAAATGAAAGGAGAGGTGTAGTAGAGTACGAGGGCTGAGGAAGGGAAACAGTATTCTTCTCTCTTTCTCAGGTACGGGCTTTATTTTGTGAGGGCATTGTGGAGGAGGCGGACAAGCTGGCTTGTTTGTTTCTTACTGTTCCAGTTTCATAGTACTGTAAGGGCACATTTTGGGTACCAGTCACAGGAAAAAGGCGCCAAAGTGTGAGACAATTATTTAAATATTCTGGGAATTCTTTGGACACTATTGTCGCTACCCTAAAGGTGACGATACTGTACATGGCCAGGATTTTTAGGCAGTATAGCTGTCCCATAGTGATTTGTGCAGGGGGAAATGTGAACCAATGTTTTATCCCTGTGCTGATAAAGTTGCCCTTCTATATTATCTTAAAATGTTGCAAAACTGCCTTTGACTTTTGGTAATTTTGTAGCTGTATCTCTGAGGACGATATGTGGCTGGTTTCCCAAAGTGTTTTAGTTCCGTCATTGTCCACTAATCATTGTCTCAACATGCATCTTTTATTGCCAAAAGTTTTAGACATTTGACTCTGGGTTTCGGTCCTCCAGAGTTTTAGTGAGGATTAATACCCTGTCCCTATTCAAATTTTGGCAAAATTGAAGAACCCTTGACCTCAATGTGAAAAGGGCTTCAAGAGGAAAAAAGCTAATGCTAAAAATATTTCCACCTTTATTTGAAATGAACAACAATGATTTTAGCACTAAGGACCTTTGGAGAAACACAGCCAAGCGTTCTTCAAACAGCATTTTGCACACTTTGTTTATCCCTTAAGTGTCATCTTCAATGTATTTATGTTACTGTCTGATAAATGTCAGAGACTTTTATCGTATTTATTACTTTTAGTTTGGACCCAGTTGGAAAACATTTTTTGTGTGAAAGCACAACATTTTTTTTTAGTCTTTATAAGTTTTTCAAACGTTAACGAGCATGTAGTCCGAGGTGTAATTTGAAATTCCCCACACAGAAATATTCAGAACCAGAATAAATTGCATTTCACTTTAGCCTAGATTACTTTCTTTGATTTAAATGCAATATCTTTATAGATAACTAGTATTGATTGATTGTCAGTAATTATTGCAGGCTTTTCTTTATTTCTACTTATTGCTCATTTTATTTCACAATTTACTAAAACTTGATTGATTTGGGGCCACTTTTCCCCTTTCTTCTGTAAAATATTAATATATATTTCGAAATTTTGATAAAGTTAAGATTATTTTTTTCTCCTTTTGTTTTATTTGAGATTGCAGTTATTAATACATAGATATTCCCCCAATATGAATTTTAAATTTACACTAAAAGGTTTTATGTCAGTGAGTCTTGACTGGTGAAGACCAGGAAAGACGTGACTGACCAAAAATACCATTTTTTTTCCATCCGATTTGCCCACTTTCAACCCACATTCCAACATAAAATTTGCAATGTGAAGAAGCTTTCTAAAACAAACAAAAAAATGTATAGTGCTAGTAATAATGTTTGAATTTTAGTGCAATAGTGAAGTTTTTTTAACTTCAAACCTTTTAGGTTTTTGTTCCACTCTTGGTTTTTTTAACTCCTGACCTTGACTTGTTCAAATGTCATTCACACACAAAGCTTATCTTTTATCAGTAGTAAGACATTAGAACGATCCTTAAGGGTAGTTGTTATTAAGGTAGATAAGAAAGTTATCCAAGAAACCACAACTCTAATGATAGAACTGTATGAAATCCCCACTGACTTTGAACAGAAAAGGACAATTTCTGTTAAACTGAAATCTATAATCAGTTAGGCAGAGCTGTGTTCCTTGCTTTCCTTCTTTCTAACCTTTAGACCTCATTTCTGAATGTAACATTTCTTAACGTGTTGAACCTGAGACAAATATGTGTTTGGATGTTATTTATTTTAATGTGAAGCCCTGGTTGGCATTAATCTTTTGTTGTTGTCTATGTATAGTTTCCTGTAAGTAGTTTTAAGTAGGTTTTTTATTTATTTCAATGTGAGAGGATGAACTCTCCACTGCCCTAACTTTACTCAAACTTATTGAGAGACGTAAAGAAATATTTTACTTTATGTGTAAAATATTCAGTATAGTATTCATACTGTATTTCTGATGTAATTCTGCACTACACAGCAGCATCTTGTAATGCCTTTATTTTGTGATTTATCAGAAATGTCAAAACCTTGTACAATCTTTTGTTTGAAAACATTTTGCTGTATTAGTTATATTCGCTGAATATGACATGTGTTTGCTGACTGTGGGCTGTGTTTCATCTTTAGCACACGGTTACTTCCATAATATGTGCATTATACCCTTTAAAATCCACTATCCATGTTATGATGTGGCTTTCAAGTGAAGATTTCTCTATTTACTTGAATGTTTAAATGGATGAGAATTGGTGATTTGTCATATAAGGGGATCACAATAAAAATAAAAGTACTCAATGTTGCATAAAGTGTGTGTATGTCTGAGCTCAACTCGTGCACTGTTTGCTCCAATAATGCTTTATATCAAGGTCCTTGTAACAAGTGTTAGTTAATAGGTAATAAGGCCTTCACAAGTTCTTATATAATGCTTATTATCATTAAATGTTAATAAGACTATAAGTGTAAATGATAGCATCATTGACACGTTTATTATTAGATTACAAACATTTATAAGTAAATAGAAATAAGGTTGATACAAGGTTAATTAAATGTGAATTGAGAATTACATATAATACAATGTATAAGCAATGAAGCACAAAAACACTAAGACGTTCTTAAGTAGTCCATAAACATAACTCAGAAGTGCTTATAAATGTAATTAATAATCGTGTTTATGACATTCAAACATTTTAATAAGTCTCTTATAAGGACTTCAAAGTGCCTTATTACCTATGAACTAACACTAAGAAGGACCTAAATTATTATCATTCTTATTTGGCTTCATTCAGAGGATGTGTAGTCATTTAGCTAACACTAAACCAGCCACTTTTGCTTAATACTTGATTGATTTTGCTCTTAGATTAGTCAAATTTGACAAAAGCGAGACAGATTTACGTCTTAAAAAGTTAGATAGCCTACCCCCCCGGCTAACTCAAAACCATAGACTGTATGTAAGAAGGCCAAGTGCCCATGGTAACAGTGAGTGACTTGCTGGCCCAACCAAACCACAAAAAAAGAGCAAAACAAGGCTCGTTATTTGTGTTTTGCTAACCATGTTGTGGAACGAGTAAACGAAGGCATTGACTATTTAGGAAACGCACTTTAAACTGTTATATATACACAGCAGTGAGGACATTATCAGTCGTTTTCGATTGCCTAAAGAAACTATTCTGAGCCGGACAGACCAGTTAACAGGCAATGTTACCGCTCTATGTGTTGGAACGGCGATAGGTGTAGCTATATACAGTCAATCGGATCCACGCGCGCAACTAATGGTGGGAAAGCAGCACTCTTAACGGGCTAGCTAGCATAGCCAAGCCTCAAAACTGAGACGACGCGGAGGAAAGGTGGATGGAAAATGTTGAAGGTTCAGAAGGAATAACATGCCTTCGCTAAGAACAGAAGGAGGTTATGGATCCAGGCCATTAAGAAAGCGGATAAAGGCAACGAGAGTCCATGCAGCGCCCACTTTGTGTTTGGTAAAGTTACGTTTCTGTTTGCTAACATTAGCTAGCTAGGTAATTAGTAAGTTAGCGTTGTTAGAAACTAATATAAATGATAGCTAAACTAGACAATATTGGTCTGGTTAAGGAGGTCAAAGCCTTACTAACTGTCACTGTCATGAATTGCACTTGTTGTCTTCAATTCAATCATTCCTAAGAAACACTCGCAGAGCTTACTTACTTATTACCTAGCTAACTAATGTTAGCAAACAGAAACGTACCAAACAAGAAGTGGGTGATGCACAAAACCCTCACTGCCTTTAGGACAACCAGGGCGTTTTATTACAAGTACTTTTTATGAATTAATAATCAATTAATTTTGATGTCACATAATACAAAATATACATTTTTATGACATAATATACCAGGACTTTTGATGACATACAAAACTATGATATAATATACAATGACATTATTTTTGCTTGCTATTCTATGACTTTTTGACATACTTTACTATAACTTTTTTATGCAATCTTTGTTCTCATTTTTGTGACTTATGTTATACTATTAGCAAACTATACTATAATAAAATCCTATACAATGAGAATTTGTATGAATTCGTTATGGCATATATTAACGCAACGGTTTATGCTTTGTAGAAATTAAGAGACGAGGTATTGTCATCAGCTTTTCTCAGGGTATATCAAATGATAACAGAAAGACAAGGATTACTGTGAAGAAATCACAGTAATCGAAATACTATGACTTTTTTCGACATACTATACTATGACCTTTTTTGAAAATGTTTCGACATGCTATACTATGTCTTTTTACGACATTCTATACTATGACTAAATATACTACCCCCGGAGAAGAGGGATGCGAGCTAGGATACAAGCTAGACTAATCCCGAAATCATTTTTTGCTATTCCACCACCCAATCTGCCCCTGGTTTATGTCTCGTTGCAGAAATTTCAAGCCAATTCGGCTGGACCCCTGACAAAGTCGCAACTGTCGACTGAGACCCCAAGTGCCGGGCGGGTTCCCAGGAATGGGTTTAGGGATGGAGGAGGCTCAGGCCACTGGTTGATTACAGGCCATGGTGAAGGCTGGTTGCTAGTGGACCGGGTTGAAGACTGGTTGCTACCAGATTGAGATGCAAGAGTGCAAATAAAGTCCAAACTCATATAGCAATTTTCTCACCCAACGCTTAGTGGACATCTTCTTGCAGGCCACAGACAAGACTGCCTCCCTTTCCGCCATACTGAGGGCTCATGGGTAGACACCTGAGGATATAAGTTACCTTGTTTCAGATTCTGGCCAAAAAATCCTTCTGCTGGGTCCATAATTGGTCAGAAGAAATAAATAAAATAAAATAAAACAGAAGGAGCAGGCTGAGGAATACAAAGTACAAAGGAAAAAACAACATGAAACTGAGCTAAGAACAAACCAGTATGCAATAAGGAGCTCAGGCAGAAAATCAATAAAGCAAGAAATGTAGACATCAGCAAACCAAGACTGACACTCAAACAGGAAAACACACAAACTAATACACAAGAGGCTAATCAACTAATGAAATGCAGGTGTGGTAGTAAACAGGCGGGAAATGGACAAAGACAGCTAGGAAAGCAGGCCACAAAAGGCAGGAAACTTCAAAATAAAACAGGAAACAAACAACTTTTACAATTTATACTGCTGGGTAGTTTGTATATTTTACCAAGGGATCAATAAAGTCTTATTTTTATCCTTAATAATACATTATAATTAATTTATTGTTAATATTTTCTATTATTAAAGAACCTGAAACTTAATTAGAAATTAAAGGTATAAAATAAAAGTAGTGCAATAAAAAGTAAGAAAAGTACTTAGGTAAAATTTATCTAAGTAAGTAGCAGAAAACTGTAATACTTACCTACAATTTTGAGGTACTTGTACTTTACTAAAGTACAGTATTTTAGTATAAGTACTAAGTTGCTTTCTACCAATAGGTTAATGTGCAATGTGTAATTGTGCAAAACATATAGGATGAAGCACACATAATGAATCTAAAATAAATTTCAATATTATATTGAGCCTGTGTCACAGATTAATGAACAGAGTTCATTCTGCCTTCTCCTCCAGTAAAGCACAGTGGATTCAGGAGACAGTGACATAATCCGCTCATTTAGTTGAATCAATAACGGAGGCTTAGACGTGCTCTTCTTTCCAGAAACTGTTTAAAATATTACTCTCCGGTACAGTCTGCTATTTCAGGGTAACAAGCACTTGGTTTCAAATATCACTGTCGGTGTGCCACCCTCTATTGAGTTCCTTAATGCAAAATTATGCAGTCATCTAATCAACTGTGAAAATTTTAAAGCCTAGTCATTCTGCAGCTTAATGGTCCAACTTCTTTCAGACTTCAAATGAACTAATGTGAATTAGTTCATTTGAAGTCTGATTTCTTAGGAATGATTGAAAAAGTTCTACCACCTTTATCATGATGAACTTTGACGAAGGACAAGAATCCATTTGCACCAGTAAGTGAATCTCTCAGGGATCCAGTGGGATGAGGGGATTTAAATAACCTCATCAAAATCTCACAGCCTGTAATCGATTCAAAATATTTTATCTGACCCCTCCCCTTCATCTTCAACTATATTTAATGACAAATGTGTGCATTTGATATGTTATATTATATGCAGATTAGGCCTATACATCTTACCAATAGGTAAAATCAGAATCATCACTCAGAATTGAACATGCCTTTTTCAAACAAACATATTTCAAAATACCATTTTAAATGTTTCAAGTATGAAGAAATTCATTGACACTGTCTAAGTGGGCATCAGTCTTCTCACCTGACTCTTGGTGATGAAGCGTTAAGAGCATATATATAAATACACATTAGATACACATTAAAAACATTTTAATGAATATATAGAGTGAAGTTGTGAAATGTATTCAGGAACAAAGCATTAATCCAAAAAAGCCCTGACCACTGTCCGCTACACTCCATCTTACTTTTAGAAAGTCACAGCTCGATACGGTCATGTCCTGTTAGTTCTAGATAGAGGAGACATCACCACAGCACCAAGTTAGTCAAACTTCAAGTTTCAATGGATGAAATCATTTTTTTTATTTGGATAACATTTGCCAAGCAACTTGACACGAATAAGAAAGGCAGGTTTGAACGATACAAGACTTCATGTGTCAATGCAAAGTGTCAGTAAAATTCAAGATGAGTTGCACCAGTAGCCGTAATACTGAATGAAACGAGTGCAGTTCCATAAAGAGACACTAGTTGCTTAAAGGGCCATAAAAAGTTCATAGACTTTTTCCTCAGGTTTCTCCTTCATCATCTCTTAGCAAAGTAGAAATATAACAAGTCCTCTAATTCTAGGTCTAGTTTTACAAAAGGGTTGCAGCTGTCAGATCAGTTGGGCTTAAGGGATGCTCTGATTGGAATATTGAGCAGATACAAAACAAACGTTTTAAAGGTGGAGGCAGTGACTCAAGGCCGATACAATTTTATTTCCAAATTCTGCTAATATCTCCTCTCTCTCTCCGCTAGCCGTCTGTTCTGTATGCTCTTAAAAAATCATGTGTTTATTTGCAACCCAGGCTCTGTGAATGGGAAGCAAACAAAGTGGCTCAGACCAAGACACACAACAGTAATCCAGCCTCTCAGCAACAGGGGGCAGTTTTTGCCCTTGCATAGGCCCGGGGAAAAGGCCATGAAGAGAAAGGCAGTGAGAGCCAGACAGTACATCTAAAGGGGGATATTTGTTTGAATCTTTCTCCAGAATCACTGACTCCACCTTTAATGAGTGAATTGGTAAATAGTCAATTAGATGCCAAGTTACTCTTTGTATTTTTATCATCTGTCTTTGAATTTAAACAAACCTAAATTGAATTATTTCATTAGATATGTGAGGAATCTTAATTCTGTTTGAACCCCAGTATATGCTAATGCACCTTTTAGCTGAGTCCCAATCTCTTAATTAGATGTCTTTTAATTGGATTGGAGCATCCCCATTAGTTCCACAACTAATGAACAGAAATTATGTCTGAACGCTTTAATGATCTTGGCAATAAGGAGCGAGCACAGTGGAGTCACGATCAGTCAGAGTTTAGTCATGGGTATGTGAAGGCTGTTCCATGGGCCCATCCATAATTCTTCTTCATCTGACTGCGTTCTGTCACTCGGGCACTCTAGCGGCTCCCCCATAACAAGTCCATCGTCTTCTTCATCATTACTGCAGTCTACATTCGACTCTCTTTCGACTTCGTTCGGCTTGTCTCTCTCCGCAGGGCTCTGAGGCGGCTCCGTGCCGCCCTGCACCGCTTTGAGCAGGTTTGATTTAGACGCTAAACTGTCAGGGCCCGTGTCGCTTCTGCTGATCGACCCCAAAGACACTCTGGATTGTCCAGTGTTTAACACATTCAGCGTTTTATGGCTGTCAGTGTTGGAGAAAGAGGAAGTGGCCGTCGCAGCGGCAGCCGTTCCCGAGCTTTGGAAGGTGCGCAGCGTGTTACAGCCGCCGTCCGCTGCTGTTCTGGGGTTGTTCAGGGGTACTCTTTCTTCCAGCGTGGCAGCCATTTTGTCCAGTTTTTTAAAGTGCTTGGCCAGCCTTGAGCTGAAGACGGGGGAGGTGAGTTTGAGGTTGTTGTTCGTGGTGGTGTGTGTGTGTGGGGGACCTGTGGCATTTACTGTACGTCGGGTGCGGATGATGGAGCCATTCTGGGCCACGTAGATGCTGCCGTTAACATTTGCGTGGCTGTTGAGGGTGGAGGGTAAGCGGCTGCGTTGGGTCTCTGGCATGCTGTCCTCACCGGTGGAGCTGGTCTCGTATTCCCGGTCACTCACCAACTTGATCCGACGTTTTCTATTGCCTGGCTGGAAAATCACACAAATAATATGTCAATAAACTGACACAGACACAACAAAATCACAGATAGATTGCAGTGCTCTCCTGTCATACCAAAACTTTTTCCACTGAGACAGATTGAAGTTAAAAGCTGCTTATACTAAGTGACACGTCTTTGTGTGAACAAGCCTTACTAGAATTTTTGTGAATATTTTTTAAGTGTAATTTAAATTAATTTCAGGCCCTAATCTCTTTTACTTATGTAACATAGGGATCTCTTCTCAGCCAATAGGGACAAGAAGATTACAGTTACCTTGAATTCAGTCAATGGACATTTGGAGAGTATTGTTAAAGGAAGAGTTAAAAAATCTGGACTCTGACCAAAACCTTTGTCCTGTAGCAAGGGGAGCACTGTGACCACTAGAGGTCAGGAGAAACAACGTTTTCAACTAATGCTAAGGTTCTGTAAGTTTAAAAGTAATTTCTGACAATTTCCATTTTTACCTTTACGATGTTTGCAATGTAAAATCAAGAAATGTACAAAATTTAAAAATATCACTGCAAACACACTACACAGCAAAAACAGGTCAGTGCAGAAGTGTTTACTCCACATTTTTCATTTGGTAGGATAATTAAAAGTAGCCTTTAGATCACAAGGTGCTTATAATTTTGTAAAAAGGCAGCATTAAGGAAATGCTTTTCAAATTAAAATGTATACTAATATCCACATTAATGGTAACTCTTTATAACATCTCTCATCTCTCTGTTATGTGAGAGAAAACACTGCCGTGCACACACACTTTGGAAGAACAAAATGGCTGTTGTTGAAATAACCACATAATATGACCCTGAGATTTTCCATTTAACCCTGAAAAATAGGTTCACTCTTCCTCATGCAGATAAAAGGTACCGGAAGACATGGCTGCTACAGGGAGAAAAAGAAATGACTAATGTAAAGATTCAGCACACCTTAAATGCAACAAAGAGAGAGATGTGAATAATAATCTTGAGCTGCGGCAGCAGAGAAACGAGCAGCTGTAAGTGGAGCTTTCAGAAAAAGAAAAGGAGTCAGCTCAGGTCGAAAGCTACGGAAGTAAACCACTCGACCACTTCTATGAGAGTGTGAGCGCTGTTATGATGGAAGGTGAGACAGAAAAAGAAGAGGGAGAGGAGGATAGACTGATTGGAAAAAAGGGGGATTCAAGATACAAGCAAAAATAAAAAAGGCAAAGACCCACAAAGAGAGAAACCCTGAGAGCACAGCAGAGGGAATGCAGGCAATTTAAACTCACACCAAACAAGGAAAAAGAGAGAGATTATAGTAATAAATTCCACCCAGGTAATGACTGCACACCCAATCCAGGCATTTTCACCGAGATCTTACTTAGTGGCAAAGATTTTAATCTTTGGGGGGCTAAGGCTTCATCTGCAATCGGCAGATTCATTTTCCGAATCCCCCTTTTCTTCATCATCATCCTCTTCACCGCCATGGCCGCTGCTCTTCTCCTCCTCCTCTGTGTCCTCGATGATGGGCGACAGGTCATCCGAGGTGTCCATCACGCTCGAGCTGATGTCTGATTGGATGAGGTTGGTGGCTCGCCGGCTCGATGCAGACTTTCGTGATCCGACGCTTTTCGTGCCCTCCTCCTCCACCTCCTCCTCCTCCTCCTCTCCTGATTCCTCCTCTTCCTCTATTGTTACATGTGATGAACGGGACTGCCTGGAAGTCTGCGGCCTAGAACTAGTAACTGTAGAACCTGAAGATCTTGAACTTTTAGAGTCCCTGCTGCTGTTTCTACCTGTCTCTCTGCTGTTTGTGGAGCTGCTTCTTCCTCGTTGTCTGCTTGTGCTTTCTCTCTTTGAGTTGGCACTACTTCTTCTACTCTTACTGCCAATACTGTTGCTACTCGCAGAACTGTTACTACCTTTTGAGCGTTTTCTGCTTGACTCTGACCTCTCTCCCTCCTCAGCTTGGCTTCCACTCTCTGACTCTCCGTCTGTGTCAGGAGTTCCCCGGTCCTTTTCGGTTTCTGTATCAGATTCTGTCTTGTCGTGCTCGGCTGTAAAAGATGAGCTGTGGCTGCTTGCGTCGGAGGGACTAATTTCCGATTGAGATTCTTTGCTGCCACTTCCTGTTTCGGAATCACTGTCATGAAATTGTTTTTCTCTCTTCCACCGCACCTCAGAGGAGCTATTCTCATCTCCTAACTCCCTCTCCCACCTCCTCCTGTCCTCCCCAATGACTCTCTCAGACACTGATGCAGAAACACTCATATCTCCAATGGAGCCATACATCTTCCCACTGTTCTCTTCTCCTCTGTACCAGCTTTCGCCATTGCTCCACTGTTCATCACCCACCCTGGCAGGTCCCTGGAGCCTTCTGGTGAGAGAGATAAGACTGAGGGCCTCACTCAGCTTTTGTTTCACTGCCGGGGGTTTGCTGGCTTCAGCAGACGTCTGGAAATAACTCCCGTCGATGACCAAGCTGCCATCCAGGCTGCCAAAGTGTCCGGGGAGCGCTCCCCTGTGCTCTGGCCTGATGCCTTCTCCCCTTTCAGCAGCGTTTCTCATCCCATTGTTTGTCACGCCACCGTTGTTGCTTCTTCCCCATGTTTCCATTTCTCCTCTGCCTCCTCTGTCCCTCTCTCTTTCTGTTGCTCCATCTCTTCCTCCCCCTCTGTTCTCTCCTTTCCCAGCTTCTCCTCTCTCAAATCCCCTTCCCGCTCTTCCCCCCTCTCTTTCCTCCTGTCTTTCTCTACCTCCATCCCCCTCTTCCATCGGCCTGACCCTGGCTTTGTTCCAGGGCGGGTGGATGGCAGGAGGTTGTCCAGATGTTTTACTACCAGAGGACAGAAGTGCGCTCACTCGCATCATGGCCTTCAACCTGGCGGCTGCACTTGAGCTCTTAGGCTTTGTGCTCGCGGTTGTACCTTCCTGTGACGGTTGGTGTTTGTCGCGCTCAGTTCTTGTGGCTGCTGGGGTCTTTCTCGATGACCCATGAGAAGGTGGAGGACGGGGCTGGAGGTAGGCAGGGTGTGGGGCTAATCTACCTCCTTGAAACTGTCTCCTCACCTGTTGTCATGATGATATTGATCCAAAACCGAACAAGAACAATTAGGAGAGGAGAAACACAAGACATTAAAACTGAAACAAATGTCTCCTGAACTACTCAGCAAGAAAAGTGAGTACGTATATTTTCCAAAATGTTGAACCAAAGTATTCAGTCCATCAATGTAACTATTTTTAGACTACTTAGGAGCTTGTTAGTGATCATTTAAAAAATATGTTTAGTTTTTCAGTCTTTTTCAGTATTCTCTATAAGAATACCCTGCAAAATCGACTTTCAATTCTATAAATGTCACTGTGGTCAACAATTTATTCTCTTCACACACCCTGGATGCTGGTTCTAGCCTGTGTTAGGGAATATCTGCAGGTTTCTGTTCTGTTTCTGCAGTAGTTTTCTGTGCTTACCTCTCCTTCAGACTCCTGTGGGCTGTAGTAGTAGCTGCCATCGTCATCGACAACCACTTCTCCATATTCATCGTAAAGGCCGGAGGGTGAGATCAGTTTCCTGCGACTGCCATACTGAGGAAGGTCATACCTGGACAGAGAGAGGGAGGGGAAAAGACCCAGAGCATTAGAGATAAGCAATAACCAGGAAGAAGCTGCACAGAGCAGAAATGGCAAACTCTCCGTTTAACTGCTTTATATTTTTAGGGATTATTTGTCTGATATTTCTGCTATGTGTAATGATAATACATACATAAAAGGAAGTTGTGGTGTTGTACAATAGTTAAGTGAAGACAGGAGAGACATAGGCTTCACAAACTAAACTGTTGCAATTGGATATTGCTCATTCACAGCCACTTAAAGCAATAACACGCAGGGCAACACTGTGGTTTCACTCCAATAATAAGCAGTGTCTAATGACTTGTCTGAGCAAAGCTGACTCAATCACAAAAGGAACATTTTGTTGCCAGGAGACATTTTGTTAACAGAAAACACTGGAATCAATTTTTTTCCTCCCTTTTGTCTGTCTTTGCCTGCTGCCGGGAGCGCTGTCTGACTCAACCGGCCAGAAACTGCATTGTGCATCACCACTTGGGCTCCATGCCCTGCAGCAAGCGACTTAGAGAGCTATTGGGTCAAAAAACACATCTTCCCCAATGCTATCCTTGAAACAATATGTCCCGGTGTGATTAAAGTAACAAATCAGCTGTAAGTCCTTTGGCTGGTTCCGTACCAGAGTTGTACAGAAAAGTTGCCTCGTGTAATCACTTTGCTCACAGTCAACTGGTGGGAGAATTTGCCTTCCTATTACATTAAGTAGTTTAGTAATAAACAAATGGAAGGAGCAAGTGGATGACTGATGTGTGTG
The DNA here is from genome assembly GCF_027596085.1 of Anoplopoma fimbria. Classification (NCBI taxonomy): domain Eukaryota; kingdom Metazoa; phylum Chordata; class Actinopteri; order Perciformes; family Anoplopomatidae; genus Anoplopoma; species Anoplopoma fimbria. The sequence goes on from NC_072453.1 coordinate 15,413,883, forward strand.
GGGGAAGAAAGGGGAGGTGGAGGTGAGTTGGGGAAAACACTAAGGGGGAGAAAAAAGATAAAAGATAATCAAAGAAGATCAAGTGAACAATGTAAGGATCGTAACATTAAGACCAGGCTTGTCATAACAATTGCAATTATAATCCTTACAGTATGGCCTCTGTGAGCTAATGTAATGACTCTTAACCTTCCATTAAAACCTGCTTATGGGATTTCACAGTCATTAACCCGCAGACTCAAACTGGAGTGCACACATAATCAAATTAAAGGCTACAGTAACTCTTTGCTTACTGTGGTCTTTTTCCCTTCTTCACTTTTCCTTCCCCCCTTTCTCTCCCGCTCCTCCCCCTCTCCATGTCTCCACTAGGGGACACTCGTGAACTGAGAAACAGTTCATGCAATTCAAAGTTGGCAGAATCACTGGCATCACAGCCAAGAGTTGATGTTGTGTTTCTGTAGTTGTGTGTGTGCAAGGAACAAATGTGGCCCATTTCAGGAGGGTTTCCAAATGCTAGATCATTGTTTAATGATCATTCCCAGGTCATGTGATTACATTCACACAGTAATGGGCCTTCACATGACAAAGAGTAGTACTGCATGCTTTAAAAATATTTAAATGTCACTGGATGACAAAATAACCTCAATTTTTGATGGACAAATGGATCAAAATGTATTTTGTTTAGTTTCATATTTGCCAACTTTAATTAATCTACAGCTTTGTTTAAAAATGAAAAAAAAAATACAAAAATGACTGCATACTACTTATTATATGTTACTTAATTACCATATTTTTTTAAAGGACAGTAACTATTGGTAACAAAAGTAGGAATTCAAGAATTCTTTTCAGTCAAATTTTTTTCCATGAGAGAGAGAATTTACAAAACATTAAAAAATAAATTTAAAACAGCCTTTAAAAACATTTGTATTGTGTTTTCTGTGATTCGGCAGTGTGCTTTGGAAAAATGTATCAAATGATTTCACTTGAATAATCTTAACAGAAAGCATGCGTTACACACAAGCTGTGAGACAATTTAAAGATTAAGCAGAGAGGGGCTCTAGAGAAAAACACTATTGAGTTGCATTATGGGAAGACCAAATGTTTTTGGAGCTACTAGGAACTACTAGTCATGAGTTGCTCATGACTGCTGTCCCTTAAATATGGAGCTGGAACTAGGAGACTATTATCGAGCTTGTAAGTTCTTGGCCAGGAACACTTAAGAGACATAACCCCCAGTGAAACCAAAACTTTTTTTTTTAACCGGTTTTTGCACAAATAAAAGAAAAAGGATATCACATTTTAATTAGTTTACTTTTGGACATAGCTAGGTTGGCTGTTTCCCCTGTATCCAGACATATGCTAAGCTAAGTTAACCGGCTGCTGGCTGTAGATTCATATTTAGCGTACACAAACACAATATATATATTGATCTTCTCATCTAACTCTGCAAGAAAGCAAATAAGTGAATATATTACCCAAAATGTTGAACCACTTGTGTAATATTTTCCCACACCTTGCACCATCCCTAAAACATGCTGGACATGCAGACTTAAACTTTTTTCTGCTTCTGTTTCTATAATGAAAACTGTCTTTTCATTGAGCTGATAATGCTGGATTTCATTTTTCACGTGGGTGCCCTAACTCTGCACCTATCAGCTTCTAGACAGTCACGCTGATCATCACCCACGCAAATAACAATTTTGGAAAAGCATGCTTTAATCCCTAATTGCTCCGTGGCGTGTATGGTTGAGTATTTTACTCAGGGCAACATGAATTTGGCTTGTTTCTTGTTTTGTTTTTGGTTTTTTTCCCGATATTGCATCAAAACAGCAGACCTGTGCAACAAATGGTTCAAGTTATTTTCAGCATCTGCATAAATCCTATCAGAATCATGCCAATGGCAGATGGCTACATTCCCACATGCAGAGAAAATCCCATTTTGATCTCATCTTTTGAAGACGAATGAAAGAAAAGGTCAAAAGGTTATGAAACATCCTTCAAAATGGATTAGTAAAGCTGTGGAAGTACACACTGGAACAGCTGTTGTCTGGCTCTCAAAAACAAAACTCAGGCATGAAAACTTTTTCCATGTCCTGGGAGGCGGGTTTAGCATTTGTTAGCATTGTCTTTGGAAAAAAATCCTGCACCCTTTATTTACAACTGCGACAAATACAGTGATTAGATCTGAGTCCCACTGCATCACAGAGTCAGATTTCCTGCTCCTGTATACGTTCAGACTCAGACATGAGTTCGTGGATGTTGCTCTAAGCCAACAGCATCTGGCCCATTGTCTGCTTCCACGGCTGGCTTCCTGATTAGCTGCTACAATATTGCAATAGTAGGCAAGAGACTAGAGAATTAGCTCTGCGCGTGTGTGTGTGTGTGTGTGTGTGTGTGTGTGTGTGTGTGTGTGTGTGTGTGTGTGTGTGTGTGTGTGTGTGTGTGTGTGTGTGTAAAAAAAGAATGAGCAAAAGAGCATTTCTGAGTGCGTATGAGAGAGTGATTGAATGAATGTGTCTGCCATGAGAGAATTTATGTGTGTCTGCCGCTGTGTATTTATGTGTGAGTGTGGGTGGGTATGTAAAATCAAGTTTCCGGGAGTCTGCAGCTAAAATTATAAGAATTACACAATGCATCACAGATGGAGCGTTTCAACGTAACACACACACACACACACACACACACACACACACACACACACACACACACACACACACACACACACACACACACACACAAACACACACACACACACAAAACACACACACTTGGGAAGGATTCCATAAGTCCTCAGAGATCTTGTTCATGAATGCTTTGATCTAATGTATCTCTCTGTGTGTGTAAATGCTATTTCTATACATTTTTTCCTGCTTATTCAACAGCAGACATCCAAGGAGAAACACACACACACACACACACACACACACACACACACACACACACACACACACACACACACACACACACACACACACACACACACACACACACACACACACACACACACTTTGAACAAAATCACTGTCAGATCTTCCTTTTTTTACATCCTGAAGTTCAAGAACATACAGTATATATCACACATGGTTATGGGAAGGTTGGAATGAGTCATGTCACTGCTGTCAAGATTTCAAAGTAGTCTCTTGTGTGACTGACGTGTTCAGCGCCATGTCATAGCAGCCACCACAGGGCTGACATGAGGCTCTGCTGGATACAGCACGCACAGTGTACTCCAGACTCGGGTCGGAGGAAATATGTTTCACCGATATTGAGGTCTATAAGGTCAAAGATTGTGGAGATGGCCTGCATTCACTGCTCCCCATAATCTAAAAGGGGTGGCAGTGTCAAAGCCAGAATCAAACCCGGGAGGTTGCGGTTAAATGGCAAGCGTAATAACCACTCAGCTACCACAGCACTCTGCTCAATATCCTTTCTGTTGTGTGTTATTACTGGTAAGTAATGCATTCCAAACACTACACGGGGAAAAACATAGAATGCTGTAAAAAGGGGGCTAACATCATTTTTCATCCACTATGCTGTTTGGAGTTGATAAGACCTACTGAGCTATTTTCTGAGCTATTTTTAAGATTACGGACAAGCAAACATGCACATACACTCTACAGTATATGTAGAAACAGCGATATGTAGGATGTGCATACAAACCCGTGATCATAGTTGTAATAATCTTGTGTGTAGTAGTCCTGGCCGGGGTCGATGCCTGATTCCATTGATAACTCCTGTTAGATTGACAAACCATTATTAGTAGCTTCCGACACATACACATGACAGAGAAACAAACCTACTAACCCACACAAATCTATTTCGCAAAAACACACACTCTCACTCACATAGTTATTCAGAACACATCCCTGATTAGAGGTTGCATTTTTTCACCTCTGATTACACTGACTGCACTTTCACAGACCAACACATTCAAGCAGAAACACACACAGGGAGTAAATAAGTATTCAGAGAAAAGAGACAGAGTACCTCTGGTCTGAGCAGAGAAGGTCGGAGGAGTTGTTGTGTCTGCTAGAGAGTAGGAAAAGTGGCGAATGACAAGACACATGGAGGAAGTTAGGAACTCTCTCCCAAAATGCAACACACCTATTTTGGAAACGAAAAATCGTGATGCTCTTCATTCAATATGTAGAGAATGTTGTCTGAGTATTTGTTTTCATTTGATGTTGTTAATCGATTTTTATGGGAGCAAGTAATAATCTTATGATAGTGAATATAACTCTGGAACTCAATTTCAGCTCAAAATTTTTAATGTAAATGCTGTCAAAGGGATTGCTGGTAATCAAATACTGCTCTTTCAGGGCTTGGATATATTTACCAACTAAGAAGTCAGTTATGTGCAAATGGGCTCCTTTTTACACAAAATAAACACTTGTTATATCACCAATGCCGTGATGCATATTGAACAATACTTATCTGGTAAACATTTACAGCATGTCTATAGACAGTTCTGAAAATAATTAAATGTACACTGCAGCTCCAAAGGCCAAATTTCAACAGGATTGGTTGACTTTCTTTATCTGTTCCTTCATGGTTTCATATTTTATTATGCACCATCAATGGACTGCAGACAATTACGTAGATACAAAGAATTGTAAATACAAAGCTCTGATTACAGGCTGCTCCATCTTGATTACATCAAATAGAAAAGAATTGAGAGAGCAGAACACAATGAAGGGCACGACTGACTATCAGAAGAAAAGAAGAAAAAGATAATAACACACATGCAGCTATACAGCATGCATGCAGAGAAAGACACCTACCTCATGTTGTCCATATCCACGTCTGGAAGATCAAAGAGTGAAACAGAAAGACCAAAATTACCACAAAAAACATAATCCTTCTGATGTGCTTTTAATACATGTCAGCATTTTCCTTACTGCAGAGTAAATTGGTTGTTTGAATCAAAAGCCAAATGGAAGTGGCCGCTGGAAATATATTACATTTTGTAGACTATAACCCAGTTTCCAAGAAGAAAGCAAGAATATGACATGTGTATGTAACGGGTTGTGTGTATTCTGAGACAAATGGAGAGACAGGGAGGTTTGAACAGTATAAAGGAGAAAGAGGCAGAAGCTTAAGGACAAATATTAAATAAAAAAGAAAAGCTAATACTACACCAAAACGTTCATGTTATTTAGGCTACTGTTTATTTTCTTGTTTTATTCTGGATAAATATTCTGATTCTACTTTTATTAATACATAAAATTCACATCTTATTTACAACCCATATGAGCTCGTCCTATTGTTGAGAAAACCGTGCATGGGTTGTCTATATTAGACTCAGCATTAATAAATCCTTATTTCAGTTACTGTGTAATTTGTAACTACTTGAAGCGGTGGGATGTTTTTTTCATGAACAAAGCACTTTTTCCCATCAGGAAAGATATAACACATGCATGTATAATGTAAAATTGGTGCATGTTAACACACTGTTAAGCATAAATTGAGTACTGTGCTGGTACACAATCTTAATTTCAACAGATAGATTTCAGTTCAAGTTTTGCAGCACTAAGCAATTAAGTTAAGCAGCTGGTCAGCATGTTTTTTTGTTTTTTATCCACAAACATTTGTTTAAGATATCTGCTGACTCCATTCAAACTTTTGTCTTTTTTTCTAAAGACAGGGGTCTAAAAATTGGTCTCTTGATGAAAATGTTTTTAAGGGTTAGAAAACAGACATTTTGGTGTGAGGGGCTTACATTTTTTTTGTGTTTGTGCTCCCATTTTGAAGCCTAGATAGAAAATAACATATGTGGAGGTGATTCAAATTTTCTTGGCCAGATCTGGCTCTGGGTAGTTCAAGATCCCTATTATTGGTAATCAAAACTTGTATTTGATCAATTGAGAGTTTTGGGGTCCACAATGGAGGCTGGATATGTTACGGGCTGATATGATAACGTATTCATAAAAGAAGCATCTCCCAAATTGTATTTCTAATCATTTCAGCTACAGTATGCATGCTCCTACATCAGATAAAATTCCACTAAAATAATCAATGATTACAGCGGCCTTAAATTTTTTTTTATTATTTGGCCATTTCTCATGTGAGAGATGAGCCTTTAGGCTGCACGGTGGTGTAGTGGTTAGCACTGTCGCCTCACAGCAAGAGGGGCCCGGGTTCAATTCCCGGGCTGGACAACCTTCTGTGTGGAGTTTGCATGTTCTCCCCGTGTCAGCGTGGGTTCTCTCCGGGTTCTCCGGCTTCCTCCCACAGTCCAAAGACATGCAGTAGGTGCATTGAAGACTATAAATTGCCCGTAGGTGTGGATGTGAGTGTGAATGGTTGTTTGTCTCTATATGTCAGCCCTGTGACAGACTGGCGACCTGTCCAGGGTGAACCCTGCCTTCACCCATTGACAGCTGAGATAGGCTCCAGCACCCCTGCGACCCTTAACTGGATAAGCAGGTTACGGAAAATGGATGGATGGATGGATGGAGATGAGCCTTTGCTCAGTCTGGCTGATTTTTCACAACTCCAAAGAAACCCAGAGAGCCTTTGCTTATATTCTCTTCTGCTCAAGTCAAGGCCATAATTACTCTCAGTTTAGTTTGACAACAAGTGAAGACAGAAAATCAAAGTCCGAGGAGGATGCTTTCAAGTACTTATCAGAGGGGTGTAATCATGTCAGCCAAGTTCTCTGCAGGAGGCTGTAGCCGACTACATGAACTTTGGATATTATGATATCTTAACTGTTACATTTGAATTACTATACTTACATGTTACATGATTCGTGGGAACTTTTTGGTCAGACAACAAAGTGTAAGTCATAATGTCATTCCTGTGGGGACGCTTTTTCTGCACAAATAGTTTTTTACCTTCATTACTTCCTGTGTATTACAGTTAGGTTAAAAACATTTTACTAATTACCTTTCCATGTTTTTTTTGAATAGGGTTTAGGTTAGGTGCCTGAAATAAGGTTTGTAGTTAACACAAGCTTAATATATTTAAACATTTTGTTCTACAATATAAAATATATCAGTAAAAACCCCTCTCATGAACTTTCAAACTTTTAAGTGTCTAAAAAAGGTGATGCTAACAAGTGGCTAAATGAGACTTCAAAAGGCCATCATGAAGACTAGTTCGCCTTTACAGCCTTGTTGTGTATACTTATGCTCATGCAAACGTGGTTGCAGCTTTTTGTCTAAGCCAATTATTTGATGGCTCTTATAGTTTCACTTTTCCTGTACAGACAATATTGTCAACAAACTTACAGTGTGTCTTGTTGCCAAAATGTTGAACTAATCTTTCATTTCACCCGATATCAGAGGAGGTCCACCCAGCAGCAAAATTGTTGACAGTATGAACAAACAAGCTTGATGGTGTTTACAGTTCTGTGAAATTAAGACTTACTGCTCTGAGAAAACCAGCCAAAAATAAAAAAACTGTAAGACACAGAGAGAAATAACAACTAATGGAAAAAGTGAGAAAGTGAGACAGAGAAATAAAACAAATTGAGGGATAAACAATGATGGGATTTTAAAAAAAAAATGGATGAATAAGAAAACTAAGAGAAAAATACAAACAAATAAATAAGAAAAACTGGCAAAAATCTCTCTGTCCATGTGTCTTAACTATGTTGCCAGCAGGATGTATTGTCATGTGAAACCAAGGTAATGAGCTGGCAAAATGAAGATGTATCACAGAACAACAAATGGTGACTTTTAGAGGACACATCAGATTGTCCTCTCTGTTATAAGAGTGCAAACACACACAGGCACCCACCCACCCACACACACACACACACACACACACACACACACACACACACACACACACACACACACACACACACACACACACACACACACACACACACACACACACACACACACAAATTGTTAAACCACTTGAGCATTTCATTAGATACATTCAGGGGAATATAAATTCTTAAATACACACAGACACACACAGACACACACTTCAAGGATAGGTAGCCTTTCATTCAGTGTCATGTGTTTTGAATAAATGAGTGTGCTTCAAAAAGACAAGATTATCTGTTGAAATAAAGGTGTGGAAGGTTGTATAGATGCCCATATCAGTGGATGGATTGAGAATGTTGAATGGGTGTGTGAATGGAGGGATTAATGGATTAATACCTGGGTGAAAAGGCTGATTTTCAGGTGGTCTAAAATGAAATAGCCCTTTTCACCGTGTGCGTAAAGGTGTGTATACTCTCCGGATTATAGCTGCCAGCAGTATGTGGCTAGCATTGTGTATTGTGTGATCTGTGTCTGTGTGTGTCAGTGTGTGAAGATAAGTCTATCTCTGTGTCTTGTTGCTCTGACAGACACATTATTAGGTCTTCTCGAGACAAAAACACACAGACAGCTATCTGATCTCCGTAACAAACACGCACATCTGACATGATTGACTCTCCCTGTTTGTGTCCTCTCCACCTTGTCTAGCAGTGTGTTTGAGAAGCAGAAAGACAGGAGAGGAATATTATTGGCTCTTAAAGAGCAGATTCATACCATGGCTCACACATAACATTGACTTCGTCTCTCTTTTCCTTATATATTTCATCTTTTACAGAGTAACTGTAACTGTCACTCCTCCACTCAATTTTACTATCTTTTTCTCCAACGTGTTTGGACTATTTTTGGCCACCATCTAGAACATGGCTACATTGCTAAAACAAAGTCTGACGGGGCAAAAAACACAGAAGTCAGACGATGATTTGCTAGCAGGTCTGTGGGGGTGTAATTAGACATGTGCTTTGAGCTAATATGCTAAAATAATAAAATTCTATTATTCTCACAGAGACACCATTAGGATGCTCACAGAGACAACGCTAACATGCTCATAAGGACAATGCTAAAATGTTGATATTTAGCAGATTTAATGTGAAGCGTGCCAGCTAACACGGCTAACAGTGCTAATCAGAGCAAACAGTGCTAACAGTGTTAAAAGAGGGGGAGAACAGGAGGGTTTGTGACAGTTATCAGCTGTTACCGCTATAGGAGAGCAGAGGTAGCCAGTGGGGCACCATCACATACACTAACAAGTACTAAAAGCACACACAGCCGGCACGGCTATGGCAACAAAAAAAATGGTATTTTTGACTATCATTACCATATTTGTAGAAGCTCAAATAACAACACACACAGAGAGCGACTTCATTTTCTGTTCAGGAAGATATTACTCCACTATATCTTTACTTTACCTAGATAACAGCTGCAATAGTATGCTCTTAATGCCATATATAGCACCTTTAAAACCTGTACAATAATCTGACTGCTATTGTTCCTTGCTGTCGGACTTCCGTATTTGCAATGTGACTGCGTTCCCAGATCTCTGCAATTCACTTTGTAAATACAATGTTAATATCCATACAGATGTTGGCCAAAACCCCCAATAGGATGCAAGTTGTAATATATCTGATCTATCTTATTATTTAAGGTTTACAGAGTGGCCATTTAATAGGTCACACACATGTTAAGATAAGATAAGATAAGATAATCCTTTATTAGTCCCGCAGCGGGGAAATTTGCAGGCTTACAGCAGCATAAAGACATTGGTAGACATACATGATGAAACATAATTGTCTTCGCTGCATCTCATAGCTATTTGCTGCTTGAATGAACACATTTCCCATGATAATCCTTGCTGTAGCGAGGATCAAACCTGTGACTTTACAATTAAACTGCAACCGCTCTCTCACTATCAGTGTTTCTCAATTCAGTTTCAATTGGATACGGTCGGCTTTGCTGAACGTTGTAAACAACAAATAGATGTCAAAGGATATCTGTTCTCCAGCACAAAGACACAATAAGAACTGGAGTGTGAATACAGAATCTGTCTCTGAGATATGAGTGTGTGTGTGTGTGTGTGTGTGTGTGCACTGACATGCAGCACACTGGTTTGAAAGCTAATCTTAACAAAACGTTTTCAACCCAGGCAGCTGAAACAGCAGCACTGCTTGCCACCTGTTTAATTATGTGTGTTATTGTAGGTGTACACATTCACATTCCTGTTTATGCCCAAGCTCTTATGTTTATATGTGTGTGTGATTGTCTGTTAATGCTTTACATATATGTATTGAGCCTTTGAAAAATCCAGGCACTAACAGCACAAGCTTGTAGCTTGATCATGATTTTGTGTGTGTAAGACGAGAAGCACTTAACTGCACAACTGCAAAGACTGTGTGCGTGTCCTAACATAACAGCTGCATAGGCTCCACGGGAGACAGTGTAAATCTTCTCATAATGTCATCATTTGATAACCGCAGATATGACTATCAGGGTTTGTTTGATTTGGCTGTATATCATGATTTGATCCAAATGCCCAGATATGATCATCAGTGTCATGCTGGTCTTGCGGGACAGATGTGGTTCTGTCACTTAGTGATGACAATATGCGTCTGGAGACAACTTATTTAAACTGCTTTAGCTCATGACATTACAATCTGCTGCTGACAGAGCGATAATCCACAGGCTTTGATACCACACTTACAAGTACATTGTAGACATTTTAAACGTAATATCAGCGCTTCAAAGGCTAAAACTTCTTTCAACATCTGGTTAACTGTACAGCAGAGGTCAAATGAGAGAAGGTTTTGTAATAACAGCTACAGGTATTTCATCAAAGGAGAGGAAACAACCTGACATATCGTACAAGCAGATACAGATGGCATTCCTTGTAAGAATCACCGAGTAGAGAGTCTGACTGTTGCATGTTATTTAACTGTGAGATGGAAAAAAGTATATCAAAGAAAAAGAGGCAAAATTCAACATAGATGAAAGTGACTTTCTTTTGGAGAGGTCTGTGTGTGCATTTCTGATAAGATTTGATCAGCAGAGGCAGAATTTTACATGAAAACATGCAGAAGCAAAATTCAACAATGTCACCTGATCTGTAATATTGCTATTTCCATGAGTAACTTTATAAGACTCATAAATGATGTTGGCTGAATGTTTTTGCATAGACATCTGAAACATGAGTATGCCTTATTGACACCTATGCCTAAATGGCAACAAGCAGCTGGAGATGGGACGCTTCTGAGTGGAACAGCAAAGTATTTTTGTTCTTTGTATTGTTTTGTATTTTGTTTTTTGAGATAAAAACAACAACATTTCGTCCTAAAATGAACCTCCTTGGATGAGTGGAAATATCTTTGAATGTTTATCTCCAGTGGTTGGATTCATTTTGCCCTGATGAGGCCGTGTGACCTTCATTAGACACAATATCTAATATCTGAGGGGAGTAGAACATTGTATTTCCTCATTGGTATGCTACAAATATAGGACATTACTACCCCTGCATACTTTTCTGGCACAATTCCATCGAGAGAAAACATCTGCAAAAATTCCGTCATTGTCAGTCAGTAAATGCTCCACATTGCACATCCACTGCTGCTTCATGATGATTGTGGTGTTCCTATTTTAGCTACTGTACCACTACTAGTGCTAAAATTACATGACACAAAATTGGGGACTATGTCATACTAACTACCACAGAAGCTAACGCTATAGACTACCTGTAATGGTTAACTGTGTTAAGGCTGCTTTCAAAATTATTTACATTTTTGTCAAATAAAGATTGTCTTTGATACTTTTTGTCATCACCACATATTTTATTGAGAAAAAATGTCTCATGTTGATGGTCTTTTTGTATTTTAATATTAATTATTTCCCCAAGACCCTGCACAATGATTTTAATTAGAGAAACCTCGGGTAAAAGAAGCAAACAACCCTATAGAAAAAGTTCATAAAAATGTAGCACAAGTATTGTGAATAAAAATATTACTAGATAAATGTTTTAGACATGTTTCTACTGTATCTATGCACCTTCCTAAAAAATAAGACAAACTAGCAGCTAAATGATTATTTGACAGAAAGCGGAAAAGACACAAAAAGACAAAGATAACGGCCACTTAAAGAATGGTTCACTGTTTTTAACACAAGTTCATCTACTTAAAGGGGTAGTCAGCGATTCTGGAGAACGATTGTTAATATTAGATATTAACACCTTAACAATTACCCCTCTTCAAATTTACCCTCCCCTTCGTTCACACCTTTCTGTTTATACATCCGTGGCCTTTCCCCTGTCCTAGCTGGAATAGTGTTGTGTCCAATCAACTTTGTTTGTTTCCCATTCACAGAAGCAGGGCTGTTTACTAACACCAGATTTTCTTTAGCGCACACATATAATGGAGAAATAGTGGACCGATATACGCTGAATTTGACAAAAAGTTTCTTAGATTAGAATCACTGACTGCACAATTAAGTATTGATATGAAAATATCAACCCTGTCTTCTACATAGTAAGTTTATATACAACTAAATGCAACAGCATATATGTTTTGAAGGAAGCTAAAGATGGCAGGACTGCTATCAACATAATGAGGATATGTTGTTAAATATTGTATCTGCCATATAGGTCACACAAGTTTTGATACTGTACTGAATGTATCAGAATTTATTTAATTCATGACGTATTTAATTTGTTTTACACCAAAATATCCAGTCTTGCAATACACCATCTGCTAGTGACTACAGCAAACCAAAACCAAGATCTTTCTCTAACCTTAACCAGAGTTCTTTTGTTGCCTAAACATAAACTATGGACACGAAAAAGGTTAAAAAAACAGGTTTTCATCATCAAAGTCACTTTGTAGTCAAAATGTAGCTTTTCATTCACTCCAAAAAATGTTTTCTGTGAACATAATCAAGCCAGCGATTAAGTTCAGCAGAACAACAATTAAATAATATATAAACATCATTTCTAAGACCCAGGGTTGAGAAAAATACATAGTTGACTCAAATTAAACAATGACGTAAACACATACAGCAACCTATTGATAGGAACAGATAGAAAGATTATGTACTTGTAATTTGACAGTGTTTCAGCATCAGGTAACTACGTGATGAAACACAGATTAAAACCAGAATGTGACACTAAACACTTAATTGGTTGTAGCCCTGTAACAGTGAAATACTATCTACACTAACAAAATACAAAGAATTCAGGTCCAGAAAAGTTAAATCCTAGTTGGCAGGTTAAACAAAGTCCTCTGTTTGATTTTCTTTTTCACTCCCACTACATCTATAATCAACTATTTAAGATGTCCAGAGGGTGTGAAAGCCACCCCCAAAAGAGTAATTAGTTTCTCACATAAGCAAGTGGATCCATCAGCAATCATGTGTCTTCGATTGATTATAATTTGTTGTTTACAAGAATGTCAATTACTTGGCGTCGATGTAAAACAGTTATGAAAACACTCAACTGAAAGTTATCCAGGAGGCATTTTGCCACTTTTAATTACTTGATTTCACAGCTCCATCTGCAGCTATTAAAGCCAATTTTCCTCAGCCTTAATTAAAAACAAGTCGTAGAAATGTATTTTGTTGGGAAACTAGAATAATGGCAGTGGCAGATAAATCAAATAAGTACTACTTGAATTCTTTTTTTCGTCCAGGTACACTTAAATCGGGATACAAATTTATAAAAGGACTTGACCTGTTTATCATTTCCCCCTCATTCTTCACCACTTCTTCAGTCAAAGAGAAATAGGGTAGAATACAATAACTGAGTGTGGAAGCCCTTTCCATTGATTAATATATAATATGCAGATGTGAACCTACTTGCTGCTTCACCACCCCCTCCTCTTTTTCAGTTTACAACAACTATCTTCATGTGAGAGGAAAAAAAAAGTCGACCCATAGAGTTTATATTAGGCCAAGTTTTTTCTTTCCTTATGTAGAAAACAGGAAGTCATGTTGGAAGAGCACAGTGGCAGTAGGGTAAAGAATCACCATATCATCACAGCAACCACTGAGCTATTTTGAGCATCATTCCCTTGACAACTCCGCCGCAACAATGTTAAGAAATCCCACTCTGTGTACTTTCCATATCATCAAGGCAAAGGCTAGAGCATCGTAGACTGAGAGGGGAATCTTTTCTCAAGTTCTTCCACGATGGAGTTCATTTTTGGGTTGGGTTGAATCTGTGGAAGTGGAGGTGGAGGTGGAGGTGGAGGTGGAGGTGGAGGATCCTCTCCTTCTCCTCTCACTCCTTCTCTGCCTCCCTCTTCTCCCTCCCCCTCCTCCTCCTCCTCCTGCTACTACTGCTGATGCATCCAAGGAGTCAAGAAAATCAAGAGATTCCATGGAGGCTCTGCTCTTCAAGACCTTTTTGAGCGGGACCTTTTTCTGATCGATCTGGCTGAACATGTTGGCCACCGACTTCTCAATATCCGCAATGTTTTGGATGTTCTTTAAGATTCCTTTCAACTCTTTTCGGGGAGGGTCGGGCTCCGCAGGAAGGGGAGGTGGTGGCGCCCGGAGGGACACAGGCCGCAGGGCTGGCACCTCCGAGAGAGACGGGAGGACAAAGGTGGATGGACGCAGGAGCGAGGCGACAATGGGGGAGGGAGAGGGGGAGGCGGAGGAGGTGGGGGAGGTGGGGGACGGCGAGGAGGAGGAGGAGTCTCATTTTCTGTATGGTTGGAGAGAAAAAGAGCAGGAGGTAGAGGAGGTGGGGAGGAAGGTTGGTGCGGAGAAGGAGATGATGGAGGAGGAGGAGCAGATGTCGGTGGAGGAGGTGGTGGGGATGGTGGGGATGGAGGTGTTGGCGGTGGTGGTGGGGGGTCGATGGAGGATCAGGGATGAATTCTAATTGGACCTGAAGTCTTTCTTCCATACTCTGATTTAAATTTGCACCGAAGCGCCGCAGTACAGGAGGAGTTGGCTTGTGACTTGGTGGAGGGGTCCCTCCATCACTTTGGGTGACGATGATACTTGGAGGACACTCTTTGACCTGAGTCACATTGTGGGTGGGGGTGTGCTTGTGAAGCTGAGGAGACTCTGGGTAAACAGAAAGTACGATATCAGGCGACAAAGATCCTCGTGAATCCCTGCTTAGCCTTTGCCTCATTTCCTGGAGTGCCTGTTGCTCAAATTGTCTGGCTTGTTCTTTGACTGTCAGCTTGGGTTCCAGACTCGGGCTCCCCATTAGGTCTGAATCCAACCCACGGTCAAATCCTGAATCCAGGCCAGCATCTTTACTTTCCTTAAATTCAGCCTTCATAAGCTCCAGCTCCCACTGAACGGGATCCATTACCACTTGCCGTCTCAGAGCGTCATACATCTCTCTTCGATGAAACCTTGATGGGAGGGTCCAGCTGTGTCCACCTCCAGATCCCCATCCACTATCACTTCCACTGTACCCACCAAATCCCACATCTCCTCTAGGGGATCTCAGCCTCAGCCAGGCCTCTCGAAGGCCTTTCCTGGAAGGGGAAAAATTCCCAAGAAGGTCTATTCTCCTCTGGCTTCTCCCAAGAGTTGCTGGGCTACTCAAAGTCCCGTCCTCATGGTAGATTGGATTTTTGATAGTCAATGGGTTTTCATCAGAAAGAAAGGTGATGTTGGACTCAGACTTTGGCAGGTTATTGAGTACACCTCCGTTAGCAATGCACTGACGATGGGCGGCGATCGCTCGTGTGGCAAAATCTGAGATCAGACGTTGGCGGTCGGTTTCATCCAAACTGCCACCACTCCCACCACAACTATGGTTTGCCCGGCTGGTGCATGCATGGAAGAAAATATGAGAAAAAAAAGATGGAATGAAGAGAGGGATAATAACAGAGGAGGGTATAGTGAATTGGAAAGATGCAATGGAAGCTATATTAAATGGATAAGGGAAATAGGGACTGAATGAAATTTAAATGAAGAGCAGTAATGCACAGAGAGGTTAAATAAAATGTTTTATAAACGGGAGAGACAACAGAGGGATACATAAAGAATGGTAGAAAGGCAGCTAAAACAACACAACGTCTGCTGGAGCCTTTTGATAAATGAAATGAAAAGAGACTTCACATTAAGGGATAAATGAGGACAGGGATGAGAGGAAATTGAAAAGGGATCTTGCAAGAGGTAACAGCATTTTCTGTCAGTGCTGTTTTTACCAGAGAGACAAGAGACGGAGCGCTAAAAAATAAAACACAAAGGGAAAGAATGCAAATATATTTTATGTATGCTAAAAGCAGTGCGCTACAAAGAAGCTTCTGCATCACGACTACAGAAAATGCCAGATCTGTTGGGGAACTGTGTGACATAGAGCTTTGAGAGGATGCAGATTTTATTCCAGCAAAAGAGTGATTATATCCTCCTCTCTGGTTGAAGTCACACTAATCTGTGAAATCTCTGGTATATTTTATGACTTTGTTGAAACTGTGCAGACTTTTAGGACTTCCAGGCACATGGCTGGCTACTTCTATGTCGAATCAACCAAACGACTCTGCCAGAGTTCTAATGCATCATTGATCAGCCACAATCAATCTTCAGCTACACATCTTTACTCTTTGATCTACCAAGATACGACCTTCCCTACACATAAAACAAGTGTAAGCAATGACAAGGATGGGACACAAACACAAAACTAAGGCAAGAAAACTATCAGCACAGTATCAAACTAGTCACAGATGTGAACCATTTTCAGCATCCTACTCACTTTTGTCTGTTAGTCATGGGTAAAAGGAGGATGGATCAGAGCAAGAAAAGATGAACAGATCAATCAACATGAGAGCAAGCAAAGTAGAGTGATGAAATATCTCACATTCAGTGTATCAGTTGATCAGTTATATACAGAGCAATTCTTATTTTTCAACAAAAACATTCATTTTGGAAAACCCATTAGATATTAAGAGAGTGCAGAGTGTGGAAGTTAAAGCATATTTCTAAAATAAAGAATTTAATGTTGATTTCATCTTGTTTTAGATGTTCACCACATTAGAACATTTAAAAAAATGTTTAATTAATTGATGAAATGTTGTGCAATTTTCTTCCCAAATTTCCTTTGTCTGAGCCCCTTTTCAAAGGGGAACGTTTTGAAATATAAACTGTATTTACTGTGTAATACTATCAAGTATTCTAAAAATGACAGTTACAAATCAAAATTTCAAAATATTTGTGAAAAATTAGGCTTCATTTTTTCATTTTAAATCATACACTTGAAGGTGTTAAGCTGTTTTCTGCCATTCTAAATTGAATAGCAGTTATCCATGATAATTATGGAGAAAAACCACAACAAACCACACAGCTGTCAAGTAGATAAGTAAGTAAGGTAATAGGAAGGCATATTATTCACATCTAGTTATTGATAGATGTGTATATTTGCTACACATCACAAGCACAACTACATGTGCTGTGTTGCTAAATAACATGTAGTTCAATTTAACTTTCAAAAACCTGCTTCATTTAATGTGCTGCTAATAATACATTAAGTAACACTTCATTTCTAATAGGTAATTGAAAACAGACATTAAAACCCAAACAGCCAAAGGTAATTAAAATAAAAATAAAAAAAATGCCTCGAAATCAGTCTACTGAGAAGTTTGGTAATGGACCGTAATTATGAATGTGCAAACTTTTGCACTTTTCCAGGTTTTATACTCTTTAGGGAATATTTAGTCTCTACAAGATTACAGTGATACAGAAAACACACACACACACACACACACACACACACACACACACACACACACACACACACACACACACACACACACACACACACACACACACACACACACACACACAAAAGACCTTCCAAACCACAATTAAACATGCTCTGCAGCTTATCAATAGAATTAATTATCGCCCAGGGTGGTCTTTATAAATTACTGGCTGCATTTATTTCAATTATCTCATATCCAAGTTCATTTCCGCATACATTTTACAGCAGATCATTTTGGCTGGTTAATCTCAGACACACACCCACACCCACACTTACTCACACACACATACACGGAAATCCCTTGTTGTCATTAGAAGATAGTTCCTACCATCTTGCATATGAATTGCTCTCATGTTAATAGGAGTAGGGACGCATATCAAGGACTCACGGGAAACCGGTGATGCGTGTAATGCTGATAAGTATTCCTCTCAACTTCTTCTTAACGCTCCAGTGAGGAATTATAAATAGCTATCCATGCATTGCCTTGAGTGAGTGTGTGTATGTGTGTGGTTGTTAAAACTTTCAGATAAAAGTTTATACAGGGTCTCTACATGCGGTCACTATTAGACTTTTGTTTAACCAAACCAACATGTCAAACCAGGACAAATTGTAGTATAAATTAAACTAAATTTGCTAGCAGATACACAGAAACAGGGGAGCCACAGTAAGTGGTGAAGAGAATATGTCTAAATAATAAAGCTGAAACTTTTTCAGGCAGTATAGAGTGGAGTCAGCACTTTAACATGGGGCAGAATTAATGTACAGTAAAAGTAATTTCACATAATCATCAAAAAGCTTATATATATTGCCTCTACTTGCTAACCGTGATTCACTGCTTTATGATTGGGAACATTTTTGGGGGAATTAAAAAAAAACTCAGATTACTTCCGGATCAAGCATTCACAAACTCACATTGCAATCTGCTCTGAAGACTGATGATGAAAGAAGATTCTTAGAAGATACATTTGGAGGAGTTTTATTTTTACAGTGGTATTGAAAGCCACCAATCGATGAAAAACTAAGGGAACTAGAGAGGCTGCATTCAAAGTGAACGTTGTTCTGTTGGCAGATTGTTGACCTTCACTTTATCTATTATATAGTGAGGACATTGGTATTCATTACAACAAGGAAACTGACAAGGACAGAGCTGCATGCTGCTGAACTTTGAAAAGATAAAATTGCAGGGTTTATCTGCGACTGTTGATGCATTAAAAAATCAGAGCTTTGTTTGGTGCTAGTGCGATGTGGGGGTTACAAGTCTGTGGATGCATGTCAATCAGTGACCCATAGAACACCAACAGAGTCCACTTTCCCCTTTAAAGCGGTTTTGTTTACTTGCAAATTGCCGTATGACCGCATATCCTATGTGGTCGAACCGCATGTCCATGGGGAAAACAGTTTGCTCACTTTTATTCATTTTGACGGTGTGTTTGGCTATAAGTGAACAGCTACTACACACACAACTGACTGTGTTGCCGCCGCTCAGTCGCTTCTCTGCGGCCAGGGACACAGTCATTCCGTGCATTTATGTTGGGCACCAACCTCGTGTTTACATGCCTGTTGTCGTACAAATAGACTTGAAGCCTTAATAAATGCTTATAGTCTTGGTTACGCCTGTGAGACAGAGCTGAAACGCGGGCCTGCACAGAGCAGGTGCAGACATTTTGCATTCAATTAAATGAGAGCTTATCTTTTGTGTGAGATGTGCGATTGAAAAACAGGTCTGATACACTTGAAGTCTAGACGGGAGTTTGCCAGTTGTGGATTGTTTTCATTCAATCGCACAATACAGCAGTGGTTGTAGCAGACACTAGCAGAGATCTGTACTGAGGGCATCTTTCTTATATTTTGTATTTTCACAAGGGTCTTTCACAACATAGCACAGGTGTCCTATTGTAGATATTAAATTGCTTTTTTATTAAGTAAATGGTATTAAACAGTGTTAGTCCCGATTGTATAGAGCCTTCTTTTTTCCTATTGCACATTAGCATTTGGTTGTGAATGTGGGCACTACAATATCTACAATATCTGTGACAATTTATGACAATAATTATCTTAATTTCACTTCAGATTGAAGTTTAATAGTATACCAAATTGCTCCATGGTTTGAAACTGAAACACAACTGGAGTGCATTCTTAATGCATCAAATAGACTACATTGGAAAGTGTGAATAATGGTTTTGGTCTGCAGGGACTCAAAGCCAAAAAAGTTTATTTGCAGTATTTTTTGTGTTGATAAGTAAAAATGTAAGGAGATGTATGTAATGATATTGACTGCATGTGTGGATACCACAAAAAAAGTCACATTGCAAAAGGCTAAGATTTAATAGCCATAGAAATGAGAGCTAATGCCTCTGCTTTGGCTCATAAATGTAAATGTAAATGCCACTTTCACACTTCACTTACATGGCGTTGTCACCCAGCTCTTCATACAGGTTGTTGGCAGTTCCTCCCGCAGGTTTGCCCGTTGGCAGTGCCATCTGGATGCGAGCTGTTTTGGCACATTCTGCCTGGCGTCTGGACACAGCAGAGAGGAAACTCAAAGTTAGTTATCAAAAGTTTGAGAAAACTCCCAACTTTAGTTTTGGTCCAGCCAAAGTAACCTAACAACTACGAGATGAGTTTCAATGAGATTTCTGACAGACATTGAGGCCTCCCCGAAGATGGAGGAAACTGACTTTGGTGATCCCCTGATATTTTCACTTGCACAACAATGAGGTTGACATTTTGGTTTTTTAGTGAAATGTCTAATGAAGTGCCGTTTATTTTTGGCATAATGGGGGAAAAAATGATATAACAACCAGCATACTGTCTGTCGTAAGCCATTCCCACCAAATGAGCCAAGGCATTTATTCATTCAGTTACCTGTGCGAGTACTAGATCCCGATGCCGTTATATAGCAGCAATTCTATCACAATGACCGTCCTGTTTTTGTGCAAACTTGTAAGCCTGTAAAGCCCTTTGAGATGACATTACGTAATTGTGATTCAAGGCTCTAGCCAGCTACAATTTTGATAGAGAGAAAAATGGTTTAGCCTTGTGCTAACCATAAATGTCACGGTTGCATCACAGCTCACACAGAGGGCTAAGCTTTTAGAGAGATGGTGGGAAATGATGCTTGTCCAGAGCCCCTGCTGTAGCTACCGTAGCCTAGTGGCTAGCTCAAGGCGCTAGATGAAGCTGTGAGCAGAAGGCTAAACTACTAGCAACAATGTCTCTCCATCTCTGAACTGCTTCGTTGATCTTGTCAAACTCTCTTTTTTAAAAGTCTGTCTTCCTTTTTTGGGTTAATTTCCAGTTTAGTCAGTTGTTGCAGATGCTGGATTAGAAACATTTCCTGCAGGATATTATGCCATTTAATCAGGCTTTACCCAAAGGGATTTGCAGACGCATCTGTATTTGTGGAGCAGCCAATAGGAACGCCCTCTCTCTGAACTGACCTGTGATTGACCAAAGTCTCCCTTCACGGGCTAAATTGTCTAAAGTCTAAAAACAGAGCCAAGAGGAGTTGCAGATATTAAGTTTTCTCTCAGATCAATTTGCCCAATGATGCCACATCTTTAAGTTTTCCACTACGGCCGTCATCAGGTCAAATGACTACAGGGTATCCAATTAGTGGGGCAAATGTAATCTGAATACCAACAAAACTAATGACATCCATTTGTACTCTGTATTTTTAGCACGCTAAACTGGTATATATGGTATACATTATACCTGCTAAACTCCAGCATGTTAGCATTGTCATTGTGAGGATGTTTCTAGAATTAACATTTAATAAAGACTTACTAGCATGTCTGTAGGCCCTTGGTCAGTGGGATCTTTAATGTTTGTTTCCCCTTGAAACTTTAAATGCTGTATATATAAAATTCAAATGATGGTCAAACTTTGAATGTGTCTCTCTACATGACAGACTTTGTAACACATATACTGAACAGTTTCAATTGTGGCAAAAAGTTGATAATGGCACAATGGATTTCCCTTCATTCTCTAATTTAATTTTGAATTAGTTGCTTTCATGCCATGAATGAAACCATGGAATGGGACCACGAGCTGGAAACATCTATCTACTGGTACGGTGGTTAATGTTCTACTCATGTATGTCATAAATCATTAAGATGTTTATCTGTGATATGCCTAACCAACTGGCATGGGTATTCTTGTTCAATCAACATAAACGTGATCTGTACTGATGACCACACACACACACACACACACACACACACACACACACACACACACACACACACACACACACACACACACACACACACACACACACACACACACACACACACACACACACACACACACAGCCATTTTCTAATAAAAGTATCTGTCTTGGACATTTACTAATTCCTTGTTCTTCAGGATTCATTAATTTGATTGTCTGCTGTCCTTTCTGTTTCACCGCCCTTACTCATCTCATCCTTTTTATTATACAATGAAAGTCAACTCATTAATCACAAAGAGAGGTGTTTAAGACAGCCATGGTGTAAATATTTTAGCATGAGAATATGAAAGCAGTACTCACTCCTTGAATCTGGTAGGGATAGATGCAGCAGGCGACGGAAAGAGAAAGAGAGAAAGATTAGTGACTATTAGATCCATAAATCACACAGTACCTCTTGTTAGCCAGGTTTATTCATTGAAATTTACAACCCACTTGGACAATTGGTCTTCATTACAGTCATTTAGCAACAGAGACTAGTGATTATTATGCTGATGATTACTACTCTGTTTTTCTTCATTCAAATCTCCTCTCCTCTCTCCTCAGTCTGTTGTTATTTGTCTCTCTTTCTCAGCAGTATGAGAAGCGCTCTCCAAAATGCACTGATCCAGTTTATGCGTGTGTGCGCTTGTTTACGTGTGTTTGGGAGACAGATGAAATTAATAGCCTTTCATGGTGGTTAGCTAAACAAACTATTAGAATTGGCACTGTGGGACAGGCTGCCATGCTGAATCATCTAGAGAAGTGACTGGCCCAGGTGATAAAACGATAAACAGTGCTAAAGGATGTCCTGTGGGAAAGACTGTCAGCTTTATCTTTTATCTCTTTTTTTTTTAGACCAAACGGTTTTGAGGATCTAATTTGGACATTATAGTTTAGTTTTTCAATTCATGCACAATAACATCAAAGACTGGATCCCTAACCCATAAATACAGTATGTTGTAAAACAATTAATTGAATAGCTACCTTTGGGGTTTACACAATAAACCATCTTACACGGAGTGTAAAAGAGAATGGGATCAATGCTGCTGAGATTAGGACCAACACAGTTGTTAGTCTATCTCATACCCTTCGGTGGAGTAAGCTGCAAGCCCATTTGCTCCTTGTGAGGACGTAAACCTTTAAAAGTTGATAACAAATGTTTTATCTTATTTTTAAAAAGGCTCAGTTATTTCCTGAACAGCCTGACCCTATTGTTTTTAGTTAATGTTACTCAAACAAGAGTTACTAACAGTTGGGCACTATTTTCTGCTATAAAACAAAGAATCAATTGCTGATCTAGTGAGGATTTATGAGGACAGTGTATGTAGGATACAGTGCTCATGTTCATCAGTGCAAAAGTCCGGCTAAATTGGGTTTTTAAATAGTTTTAGATAACAATGGAGGTTTATGGCACATAGGCGATAATTATATCCGCCAGGAGATTATGAATTATGTATTTGGTTGTGTGTGTGTGCGCGTGCATGCATCTCTGCATCTGTCTTTCCACGGCTAATCTCGCATACTACTGGATCCACCAGTCAAATACCTTTTGAGCAGATTAATGACTGTATGACTGCCGACTACATGAATTACAAAGACACAAAAAATAATAATTAAGTTTATTAGTCCCACAATGGGGAACTTATTTCTCATCTGCATCTCAGCGGCAGAGAGAGAGAGACAGCAGGAAAAAAAATATAGCGTGATCATATTTTGACATCTAATTGGGTGAATTAAGGGTTTATTTTGACGAGACCTGTGTTGGTGATTGATGGAACTGTGAAATAACAAAACAAACAAACCAAGTTTGCTTTTTTTCAGTTGAATTTGAAAGAAGTGCGTTTTACGATGAATTAACAAGTAAATTAAGCTAGTCTTGGTCTGAGTTGTTGAAGGATCAGTTCATTGGGATTTGTTGCTGAATAGAAATATTTGTTGCTGAATAGAAAGTAATATCGCCAACACAAGCCTATCAGAGTGACAATAAGCTCCTATAGTCTCATTCAGTCTATGTTGTCCCTGATTAAAGTGCCACATTAACTCAAACTGTAAAACAATATTAGACATAAGTTATACTTACTGTTTGTAGGTGATAATGACAATCAGTATGGCGGGGACACAGCAGACAATGATAATAACTGCAAGAGCCAACAGAGCCCCCTCCGTGTAGCCTACAGTCTGCACAGCTTTCTTTACACTGGTCACCACTTCAGGGGTTCGGATCTCCAGAATCCGTCCACCAGGAGGGAGGAAGGGCTGGAACTCTTTATTGATGTCCAAGAGTTTACCGTCAAGAAACCTTGAGGTGAGAACAAAAGTGATGTAAGTGAACACTAAACGTTAACCTCTCATACACAGTACAGGTTATGCCAACATCAAACGATTGTTAATGCGAGGCGGCAAAGGCAGGAATTCTCTGCCAGCTAGATGTCAAACAGACACGCCCACTCCCTTGTGCTGTTATACTTGCAAATCTGTTTAGTAGTTTTCTATTTGGCTGTATTTCCTAATGCCTCACACTTAAAATAGCTCCCAGTCGAAGTGAGGTCTGAAAGCTTTTCGTCTCGATTGGCTAAACTGCCTTCAGGAAATATTTAATTGTGATGTAATTTAGGGAAAAGTTCTTTCATGATATACACATTTTGGTGAGCTGTCATTTTACTTTTCATAGGTTTGTTGGCAAAGTGCTTACTTGTAGAGCTCCTGTCTAGAAACAGCCCTATTTGTCAGCGGGTCGATAGCATAAATCATGAGGTCTGACTTGGTGTAGTCTTCCTGTTGCATTCCATCACCAAGGCGATGGGGCCCGATGGTTTCCACGACAACTTTTGCTCCTGGAATCTGCTCCTGGACGTAGCGTTCCAAAATGCTGATGATTAAAAGATAATGGGTTTTGATTGATGGGACCACAGAACTTTAACTCCTTCAGGATACCGACATGGCTGACACACACACCTCACACACACAAACACATTAATGTATACATATACAAAAATACACCTCTGTGGACAAACACACATTTTGTTTTTATCCTCCTAGCTAGGATGTGAAATATTGATTTCTGTCCCCAGAGAAACACCTGCTCAGTGCTCACAGCAGGAATTACCCCACCTAGTTGTGTGCATGTGTGTTTGAGAGAGACTGAAAAAGGGAGTGAGGCAGAGAGAAAGGATAACATCATTATCAAGTTAGGCCGTGTGTCCATATAGCATTTTTCTCAGGCAGAAAAGCAATGGCAGGTCCTGGGGAGCACTTCATCAACAAAGCACTACTGCTGTGCACCGGTTTTTGTTTCTATGACAATAATATCTTGGCACAATATGACTTCTCTAACCACCATTGTATGATAAACCAGCATTGCTCCTTTTCCTTTTAAAAAAAATCTAATTTTGGCTTGCATCTTAATAGAAAGTTTAGAAATTTTCAAATAGAAGTGCTCCGGGTAGTTGCACTGATAAGTTGCCACGTGTATGTTTGCTTCAATAAACAGATGGCGGAGGAGGACTAGAACGGAGCCAACCGGTGGAACATTACAAAGGTCACCATTTTCGAAATGTATCCTAATAAACATTAGATTTTCTAGGCCTATTCCGATTACTTAACAATTCTGATATTCACTTTCTTTCTAAGAACTATAACTGAGAACATACACAAACATTTTTGCTACTATGTCTTTCATGTAAAATTGAAATTAGAATGGCATGTCTATAATAAAACATTGATTATTAAATAACAACCATTTTCCATAAAAAAAGATACAGGGCCTTCTCTCACTCTCACTAAAACAAAGTTTAAATAAAAGTGCAATACAATTCAACTGTTAATGAATTGCAGTACATAGGGTCCCACTTTATCCAACATGTTTATTTTCCCCGAAGTAAAAAGGTGCAACATGTGATATTTAGCTCACCCAAATCGGCCCTATTCCACACCGATGACATGATATGTCAGTGTGGCTACTCAATAACAACCCAAAAACATGTCAAATCTAAAGATAAACTTCATCTGTAACCACAGCTTGGTCTGTTTTTTTGTAAGTTATATTAACAGGGACAATGTTTCCTCTACAACTGTGGTCTAGCTGTAGCGCCTGTTAACTCCCAGTGTGGGTTCTAGTTCAACAAAGCATGTGGTGCTTCATTCTTACTGACATTTTGTTATGATAAAAACGCTATTTTTAAACACAAGTTTTTCAGCTCTTTAATAAGTCTTGTTGATTTCCCTGTGGTATTAATTACAGCTTCAATTCTTCCTAAGGAGACCATAACTATGTCAATATAGAGGAACCACTGGATTTCAAGACTGTGTGACTTTATACACACCCACTCTTAATACAAAACTATGACTTTTGAACTATAACTGACTTTTAATGCTTGCAGCGACAGTACATATGGGCAGCGAGATGTTTTTTTCACTTATGTACTGTATATCACTGTACAATGGAATTACTTATTAAAATATAGGAAGAGACTTTTTTCCAAGATGAGTGTGAAACTGTTAAACTGTTCAAAACTTTATGTAAGCAAAGGCTCAGTGGTTAAACAGAAGAGATGTTCATCAACAGCTATCTGCAAGGTTGACGGCACTTGTTTAACTGAACCTGAACTGTTAACGTTTGATTCTCGTCATTTAGGGTACATTCAGTACAGTCATCCTAATGCTATAGATAATCTATGAATATATCATAGAAAAAAATCAGTATTATGTAAGTTACCTGAGCAGCTTGTCTTTGTTTTTCTCCACATAAGTCGGAGGGACATTTGATACGACCACCTGCATGTCCAGCTGGTTCACGACTGACACCTACAAAACAGATAAAAATGCAAGTAAAAGTAATTTCCTCATTTCAACTGAGCTGACAAAAGGATGTTCAGCTGTAAAACATTTTGCTAGACCTTTTCTGATGGAACGTCCACCAGTAAAATAAAAGTTTGAATTGGAAAAGATAACACTTCCAATCCAACTACGCTTCGAGCTTGTGTCTACTCGAATTTGTTTTCACACTTTTATCTGCTTCAAGGACATTCAGGGAGCCACATAAATCACATTGCAATTAAGTTAAATCATGTCATTACATTTATGTTAAGGGAAGTAAAGAATTTAAGATAAAAGAAAATATTAGAAACCTACCACCAATGTCAAAAATATAAATATACACACCACTATCTCCGCCTTGCTGCTGTGTCCTTGACCATAGTTGTCCGTAGCAACCACCTCAAACTTAAAATAGGACCGCCTCATGTTGCGGTACATGATCGCTGTCTTCACCACGCCGCTGTATGGTTCGATGATAAAGCCGTCTTTGCTATTTTTAGTGTTTTTACTAGCGGGAGGGGGAATGATCAGCCTGTACATCATAGAACTGTAGTTACCAGTGTCTTTGTCCAGGGCCTGTAAAACGAAGTAAACAAGATTCACTACACAGTGTCATCATTCTAATCATCATTATTACACCATCACAACAACATCATCATCATCATCATCATCATCATCATAATCACCATTATATTGAAATGTCATCATCGTTGACAAAAACAGTGTGATCAAGACATTGTTTCCATTATCATGATAATCAATTATATTCAATGTTCTGTGATGATTATCTTCATGAGAGTGAATCCTCTGCCCGCTCATTGTTTGATTCCAGGTGTTTGAGCAGCTGATCATGTTTATGGAATAGTTCAGGACTGATATCCTGTCTTTCTTGTATTTGTCACTCACCAAAGGCCATTTATATTACTGTGGCTTTTCCTGGATTTTTTGTTCTTGCTGTTTGGTTGTGTTGTTTGATGTAGTACTCTGAATTAGCAGCAGGGGGTAAAGTGGTGCTTTGCGCTGTATGCAGGTCTATTCATCTGTTTTGTCATTCTGGCTAACTATCAAGTCTCGCCCTCATTCACACACACACACACACACACACAAACCTCACATTCACATCCAGACACACACACACACACACACACACACACACACACACACACACACACACACACACACACACACACACACACACACACACACACACACACACACACACACACACACACACACACACACACACACACACACACACTCAGGCAGACATTGATTTATTGCCAGGTCTTTACAAGAAGGGCTGGGAGTATAGACTACAGATTCAGCTTGGAGACACCCACCACATCAAAGGTATTGCTATGACGGCAAAACACAAAAAATGATTGTTCTTATGGCCAGGGAATAAGGAAATGGAAGCAGGAGATAATAGAAAATATAAAGGA
Source organism: Anoplopoma fimbria (assembly GCF_027596085.1). NCBI lineage: Eukaryota > Metazoa > Chordata > Actinopteri > Perciformes > Anoplopomatidae > Anoplopoma > Anoplopoma fimbria. Next base: position 15,441,825 of record NC_072453.1, read on the forward strand.
AATAAGGAGGCATACATATAGAAACATGAGGGAATACTGAGGAAATAATATATGTACAGATGTATTTTTTGTGTTCTCACTATCAGAGGTGAGTGACACAGTAGAGATAACTTTTCAGAAACACATCAATGCCTGCAGTAATATAAACCAACTGTTTATTTATTTAACAGTATCTTACTTTCACTACAAGTTTTTCTTCTTCTTTTACAGCCTTGTTTTGGTGGCACTTCTCCAAATCTTAGGCATGGGCCAGAGTATTTGCATAGGGCACAACAACTGCCGTTAAATAGAGTTTAGGGGGCATGACAAATGCTAATGATAAACAACAGGCCACACGCCTCCAATTTAAGAGGAATTTTAAGAAAATGTTGCTGCATGAGTCCCAATGTCTCTGGCTTCACCACAATTAGCATAAATAGCAAATAGGATAACAACTGTAAAAACACTGGTTATTTTGTGAATTGATTTTCACAGTCCTACTGCTCACTTCAGATCCCTATGACGGAGAATAATTTCTTCTGCTGTGTGGCTTTTTGTCATTTTGTCTTCAAGCTCATTTATAAAGTATTTAACCTGGACATCCTGGATTGCATTATACTGTCTTGCAAGTACCTCCAGAAACACTCCTACATCAATTTTTGGTATGAACACCCACTAAAAGAAATGGTTGGAATAGTAATTGAGAGGTCAGGAGAAAGTGCTGGAGAAAGAAAGAAGGGTGAATTCTGGTGGGAGAGGTGACAAATGTCACGGGTAGACAAAACTTTGGTTGGAAGAACTAAAGAAACTTTGGAGGTACCCCGAAAAGGTGCGCCAATGTGAGACTCATCTGCAGTCTAATCAATATTTGTGTTCTGGCTTCTTCTGAGGGACAAAGAGACTGAACTACTGCACGTACACTCTGATGGCATGAAAGCCCTGCATAAAGCAATACACAGATAACAAATGTAGTCTGGTATATATATATATACACACACACACACACACACACACACACACACACACACACACACACACACACACACACACACACACACACACACACACACACAAGTCTTTCAGACAACATGCATGCTTCAGACAGATGTAATGGAATTAGATATACTTGAGTGAAACAACCTCTCTCCACCTCTTGTCTCACTCACTCTTTCATCTGAATGTTGGCAAATGTTTCGCAAACATCCCTGTCCATCTTTATTGTCACGCCCCCCCCACTCCATCTATTCATCCACCCACAAATCATGCATATCTTCCCTGCTTTCTCTCTTTCCAGCCAGTTTGTCTCGCAGCAGGATGCCAGTCATCTTTATCTAACCATCAATCCTCTCTCTTCCTTCCAATCTGCAGATCTATTGACTCTGCCTGCGGTGATCGAGAAGGCTATTAGTTTTTCTCTTAAGTCTGCTCAAGTATTTAAACTGGTCAGAAGAGAGTAGAGCAGGTTACTGTAAACCAGCTTCAGCCTTGACACAGAAAAATCCATATTCAAAACCACCACCCTCAGGTGTTTGCAGCAGAGGAATAATAATCTGATATACCAGATTTAGAGAAAAGCACATTTTCTACGCTTGTGGAAATGTAATTTTGAATATGGCTCTTTGTTGAATGCTCTCGCTTATTCTCTCATCTTTCCTGTCACTCTCACTGTGTGTGATCTAATGAAGCAGGAATATCTAAGAATGATCTTAAAAACTATAATAAAATATTAAAGCACATACTTTTCTGCCAGAGACCCTGCCTGAATCTCTTGTGGCATCCGGGCTCATTAAAACATATTGCTACTTCTCAGATAGAGGCAGAGAGCTCTGTGACCCATTTTGGGTCCTAAAAGGCATTTTAATCATACGAAAGTCGCTTGAGTTGTTTACAGTGATATGAAATTCTCCCGAGTTAGGTAAAAGAGAAAGGGAAACAAAGAGATGTATCAATTTACAGAGAGTTAGAGGTAGATGTCGAGGGAGAGAGACAGAGAAAAATCTTACCAGTAAATCTTGTTACTTGCTGAATTGAATATTATCCTCATTCAAAGTATCAACACAAACACAAGTACGCAGATCTACACGAGCATTGTAAGGACCTTTATATTGGGCAAAACTGAATTAAGCTGGTAGCTGTCAAGGCTACTTTTGTGTCCAAGTCTTCACATTCAAATTAGGGTATTTTAAGCAAGAACTGGTCACACAAAAGGGGCAAATAATAAGGGATTTCATGGAATACAAAGTAATCCATGCAACTTTAAAACAAACTTAAACCTTTACAGTTGTAAATGTAGAATATGTACAGCATAGCTTGACTTGACTGTCGCTCCCAACAAAGAAACATTAAGCTCAGCAAAAAGGGGAGTGTGAGGACTCCGACCCTACAGGTGGACGGTGGGCTGGAGGTGGAGCTTTTGAAATACTATATGAACAGCAGTAGTGACGACCCAGGCGGAGCAAGTAACAGAATAGCTTTCAGTTGAGGCAGCAGGCACGCAGCAGTGAACAGAGCACTGACAGCAACAAATACACCAAAATGATTCAAATACTTTGTTGAATATATGTCGTAGGGCGAGGAGTGTGCCATGTGAATGAAGCGGTGACTCGAGTTGAGCTGCCTGAGCTGGCAAGTAGACTTTGCTTCACTAATAATGTTATATTGTTTTGTGTTCCTATATTTTGTCAACCCCGTTATCAGTTGTACATGAATGTGTCGGTATGTCTGTACCTGTATTTGCAAGATGGAGGTGAATGTTTTAGCGTCTTCTGCGACCCCTCCAATGTAAAGAGATCTGGTGAAAACCGGCGGGTGGTCGTTCTCATCCTGGATGTCGATTACCACCTTAGCTGTGTTGGCTAGGACACACACACACACACACACACACACACACACACACACACACACACACACACACACACACACACACACACACACACACACACAAACACACACACACACACAAACAATTTACACATTGTGACTCACTTTTCCATTAGGCATTACAAAAAGAAGATAAAAGAATCTTCTGAAGAGCACATTTAGTATTTAGGACAAAAAGTAAACAAAAGAGTGCAAGAGGTGAATTGATTGAAGGACAAACACAGTTTTGATGTTAATCTCCTATAACCAGTGTGTGCAATACGGGACGTATTGGGGGGTCCGAGACCCCTTGATTGACACTTGAGACCCCCGGAAAGCCTCAACAGCAGAATTATTTTGGGAGGGGGTCTCAAAATGTTTGAAAGAATATTATTTGTAACTTGCAATTGTTACTAAAAATATTATTTTAAACGTATCATGTCCAGCAGTATTCATTAGTCAAATTTCAAAACATTTATGCAGAAATATGAATCAAGTAAACTTAAAAACTAAGAAATATCAAGCATATCTAAATAATCTAAATAAGCAACAGTGAAAGTTTGGAAAAAACATCCTAGGGCAAGAATATTTGATAGATGACCTGCTCTGAACCATTTGATCATATTTTTTAAATATACGTTACAAGAATCTTCACTGGTCATGATCATTGACAATATAACATCAAAATATTAGTCCGTCCAAGTCAAAAAGCTTAAAGAATTATGTTAATTCCAAAATTGAAAAGCAAGTTTTGCATCAATTACACTGTAAGAGGTAGTTTGAATTACACACTCAAACTACACCTTAATGACCATAAACAGATTAAACATAACAGTAATTCACCTTAGCTACACTACAGTAAACATTCAGTACAGGACAAAACATTGTGCCAATGAGCCTCTGTCATTCATTTTAAGTGGTTCTAACTTGGAACGACTCACATTCAGTCTTATCGGGCCAAAAACAGGGAGTTGTGAATCAGACCCACGTAAAACTGCAATACAATGCATCAACCAAACTCTGTAAAATGGTGAATCATGTGTCAGAAGCAAAAAACAAATCCTAGAATTTTGAACCGCTTGAAATGTTACTCCTAGAAAGACACCAAACCAAAATGTCTACTTACAATTCCAGCCAACACATAAATTAGAAAACCCGATTAACACATGATTAAAAAGCGTGCTAAAAATAATTGAATAGATTTTCCAATGAAAACAATGATTTGTTGTTTTAATCCCTGCAGAATGCTTCATTCAAATGGTTGAATGAAATGACAAAAGCATGTGGTAAACACTATAATTAAAAAGAAAAGGGGAAACTCGGGGACCTGAGCATCATTTAAAAGTGTTTTGAAAAGAAGAAAAAGAAAAGAGAAACATGCCAGCAGGAAAAGGCAGATAGAAGAGACAATAAATAAGAATGACAGAGGTCTAAGAGCAAGAGACTAATCAGAGTAATTTTCACTTAAGTTTTAAATTCAATTAAAACTGTATAAAATAGTTTTGTTCGGTCTTTCCTCCCACATGCAACTAAAGGAAACGCAACTCTTGGATGGATTGAGATGAGGTAAGAAATGAAAGAAATTGAGTGAAATAACTTCAGGCTGTGCTTGAATTACAGAAGGTTCATGACCTGCACGGATCATTCTGTGCCAATGTTTGGGTATCTAGAAAAAAAGTTGTTGCTTTACAGATGAAATCTACAATCTCTCAAACTGCACACCAGCTTCATTTTTTTCCACTATGATCAGTGCAAACAGGTTTGATATCTGAGAGATAAATTCTGAATCGTTACATAATTGAATATCGTAAAAAGACCTGTGAGACACAAATTTAGAAGAAGGAAGAAAGGCAAGCATTTTAAAACAGCATCAGTGAAGACAACAATCTGGTGTAGCCTACAGGTTGGTAGACACTTGAGAGAGAGGAAAAGGCTTCTTGAAAGGTAACAACAGCAGCCAAGGCCCAATATAACATGTCTACAAAGACATAACTGTATAGACAAGGTGAAGAGTTGAGTAGAAAAGTAGAGAGAGCTCCAGAGAGAGTGAGAGTGGGAGTGGGAGAGAGAAAAGTGTAAGTGCAAGAGAGAAAGCTAAAGCCTGTGGCAAGTTTATCTTGACAATGTCACATAGTGGGTAACGCACTGTTATTCTTTCATAAACATAACCACGCACTCACTCTTAGAGGGAACTCGGAGGTTTGAGGACCCCACTCTCATGGAGTCTGCTTCTACCCTCAGAACGTAGGAGGAGTTGGCCTCAAAGTCCAGGGACTTGGCTGTGGAAATCACTCCCGTTGTTTCGTTTAATGCGAACACACCTGGAGAGACGAGAGAGAGAATGAATGACGGCAAGAGTCGGATGAAAGAAACAGGGAGCGAATTACAGGAAAGAGAGGTCAAAAAGGGAGGCGGAGGATTTTTTTTACTTTCTTGTATAAAGCAGTTGAATAGTCAGTCGAGAGGTTTGAAAGCGTATATAGTTTTACAGAGTGAAAGGAGGTGATCACACGGAGAGATTTTGAATCTTTGTTTGACATAAAAAGCTTCAGCAAACAACAAGTGACTTTTATGAAACTAACTTTAGCTCAACTTCAAACGTCGACCAAGGCAAGCGGCAAGACATATCTGAACAAGTTGTAGCGTCAACTACTTTCTTACCTTTAGGACTAAAGTTAAGCAACTAAATAGCTGTTAGCTAACATCCTTTCTACACTTTGTTGTGAGAGGAGAAATACAGAGAGCAACAATAAAAAACAAAAACAAAGCAAGGTGCCCTTTTTTTTTTTAAAGTAGGCTTCATCAAAATATGTAGCATGTTTTGCCTTGCATTTATGGCTAGAAAACAATCCATGCTATCCATAAACTTATGCTAACACATGCATGACCCTCACCCGTACACAACTTTTATAGCCTATTGGCGCCACACAAGGGAAGTGATTCCTGCCAACTCCACAACTGAGACCCACATGAGGCACTGCTCTAAGTACGCTCACCTCCCTGGTTGCCGTCGATGATGGAGTAGATGATAGTTTGATTGACAGCAGCCGCCATGATGGTTCCCACCGGGGTTCCAACAGCCGCCTCCTCGCTCACTCGTGGAAACCTGGGAATGGATCAGTCAATCAATATCAAGTGAATTCAAGGAACATGAATTATGTATATGTAGACTGTGGGCCCACTTGCTCTCAAAGATCAACTGCAATTTGGCAAATGATATATAGAACTGAGAGTTATATCTGTTAAACACATCCACATTTTTTACTGCATGCCAACAGCTCTCTGTACCTTGACTCTACTCCAACAGATAGTGTTTGTGAACAGTGTTCACACTCAAAGAGCTACTGAGCCACTAAGGCCATGGTTTCACTTGACTTTTCAATGGGACTTTTGTGATCCGATGCGCCTGAACTCATCGGTGTCCGCATATGTGTGTCCACATTTGACACTTTAATGCAACATTTCTGATTGATCAGTGATCCGATGTATTTAGTGGTCAAAGAAGCAAAAGTAAAACCTTTCAATTCCTCTAAATTCTTCACAATTTAAGTTCCCATTATTTTGTGCTGCTTACTCTTCCTCCCTGCAGTATTAGTATACCTGTTTTTATTGAAGAATTGCTGCTAACAAAGCTGCGCTAATTTGGTGATGAACACTTTTCCGTAAAATTTTGACAATAAGTTCCCTGTTATATTGTTATGTAAAAGCTTTTTTATTTTGAAGCAACACAATCATGAAATGTTGGGTTTTATCAGAAGTGACAAAACAGGACTCAGACAGCAGGTCTCCGCTGTGCTCCATCACCGGCTCTCCTCCTTTCTTCCCTTTGTTCTCCTCGGGAGAGGAACTCCCGTGTGAGGAGGGGAAGATGATGCGAGACCTACATTTGATAAATCGTCCAGATTGTGCCCACATGCTGACCACATCTGTCCCCAACTCAGTACGAGCCTGGCTGGCTGATCGGATCCCAATCCAACTTTTAATCTGTACATTTTTCAATGCCTATAAATGGTGAAGAATAACCCATCATTTCTAATCGAATTTAATATTCAGATATAAAATATTCAGTTTGCTGTTTTTTGAAACAGAAAAAACAGAAACGCTTGACATTTGTGAAGCTGAAACCAGAGAAAAGTATTTGTGCTTGATAGAAAAAATGTAACTGGTTAATTTTCTGTTGATCAACTAGTGGATTAATCAACTAACTGTTTCAACCCCTAGTAATATAAACCACACATGATCTGTTCAGATAAATCTTGGTCTGATCCATTACATTTGTAAACAGGGTGTCTGACAGGCCTATTAGTGGCCTGAGCCAGGATGTGAAATTACACCATCAAAAGCATTCAGAGAGAACCCAGGCACGGTCTTGCTTTCATCCACCTGCCCCTCATTGCATGTGGTGGACAGGTTTCCAGGTTTTTCCTGCTTAAAGCCGTAACAGATTTTCTCAAAATCTGGCAACTCTCAAATTTCCAGCAGATTTAGCTCCATTAGGTAAACCCAGTCCAGTCATTAGGCCAACCGTCACAGCTGGCTAAACATTATAACATGGGCTACCAACTGGCTAAGCTATCAAGTAATCACTTCATGATAAATGGGACTGACTTTGGAGCTACAGGGAGAACTCCCCAGTGTTTTTAGATGTGTTGGAGGTGTCTGTGTAGATGTTAACTTCCCGAAGGCCTTTTTCACAGCAGACACTTAGAAATGTCATTGCAGGAAAAGCACAGGTGTTACTTATTTAATTAACAACGGCCATGTTCTTATGTGTCTCAGTCAGTGAGTCAGCAATTTGAAAAAGGAATATTTTGTCTACTTTGCTGTCCCATCCTTTCCCGACGTTGAATTTTCATTGTCAGTATCTTAAAACCCTTCTCCACCTGGATGCTCTTAAAATGTATTTTCTTTTGTGATCAGCAAAGAGACGAACATGCGCTACTTAAGACTGTTGCTAATCAATATTATTGATATTGTTTATATTTAAAAAAAATTAGGAATGAAAGAAAGAGAATATTCTCAGAAATTTTGAAGCTTTTATGTGTCTTTAAAAGGGCGGTTTCAAACAAGTGAGACAGCAAAATGTCATCAAGCCAACAAGAAAGCCTTCACACCTGGTTGTGTATCTGTTACTTTTGTTGATTTGTTTATAGCCTAATGCCTTGTCACTGTGCCGATTGCATTCAAGTTCAAAAAGAAAGAAAAGCGGTGTTCATTTGTGAAGATTATCTTGCTGAACAAAATATGTGGGAGCCAGTGTGAAGCTAACTTCAGTGGTTGACCTACATAATACATCATCCATGCAGCACTCTGTAGGATTCAAGAGCATGAATTAACCAAAACATGTCTGTGAGTTTCTATGGACATTCACATCGTACACACAGAAAATGTCAGCTGTCATGTAGTCTAGCTGTGGCAGCATAAACACTACCTGTTCTGTTATAATAACATCAAATTATATTATTCCTCTCCTCTTTTTTTCTACCTCTCTTTCTCATCAATCCTCCGACTTATTTCCCACTAAAACTTAAATTTCGCACTTTAACCCACTACATTCATGTCCACCTATATCTTTTCTTTCCTCCCTCTTCCCCTCCTCCCTCTCTTTCCCTCAGGCTGCTCCTTCCAGCCAACATCCCAGCAGACCTCAGCTACAATTGTTATCCATTCCTCCATCCTTCCCTCACCATAATGGCTGTTCGACAGAGTTGAAGGAGCACAATTGAGAGGATGCCCACACTCACACTCACACACACACACACACACACACACACACACACACACACACACACACACACACACACACATACACTGTAAGCTTTTACACCCAACTACTTGCACACATACAATACAATGATACCAGTGGACGCAACTACTGGATGGGTCGTCAAAACGCATTTACTGGCATAAAGATGCACACAAGCCTTCATTCACACGTATAGTGCATTGCATAGTACAGATAAACAGACACACCTGAACACACACACAGCTCATTATCAAGCCCTTATCTCTCCTCCTGTGCTCTCTAATCATTGCTGTCCTAACTACAGCAAGCTGGGCTGATGCTGATAACAGAAACACACACACACACACACACATGCACACAAACGTGCACTGCTTTACTTGTAGGGACGATGTATTGGCTTTCATTCATTCTCTGGAGGCTGACTCAAACTGTAATGTAATAATTCAGACAAGAACCCAAAAACAAACTCTGTGGTGTTAACACTTTAAGTGAAAAATGTTCCTTGTGGGTAATATTTGAGACAGTGTGAAGATATTTTTGTCTACACATTGTGATGGATGGATAGCACACGCACACACACACACACACACACACACACACACACACACACACACACACACACACACACACACACACACACACACACACACACACACACACACACACACACACACACACACTATAGAAGCACATAATCCAACTGAATGTAGGCTATAGGACATGAACCTTAACAGAGCTGAGAGTGCTCAGTGTTTCAGCAGTGTGAAGGGAAAGACAGAATTATGAGGATGGTGATAGATGTTGGCAATGATACCCTCCTCTCTGTGTGTCTTTCTCTTATAGCCACGGCCATTTGTTCGTTTCACTTTTGTTCTCCCGCTTTTCTCTTTCAGATATGTATGATACATCTTTTTCCCCTTCTTGTCATTATTCTTTCCCTCTTAACACTGCTCCTTTTCATATTTCTCTTTCAATTCTGGTTCTACCGTTTCTTTTATAGTCTTTGTCTGTGTCTCTTTGTCCACACCAAACTACAATATCCTCTGTGCCAAGCAGTGCTTTGGATCTGTCGGGTTCTGGCAATGCATTCTCATGGGAAGTGTTTTTTTTTCTCACATGACAGACAGTTTGACCTACTGTATTATATACTGTACTCGGCGTGGGAGACAGCAAGGCAAACTCAAGCAGGTCAATTTAAGCCTATATTTTTATCTTTATCTTAGCTGGTTATATGCTCTATTATTTTATTAACCTTGGAGGTAGCATTCACTCACACCACTTGTTTTTGTCTCCAAATTGTTAAACTTGACAGTTTCATTGACATTGGACGGATTACTTTTGTTACTAAATTTAGTTTCTAAAATTCTGTTCGAACATCACAAATTAATATTATTTTTTAAACTAAACTTTCAAAAGCCGAACCACTGATCAGGCAGAATTTCTGGATTTTCAGTGTTATGGCGATACCATCTGTCATCCAGAAAGTCTGCAGCTATTTGATCCTACAACAAGCACTTCTGTTGGTGATTTATGTATGTTCACATATGAGTTCTGTCTGTTTGTCTAACGGTAGGATTAGCCACCAATAACTGGTCCAAAACATTCTCAGGAAAGTTGTTTGTTGGTTATTTAGTTTCAAGAATCTGACAGCTGAAATCATGGCTCAACATTATGGAGGTTTCCAACTAGCCTTTTATATGGAATTTTTCTTGTAAATTATTCTAACTTCTGTCACCAATTTTGAGGTATAAATTGAGCTAAGATATACGGTATATCTTCCAAATACTGTTTCTCTTCTCTCCTCTCAACTGCTTTAATGCCATGAAGGTAGGACCTTTCAAGTCTCGTAGGCAAAAGTCTGATATCCACTAAGACCTTTGTGCTCTTTTTCTTGGAATTAGTTCAAATCTCCCTGCTCCCCTCTTTCCCTCCCTTCCCAGAGGCTTACTAATTGACTGCAGGAATTTTCATTAGGAGACAGTTGAGTGAGGGGACTTAACTGCCTGCAGTAATAACCTTTAAGGACTGTCTGGAGTTCTGTAAGTTACATCTTCTCCTGCTGCGGCCATTTTTCAGTGCTGAAAGGAATTTTCAGTTCAAAAGCTTGTAAAGCCATGCTGGTTGCTATCCAAACCGTTTTCAGATCAGGCGGGTTTTGCAATTTTACAACATTAGACTCTTTAAAATTAGGTTTTCCAAACTGTTGCTTTTGGTCTGTTGAGAACATCAGCTCAGAAGGCTGTAGTTAAAATGTTGTGGTAGTGCGCCAAAATTGGTGATTTAATTACAGATGCCAGGGCATGTAACTACTCCATTTTTACTCTGTTTATTATTTCTGCTCGAAAAACAAAAATCTAAATAAATTTTCTGTACCTTCTGGCACTCTCCTTCTCTCTTTAATCCCACATTGCTCTCTCCTACGTCTCTCCATCCTTCTGTACTGGTTCACACACGACCTCTCAATTTGTGTCACTCCTTCTTTCTGTCAATCACTCTGTCAGAGATACAGACAGATGTAAAGACCAAGCTGATTCTCTCTTTCCCAGTGTCTCAGTAATATCTTCCCCTTGTCATGGACCTCTTCTCACCTTTTTTATTTTACAATCTTGTCGTAATAGTCAACCTTCAGTGAAATGGGTTAGCATCTCTCAAACAATCCGAACTTGAGAGGAGCACTGTTGAAGTACTAATACATAAAACATATGTGAAACAGAGCACGGAGAGAAAAAAAACCAGCAGTATATACAAGGGCTTTTGAGAAAAGGAGGGACTCAAGAGGGTAGGTGATATATAGAGACAAAGAAACAAGAGAAAAATGGATTGTACATAGAAAGAGAATGGAGAAGAGAATGTTTTTGTGTTGATTTGAGTGTTTGAGTTAAAATGCCAATCAGAAAAAAATGGTGATGTTGGGTTTGTGTGAAAAAATGCATCTAACGTCACTTCTGTAATATTATGTCCGTATGTCTGTGAGTGTGTCTGTAGACTGATAGCATCTTCCCCCCAATGAAAAACCCTGGCTTTAGCATTTCTGATGAATTTATCATATATTGGATATAATAATGGACTCCCCACATTGAGGTTGACACCTTTATTCAACTGAAAATCGAATGATAATTAATAAGCGTGAGAAAAAATCATGATGCTGACAACATAGTGTTGTGCACCAAACCAGGTGTGGGTGGAAAAAAAGGTCATTTTGTAAAGTCACGATAAAGATATCTGGTTTAATGCCTCTATATTCAAGACAATGTTGCTACAAACAACCATAACAAAAAATATTAAAATGAGTGCTGGTGTGTGTAATTTTGTACTTTGAGAAGTTTTACTGAAACATTTGTTTATAGCCTGAGTGTGACTGTCGCCTGTATGTTAGAGAGAGTTAAGAGACGTCAGGAGATGCTCATGCTTTCTGCTTGTTATCAATAAAAAACAAGTCTATTCTAGGAACCGCCCCATCAATCATCCTCTATCTATTCATTATCTATCGTCGCCATTTCTTATCAGGTGCTTGACAGCCCACGTAAGAGTAAAAAAAGAATTACAAAAAAATATTAAAACCTTGTTAAAAAAAGAGATAATAATTGAAACAGGAAATGTTAATTAAGAGATACCCAAAAGGATTGGTTTGGCATTGAAAAGTCATGAGTCTAACTGGACTCTGTGCTGAGTTAAATAAGCTTTTAACATAGACTTAATTGTCTCCAGCCTTTATTCTGAGTCAGCGAGAAACACTCAACATGGTAGTTTTAACTAGATACTGTATGTTGGCTTCGCGTTAGCTTTCATGAAAAGCAAATATGAAAGAAGTGACTAGGCTGAAAAAATAAGTAATTTAAAGCGTCCAACTTTTTATTCAGAAGCTGCCTTCTCTAGTCTATGGCCATCCTCATTGTATCCCTCCTAAAAAGATTGTTATGCAATCAATTGAAAAATGCCTGAGAGGCTGAGGAGAAGGAAAAATATTATACATTTTGAGAAACTGTCTGACTTTGTGGTTTTACAGAGGGTCCATTTCAATTTATTTTCTTTGATCTGTTGGTTTGGAAATATGGGAGTCAAACGCACATAACCTGTTTCTACAGTTGTTAGAGAGAGTAGTGAGGTAACCGGGAGGAGATGAGGAAGGCGGAATCTGTACAACTGCACCGGACTCTTCTTTTTAACTTTTCAAGTTGGACATGCGGCCCTCTGGCATCGGTTTAGGGCCACGCAAACCTGCAGAAACAGCTGCATGATGCATTTAGGCTATAACTCTATTCCTCAACACTGATAGTGGAGGTTTTTTATTTTTCAGAACCATAAAAGTTGCTGCCATCTTCAGCTGACATAGAGTGAGAGCAGTCCACCTGCTGCCTCTTGTACAACACCGTTCCTTATTTCATTTCTATAGTAATCTTTGCTAGAGGTGGTATTTATTTTTCAATTAGTTTGAACTGTAATGGCTTTCTAAGGTATTACTTTTTTTTCGACTCTATGCATTACGTTTTTTATGCTTTTATTGGCCGAAATTGTCCTTTTAGTGATTCACTAATTGACTACTGACCAAGCATGTTAATCCAACAAGCTTGTGGAATATTCCATCTCTCCATCTATGTCTCTGCACTTTTCTATTCCAGTCTCTCTACCTGCTTGTCTACTTGTTTGTTTCAATCTGCTTCAATATGTCAGCCTGTCAGTTCTTCTGCCACTTTAAAGACTTGTCTGGCTGTATGTAGATCTGTCCGTGTGCACCTGTCTCCCTCTCATTCAACTACACTTGTTTTTTCTCGTTTCTTTTCCCCTCAGACTTATCTTTCCTTTCTCCCTCTCCTCTCTTTTTACTTTCTCTCTGAAACTTCCACTCCACATCTCATAACTGCTCCTCTCCACTGTCCTCTTCTAAAATCTTCCTCTATCCATCCTTCTTTTTCTTTTTTCAGTCTTCCACATTACCCCCTCACTCTCTCTCTCTCTCTCTCTCCATACCTCACCCCTCTTTCTCCCTGCCTCCCAGCTGCAAGCAATCTTATTAATAACAACGCCATGGTTGTTTGGCATTTGTTGTCACAGTCGTAACATCGCCAGGAGCACTCTATGTGCACTTGGCTGTTTGTAGGCACCTACAAAACAAGGTAACCTTCGACTGTATCGGTTAGACATATACTGGATTTATAGGGCCAGACATTGAGGGAGCTTGTTCTGACGTACATTAGTGGCGGACGTGTTTATCTAGTTAAAGTGTGAACGGGCCTCATGGACTTTAATCCTTTTTGGTAGAAGTGAATTGGAAAGATAGTGGATGGAACAGGCAGTTGACATTAGAAACAGACAACAAAACAGGAAGGAAACAGTGAAAGGGGTAGAGGTGAAAAGAGGACTAAAATATTTTAAAACGATGCCAAAAGAAGAAAATCTGAGAGCAGTATTGTTTCAGATCACTGTTCTTATAGCTGTAACTGATTTTCTTTCACAAATGCAAGTCAATTTTATTTGTGTACTGCCCATTATCAAATACAGTCTCTCAATGGACTTTACAGGATCACAAGAACAACAGTTCCCAAACTGGCTAAAGCTCTCTACAAGTCTACAAGTATTTCTCATGATTTTTGGAAAAACAGGTAACTCTTAATACTCAGATAGAAAAGGAGTAACAAAAAGGGGAAGACGTGAAAAGGCCAATGGAGAATACTTGTCTTCGAAATAATATTTAAGTATAAAACCACTTGTAAAAGGAGCATGTAAAAGGAAGCATCCTTCTAATCTCAACTTGTTTTACTGTCTACATTATCAGCTGTTAGTCATTTGTAAATCACTTTAAATTCAATTTATGGTTAACTAAAACATATACAAACAATGCTGTACAAATAACGTTTAATTGATTCATTTATTTAATTGATTGGTGTCTCAGAAAAGCCAAAATGTGTGTGACTTCAACTGCTTAGCACAATCATAAAATTTGCAAAAGCTAACTTACTGTAAATTTAGATTATTATTATTATTATACTATAAAGCAGTATATTTACCAGCTGCATGCATCATGTGAAAGAAGTCTTCCCTAGGATAGGTATTCAGTTTTTTCTGAGTGCAAGATTAAATATTTGCTCTTCATATCAAAGATGAATACAAACTAATATTCTCCCTACTTGAGTCAAGTTCATGGCAGACAAATAAGCTTGCTGTCTTTCAAAGGGAAAATTGACAGTTCTGTCTTTGTAGTTGTCCAGCTGGCTGGTAGTGATGAAGACTGTGACCTCCTGCCTGTGATTCTTGAACAGAGCGTGCACTGTATTAGTGCTGAGAACCTGACAGATACAGTAGGAGCTGGTTTATCTAAATATCTTGCGCACAGTGAAGTGTATTATCTTTATCTTTGTAATGACGCAAGACAAAGCAACATATTGCCATCTTTGATCACACAATATCTTGATTAAAAATAAAGCTTTGATGTTCCGACTGTTTTAGCTCCTAACTATCTCACCACTCTCTAATTAGATTCATTAAAGAAGTAACAAGCTATGGGGCATTTTGATAGCGTGGGGAAGGGTGTGTGTGTGTGGGGGGGGACGACGACACAATACCGGCATTAACAGATAATCTCACACACACAACACACACACACACACACACACACACAGGCATAAACACAAAGCAGACACATACATGCTCACATGCATACACAAGCAAGAAAAGTAATGGGAGGACTTTCAATAATCTCGGAGGAGGCAATATTTTCTTCCTGTTCACTTAACCTCATGCTGATAATTGCCACTGGGTGCTGATAACTATTCATGTGCATGTGATACTGACTGCATACTAATTCTGCAGGTGCAAGAATGGTCCTACAGTGAGACAGAGAGAGAGAGAGAGAGAGAGAGAGAGAGAGAGAGAGAGAGAGAGAGAGAGAGAGAGACAGAGAGATCCTGCTCTATAAACAGTTGGTACAATAATTTAACAAACCCCCTCATCGGCTTGTTAACTGTTTAACTATCTGAGACACCCACAGAGTGAAAATGCACAAACAGCAGGTCACAGTGCCAGAGATTAAGTCCTAGTGCACTGTGTGTGTGTGTGTGTGTGTGTGTGTGTGTGTGTGTGTGTGTGTGTGTGTGTGTGTGTGTGTGTGTGTGTGTGTGTGTGTGAACTAGTGTTTGTTAGTTTGTATTTGTGCGAAAGGTCATCTTCGTGTGCCTGTGCATGTGTGTCTGTATCTCAATATATACACACAGCCATGAAGACAATTTTTTTCATAACCTAAAAATGTTAACACAACCTAAAGTACACAACATCTTCTTTGCAGTATGAAACATTTCTTATTATAGTATTAAAGAGGTAGATCAAAAATAATTTAAAAGTGTCTCCTATACTCACAAAAACTACGATGATAACTCTGTATAGGAATAATACTAAGAACATTGCTCAGAGTTTTATTGGAATGGAAGATTCCTGGTGAGTTATTATGTACGCCAACTATTGACTATTACGGCAAGGTCAGTTGACAAACTGCATAACAAATTGGCAATCTGTGGACTTCTCTCTGTGTAGAGTCTGTAAGTATAGACACAGTTTTGTTATGGTTTTGTACTGCAGTCCACTGGATTTAAAATGAAACATTGACTACAGCGGACTTTCAGCTGCCGTCATTCTATGAACAGTGACGGAAATTGTAGACCATTTAATACTTCTCCCCGAGGAACAAATAGGCGCGTCCTACACCGCTCACCCTATATAGATATGAACCACACAAAACACACTTGAAGCTGAGAGTCAGCACTATTGTGCAATAATAGTTAAGAAAGTTAAAAATAGTTAAAATAGTTGTTGTTTTTTTCTCTGTCTGTAAATATAATATTTCAGTTATTGTTGTTTTTTCTACTGTTTTTTTATTGCTTATTTATAATACTTGTTTTATTTTATTTTTATTTTTTATTTCTTATTTTTATTCTTAGCTTGTCTTCTTCTACTATGTCTCTTGTGTGCACTTTACTCTACGCTGTTGTAAGTCTGCAAATTTCCCCGCTGCGGGACTAATAAAGGATTATCTTATCTTATCTTATCTTATCTTATAAGCTCAGCTGTTTCATTTCAAATACAGTTTGCTGGAGTCAGACTGATGTAATAAACTCATAGTCATATAATACAGTTAGAAATATACAAATGCATTTCAAATGTCACTGTTGCATGTTTCATACAAATTACGAATTAAGTGTTGATTAGGGAAAGCTTTGCAAATCCAAACTACACTCCTTGTCTACTGTTCGTGTGTTTAGTAATACTTTTCTTTGACAGCCGCTCACAGCATTGTTTGGTTGGTCTGGCCGTCAGGACTAAGTAAAGTTTTCCTTCTGGGGAAAGCTCGGTCAGTGGGGGCTTCCATCAACAAATGTTATTGAATGTCCAAGTAGTTTTGCGGTTGAATGACCATGTCCTGAACTGCATGAATAAGTTCACATCTCATGCTTCCATGTTTTTCAATGTGACAATTTCAGTTTGCTACCTTCTATCGCTGATACACTCATATAAGACCGAAAGGATTTTATTGTGCATGTATTGTCCTGAGGTTAAAGCCACAAACAAAGTGCGTTTCAAAGTTTAAGCGTGTGCAGATAACTCATTTTGGATTCTGAAGGTATTTGTTATTTGTAAAACATTTGTTGTGATGAACATTAAATGTACACAGCTTTATCCCTTGTTTCCGTCACTGTTTTTCATTAAAGGAATTAATAGTAATTCCGCCTTGCCAATGGGAAGAGGCCTGTTGGTTGAAACCATACAAAATCATTAAGCAGCATTAGTAAGCTCCTAAAACCACACTGGTACAATTAGCTTTTATGCAATAAAGCTGGGATACCAATTTATCATACACACACACCAACACAAAAATACAGGCACAATATAATATAAAATATAAGGCACACATGCAGCCAGAGTGACATGCAAAACACAATTAGAAAGGGACATCCACAGTACACAAAAATATGTCGATTTAAGGGAAACTTTGGTGATTATCAACCAGCTTTGTATCTCTACAATGCAGACATGCAAATGAACAATGTGAAACATCCCTCCACGCTCCCAGCACCAACAACCTATCGCTAACCCGCCGGCAAAAGTTCGCCAGAAGATGCAAAATGCGTAATTTCTCTTTGGTCCCAAAGGAGCAGGAAGGGAGGGAACACGGAGGGAAGCCAAACATCGTTCATTTGCACATACCACCCACATTACAATGACACAAAGCCAGTTGAAAATTGACAAAGTTTCCCTTTAATAAATACAATAAAATACAAATACACATATATTCTAAAACATGCACATATAGACAGGCAGGCACACACTGTTTTAGCTTGAAGCTATGTTACATATTCATAAATGCAGTATTATATGGCTGGCTGACATATCTCTCTCTTGCCTCTAACCCTTTTCCTAAAAATAGAGGTGAGCTTTACTGTGCTGTGTGAAAGACAAACCTTGACATCTCTCAAAATTTTGTCAGTAATAGTGGGAAAATACTGTATTTCTGGGTTGACACTAACGTTGCAATTACTCCCAAACAAGCTCATTGTCTTAGAACTTATGATGCTCAGGTGTTTTAATAAAGAAAGATGAAAACTGAAATGTAAGTAAAGATACATTTCTCCTATGAAATCCACTTCAAAGCTGGGTGATTCTTGTATGATGCATGACGGACGGCTTGTCAGCTATATGAAAGTGAGTTGCATCACAGTAAATGTCTAAACACATCCTCTGCACATAAAACTGTGAAATGCTTTGACATGAGACGAGAGGAGAGAAACAGGACGAACTTAAACAAAAAAAGTTAACAAAATCTGCGAGCGGAATTAAAAGAATAACACAAAACAAAGGCTATCATTCTTGCAAACAAACAAGCTGTCACAAAAAGCTCATTTTGTTTTGAGCAGAAAACAGTGTCCAACTATTGAGTCAATCAGCCATTTTGAGTAATATGGAAAAATATGATGTTTCATCCTCTCCTGCAATTTACATCTCAGTCTGATGACTTGGATATTGTGCCTGACAGACGACATAACAAGCAGGTAAATGGAAGGAGGCCAATTCATTTCCTTTGTCATTGTCGGGGAAAAATAGATGTATAGAGGGGCTAATAAAAAAACAGGATGGAAGGAGGAACATGTATTAAGACAGGATATTAGACGCTAGTGCAATGTGGGAAAAACACATCAGGATAAAGAATGGCAGAACAAATAAATAACAAAATGTTTATATATTTAATAAAAGATGAAATGAGGCATAAAGACTGACAGATCAAAATAGAGAAACTAATAGCTGGAGATTACAGGCCAATTTCACTTCTGACCTCACTCACACACCCTCTGTCTACCCAGCCAATCAGAGAAGAGAAAACCTGAGGTGAACCAATGACTTCATAAAAGCAGCACCCTCTGGAAAAGTTATAATGATGACTGGAGAGTGAGAGTGTGTGTGTGTGTGTCTGCACGTGAGGTAAGAGTATCATTAGTTTATGTCGGTTGAGTTCAGAGTGTGTGGCCACTGGGTTTATCAGCCAGACTTCAAAACACCCTGAACGAAAGTGAGTATTTTTGATTTCTATTCTTCTCATTTATTGTTTTAAAGCTTCTGCGGACAGACATTTAGGTAGCTAGAGAATGAGGGAGAACACTTTCTTTTATTTCTTTATGACAATTTTTAGGAATTCAATTTATTCTTGTTTTGTAAACAGCTCTCTATATGCTTTCCCACTGCCGGGGACACAGTGGGCCATTTTTGCAAAATTCCAACAAACTGAAGCATGCAAAAGAACTGACAGGCCAGCCCAAAACCCACTGATGGTGGGTCATAAACAGACCAATGGTTAGCAGAGAGAAAGGGTTCGCCAATTGTCCATTTATATGTGTTTTATATTGAGTTTCTGCTTCTTTCAATGAGTTCACAGCAGACAGTGAAAAGCAAGTTGATGCTACTGTGCATATTTGATTTGACCTTGAGTTCTTGGATTTCTGTCATGAAAACAAAATTGAAAAAGTTCCTACAGTTTATTTTCATTCTTTTCTGGAATCTCCGTCCATTAAAGCACATACTTTGAGTTGTAATCAAAACTGAATTAGGCGAGCAAACACCATGCTGTTCAGACTTAGCACCTTCTGTTTGTATCTACTGCCCTGTAGTGTGATTCTGCATGGTTGTACTATGAATGTGGTAGAACCATATTAAATGCTCGTTGCTTTCATCCATCAGGGAAAAGTTAATAATTATAGATTCTGTTCTTCCAATGTTGAACATTCTTCTCCATATTTAAATACACCTACATTAATGCCATTCATTATGTTGCCAGATGAAAAACAAATCCTCTGTCTTAGTCAGAGAAGCAACTGGATACAAACCAAAATTTCAGATGCATTTTTTATTATTATTTGGATGTGTTGAATTGAGATTTATGTCCAACTATCCAAAGGATTTATTTATTTATTTATTTAGACGCCGAGTTTAAACTTTGACGAAGCGTGTGATATCAGTCCTAGCTGTATAAGTGTTTTATTGGTAATTTGCATCTCTACAGACAGACGTCCAGGTTTCCAGACATTTTTTCTTTTTATGTAAAAAAAATATATATTTTAAAACCTAGAAATCACGAAGTTTCTTCAACAACAAGGCCAACAACAAGTCAACTATCTATTTATTTTCTAAGACAAAACACTGTACATCTATGATTCACTAACAGAGAGCAGAAATAGGCTTTGTGTCGCCATAATAATTTGTATTACTATGATGTTCTTAACGTTATCACCAGTTACAGCAGGTGTTGCCAGGATCAGATCAACCAGAAGGATTCGAACTTCAAACTATGAATGAACAGTGAAGTCGCAGTTTCAGTCTTTGTCTGACAGAAATGTAATCACTTAATCATTATTATCCTCTCAGACATTTGTGTGAAATTCTCATAATAAGCATTTTTATTATTGAGTCATGGCCAAAAATGTGACCTTTGACCACCAAAATCGAATCAGTTAATTCTTGAGTCCAAGTCGTTGAAGATATTCCCTCCAGTCGTTTCTGAAATATCGAATTAATGGAATTCCTCCAACCATGGTTGTTGCCGGTACAGAGGCATAAAAAATAGCATATTCTCTGTGTGTGTGTGTGTGTGTGTGTGTGTGTGTGTGTGTGTGTGTGTGTGTGTGTGTGTGTGTGTGTGTGTGTGTGTGTGTGTGTGTGTGTGTGTGTGCGTACCTGTACTCTTCCTGAGTGAACACAGGAATGACGGATGGCTGAAGGACTGTTATCTCAACTAGAGTCGTGTTTTCCTTTACTGGCTCACCATCATCATAGGCCACCACCACCAGCTGTCAATCAAACACACACATGTTAAGACAGAGTCAGTAGAAATACACATGCTTGCTTGCAGTCCATTGCAACCACTGCTCTTGTGCAGTTCAAAAATAACAGTTCACACAATTTTACAGTGTGCTGACAGCAGAGACAGCCAAACAAATTGATGCAGCTAACGCATGACAGGCTCATAATAAACCAAAATGAATGTCTACATTTTTGTTGCCGTATTCTAAAAACACATCATTTGCATGGGAATTGGAGGATGAGTGTGTTTCCCACTGGTGTGCTTATTTTGCCTGCTTAGCCTTTCTTCTTCGTTAATTGGGGGGTAAGTACTGTTAACCGGGCCCAAAGGATTCCTAATGAAGGCCAAATTTAAATATCAAGATATTGAAATATTGTCTTTCCTTCATCTTATTTAACCAAGAAATTGCTACTAATAATGCATTGCCCTTCATTATGTAACTCAAACTCGACTTAATGCATCGATATTTTTTTAACTGCTGGAAACTTTCAAACTTTGTTGGAACATGCTGTAGTTAAGGGCCTTGCTTAATAGCACAATGGCTTTCTTTCAACTGCACTGAAGATTTGAATAGGTTGCTTTTCGTTACGAACCTGTTTCTAGCCTTTCACATCTGCTTATGCATGCCAAGCTGCTCCAAATACATTTTATGAAAGTACGCTGTGGTGCCATTGTAATGTGATGCAGGGGAATTAGGTAGACATTTACTACATATCAATGAGATTGTCTAACGGTGTCATCTGTCGTTGTAAAAATTATACCTTGGACAGTGTTTATCTCAGTGATAATATCAAAATTGTACACAGGACTGATTCATTTTGTTTGAGCTAAACAAGGTAGAATTAGGCCCCTGAGTGACATCTTCAGAGGATGCTGAATCCATGTTGTGCTAATTAAAGCCCAGTGAAAAGATGAAATTAGAATGGCCCAAAGCCCCATTGAGGAGTGGAGCTGGGAAAAAAGGCAATTTTGAAACTAATAAGCTGCTGCGGTCTACTTTGTACAGTGGATAGGGATTTATAAGAGTGCGCCGCACAAAGACACCTTTATGCTTTACAAACGATACAAGAAAGCATTTACAATCTGCAAGTACAAAGTGATCAAATAAATTATAAAGACTTTATTCATGTGATGCAGTCCCAATCCTCCATCTACTTTATCCCAATATCCAAAAACTAAAGCAAAACAGGAAAGCATCAGATAAATCTGCAGATGATGTCTCTAGTGGAATGCAAGGCCAGTGCCAGTGTTTGCAGTTAGAATAGATTAATTTGATTGATTGGGGATAACATTAAGTGATGCTGCATTCTGTATTTACATTATGATAAACAGTAGAATACTGCAGCATGGTAATATTTAATAATACACCGAATACATTATAGTTTGATGGAAGTTAATATCCTTCTGGTAGGACAATCCTTTACTCCTGTTTCACTCCATCGCAGATGTGCATGTTATATAATGTATATCATTTAAATGTAAAATAAAAATAACATCTTGTTTTACCCGACTACCATAGTTACAGTATGCAGTCACGTAAATGACTGCATAACTATCTAAAGCAATTTCTACTTGCAATCCCCCATCAAAGGGTGCATGTCCGTGAGTTTTCAGCAGTTTAATTAAATTAAAGTGTCTTTTATTCATTGCATCTCAAGTATGAGAGAGTAAATTCTTTAGCTTTGGCTCTTCGACATTGCAGCATGATGCACGGTCAGTGGGCAGCACAAATGGGTCAACAATACTCTGCTCCATCTTGTTTTTGAGTGATTTTACCTTATCAGATGTTTAACTGCTATAGACTGATATTGCCATCTCTAGAACATTGCTGCTAGCCTGATTTTGTTAAGTTTAGGATTGTGATTAAGATTAGGTGACACAAACATGCATCATGTTGTGCATCAGAAATGGTTTATTTGTAATTTAATCCCAAGGAAATCTTGTCACAAGCCCCTAGACTCATCATGTGGTGTTGACCAATGAAACACAATAAAGTGTACATCAAGGATTCCTGGTGAAAAGTAATTTAAAATGTGCATGCATACTTACACTGAACTTGACGTTGGGCTCTTCGTTGAGGTTAACTCTGGTTACAACATTTCCCGTCTTTTCCTCTACGTCAAATATACTGGCAGAGTATGGAAAAGCCTCCTGGTTCACTTTATAGCGCACTAGACCTGCTGGGGTCCCCTGTGAAAAGAACAAGTACACTTAGGATGACAGATTTAAATGAATGTAGCATTAGGATGAAATATATCTTGCTTTATTCCTGGAAAACAGACAAAATTACTGACTTTTTACAATGCATCAAATTAAATCAAAGTGTGGAAATGACTGTGTAACGAATATTACAGTATTTAAATCCAAAGAGATTATTTTGGACCTAAATGTCAAACAGTGAGTCCCTGTGCAAGCAAATAGGAGGCAGTTAAGACGCACATCACCATCTGGGAGTTATAAGTTTAGGGCACTTTAATGATCATGAATTGACCTTTAAAGTGTTATTGATTATGAGCGACCATAAGTTGACTAATTTGACTCAAAATGTCAGGAAATACTCATCAAACCAATCCAACTTTTCAGTCCCAATACTGATACCTCGGCTGATACCAGGTCGGATACGATGACAGTGTTAAATTAATAAGCTTTTACCTCCCTATGTATGTTTAGGGATAATAAATTGTTATTATCAAAAAAATGAATTGCACACCATCAATGTGGTAAAACAATTCTTCAAAATTAACAAGAATTACAATTCAGTTGTGTGTCTGTGAAAATAGTTTTAATGCAGCAACCAATGAATCAAAACTGAAACAATTTTTTAAATTCCAGTATATAATGTATATAATATAATCAAATAGATCTGAATTTATTGGAATGGCCCCATTGTCACAGATACACGATACCCCTATTTGAGTCAGAATTGGATCAATACTCAATATCGTATCAGTGCATCCCTAATAGAAACTGCATTTAAAACAAAGTGTAAACACAATATAGATTGTTTTGTTAGCATTTACAAGGTTAACAGTCAGTATTGCTCCATTGAAATGTTATTTCTTCTGAAAAGAGACAGATATTTTTTGACACACCTGTATCTGTTCCAATGTAAGCTTTCATTTAACAACGACTCGTATTGAGTCAGCAAAACTTCACTGTGACAAATACTTATTTTTTACTTTAAATTTCGGGTCTGAAGTGTATCAGTGACATTGACATCCGAAGATATATATATATATATATATATATATATATATATATATATATATATATATATATATATATATGTTATGTTAAGGTGCTATTCAGTGCATTGTTTGAGCATTGGGAGCCTTTATAGTATACAGTGTTGACAGTATAATGTTACTTTTGACCCAAGAGTATATGGCTATATGCTTAGACTTCAAGTCTGGCTCAATTAAGCTAATGTAGGAAGACAGCAAGCACATTAGTCAAAGGTACATGGGGCTTTAAAGAGGATATGGGGTAACATCGCCAGTGTAGAAGATTTCACACGGAGATGGAGGAGTGAAACATAATATCATGTCTTCTTGAGCAGTAATGCAGGGTAAAGATAAACTTTTGTGTTTCTGGTCTTTTTTATATATAAATATTAATTTGGGGATTTACTATACTGTAAAATTGCAAATTTAACAGTTTGTTTTCTGTTTCCAATAAATATTTTATATATTTTTCACAGCCATTGCATTTCAGATCTGCATCTAAACAAGAGGCTGTGTGACTCAGCAAATACACACAAGCTTTATTCACATTGCACATAGACCCCTTTTAATCCTTTTAAACCTGGAGTTGACCATCTAATGGCTCACAATGGAACTCTAAAGTCAGCTAACCTTGATTTTACAGCAAGCAGATTAAACCAGCCTACATTACAAAGATGTTTAGAGTTAAAAGCCAAATGGAGGTATCACTAAGTGCTACACTGGGGTTAAAGAATGGCTCTACTGGAGAAAGAAGTGCAAACAAATTTAAAAGACACTCATACACTGCAGAAGAGCATCACTATCAAACACAATGTGAGGAGCAGACTGTGAAAAACTGTTCAAATAGCAGCAGCTGGAAATGCTCACCGCAGGGTCAGAGTCATTGGCCAACACGGTGGTTACGATGGTTCCCTTGAAAGCATTAGGGGCAACAAGGCCTCGGTACACTGACTGGCTGAATACCGGAGAAAAGTCATTCATGTCCTGGAGCGAAATAAACACACAGTATGGCATTATGATTGTAAACAAACAGTACACCAAGCTGTTTTTGTTTGCTATAAAGTTCCTTAAAATGTACACAATTTTGAATACTAATGATGTGCAAACTGACTTTGTTGGCATTTTGTTCTCACTCAAATTCTTAAATTTAACTTTATTTTCATCTTCACTTTCTCTCTGCAGTCCCCAAAATGACCCACTAAAGTGGTTCACTCTTCGTTGGTTCAGGAACATCTGGTCTCCCCAAAGGAGAAAAAGCAACAGCTGTGTACAAAATCAACTCTAGGAAACATAATCAGTGATCCCATTAGCCAATGTCAATGTTGACATATTAGTTCTTTTGAAATTTTCTATCCTTTTTTGGATTTAGAAAAATATGCATTTATCTGCAAATAGAAAAAAATGGGTCAGCAGCCAGACAGAAAACCTGTGGGTCGTTTTTTTTTTTCAATCACAACAGTTGTTCTAGAAGAAGCAGTAGCAAGTTTGAAAGTAACACAGACGAATAGTTTTCTTGGTTTTCCCACAGGCAAAACAATGATAATGTAAAAGGGACAGAAAATGGTTGCTATATTGCAAAAGGCAATGACGTAGGTTACTCATGTAAATCAATCAATAAAGCTATGGATAATGTGAATGCTAGCACTAGCTGAGTCAGCTTTAACTTTGCTAAGTTTGGAAATGACTGAAAGGGTTTGTAAGTAAATTCTGGTGTTCTGCAGGGTAAAATGACTGTTTTTGTTGATGGAGTCTTGGGGCTTTGAAGGGCAGCTTCAGTTCCCCTTTGTAAAGGGCTATCTGACCCCTTTAAAGCAGCTGTGCACGGAAGCAGCAGAATAACAAATTTTGGCCATCTAAAAAAAGGTCTACATAAAAAAAATCTAATCCATTTTTTTTATAATTTCATCACTTTACCTTGTCGTCAGACAGCCCTTTCCAAAGAGGAACTGAAGCAGTTATATCGCTCTCTTTAAAGCCATAAGACTATGGAAAAAACAGTAATGTTACCTCACAGAACATGGGAGTTGTTGGTCTACAGCTGCATTGTTTGTGTAATTTGTTTGTGATTTTCTGTGACTTTAGAATTCAAACTAACTAAGTAGTTAGTTAACTAACTGACTATAGATAAAGACATATGTATATATATACATATATATATATATATATATATATATATATATATATATATATGAAGAACATCATGATGCAGAAAGCAAGGTAAGGTCATGTGGGAAAACGTCCTTAGAAGAAACATATGAACTCTGATCAAAGTCCGATTTGAATACATAAGGAGCACCACTCGGAAGCTACAGTATGAAAAAACCTAAAAAAAAAAAAAATAAATAATGGAACCGCTCTTTAATACTATGACTATAACTCTAAAGTTTTCATATCAACTTCCAAACAAAAGATGAACGCAACATAGCTTTTGCGCAAATGTAAAAAAAATAGCGGGGCCCCTGGATGTCAGTAACAAACACACACCCACACACTCACCATGATTTTGACAGTAACAGAGGCAAGTCCAGGAGGCATGCTTCCCTCCATGTCCATGGCCTCCACTGTGAATGTGTACGTGGGCTCTGATTCACCCAGAGCCTCGTAGTCCAGCACTCTAAGAACGGACAGCTCTCCTGTCACTTGGTCAATGTGGAATAGCCGACCGATCCCCTGGTCCGAGCCTTGCGTTCTGATTTGATATGTGAGGTTGGAGTCGAGGTCAGCGTCTATCGCCTACAGAGAAAGACAGAGTCAAGGAATGGGAAAGAAAGTACTATAATCACCGTGTGAATTTATGACGAGTTGAATTTTTTATATTTGCCAGAAGGAAAAGCATCCAGATGTGCTGGAGCTCAGAAACAAACTGTAGTATTTTCATTAGTTCTGTGTTGGGCTGGCATGTTTGAAACGCCTCTGGTAGTGACTTTCATAGTCTGCCTGGTGGCCTGTATCTATTTTCCCTTCTGTATGTATTTTACTGTGTAGCTAGAGGGAAAAGATGCATTTTTCCTTCTTTTTTTTTTTTTTTTTACATTAATTTCCAACTCACTGAGTCTTCAAGTGTTTGCAAATTAAATTCTGACTTTTCAAGAAGTCTTGCAGTGCAGACTGGAGTGTAAATAGAAACCAATTTGTTAATTTCAAAGAAGATGTAGGTAAGTAACTTGAAGTATGACTATGATAATGAGTATTATTGACTTCATTCAGTACCTGAATTTATGACCTGAAGGGAAAAGTAACCCTTAAGAAATGTGATGATCATACTACTGTTTCATCATCTTTATGAGGATCATTTGTAGAGAGTGGGACATTTCAGCTAAACTCGTTTAATTATTACTTGTTAAGTATTGGCTGATAGAGATATCAAGTTCAAACCAGCCAACCCATTGGCCTGGACAATTACTTGGTTGCAAAAAGTGATGAATTTAAAACTGGAACCTCACAATTTGCAATATTAAACATTTTTTCAGGACACTTTGCAATCAACAACTCAATTTATAACAAAGTTTACTACATCAGTTGCATATCCATCAACCTCACACTCACCTTTAACTGTAATATGATTGTATCTTTGGGGCTGTTCTCTGGTAGGGTGACATTGTAACTTGGTTGGGTGAATATCGGGCTGTTGTCATCTACATCTAGAACAGTGACGGACAGCGTTAATCTGGATCGCCTCGGGTCCACTCCACCATCCCAGGCTTCAACGATCAGAAAGTAGTGACCTTTCACCTTGAAGATGACGGAGAATCACAGTCAAACATCAACCCTGCAGCTACAAAAATAATCATCATTGCAAATATCACCTTTTTTTGTATTGCGTTCAATAGCTATGACATTCATGATAAATCCTAGCATAACAATCACTTCTGCTGACCTCTCTGTCCAGCGGCATTGTAGTTCTGATCGCTCCGGTGGCATTGATGCTAAACAACTTCTGATGGTTGACGAGCCGATAATGGACTCGACCGCTTGTCCCCAGATCTGGGTCAGTAGCCTAAATACAGACACAAAGAAATAACACATGCACACAAGTAATTAAAGAGGAGGACTACAGGTTTAAATGATACGTTTTGAAATGCCTGCAATTCATCAGATTGCCTTTGAATCAAATCATTCTTGATCAAATCAAGCTAAATGAGTGTGTGAGTGAAGTGTGTGAATTTATACAAGTGGTGAAACACTTAACCTCTCAATCTTGTTAACATTTACAAAGCTTTTCTTCTGGGATAAAGAATAATACATTTGCAAGTGTGTGAGTAAATGTGCGTGTCTGTGTGAGACGAGAGAAATGACTCAGAGGAGAATTATAAATGTAATTTCCCGCCTTACAGTTTTAATCAAGCAGCTTTTGTCAAATTGGGATGTATGACAATTCATTTGTATTAGCTGTGACCTTTTGACCTTGTACTTCTACCCCAAAACATTTTCATACACTGTGCTCTTATTTGAACTACAGCAGGGAGAGGTCATAGTTATTTTCTCTCTCTAGTCCTTCATTACTTCTTACTCCACGTAATTGCTCTCGTCTCCAAGTTTCAAACAAAAACTCAAGTCTCTTAGGTATAGCGTTGACAAGGTGGCAAAGACTGACCATGGTGATCTGCTCTCTCTCAAATTTTCCAGGGTGTCAGCTTTTCCTTTTCCATCTTTTTGCAACTTGTCCAGAACAATTACATTCTTCTCCACGAGTAGAACTTGTTAAAAACTTTTCCAGAGTTAATGAGACAGTGGTTTCAATTTTCACTTGGTAAAAAAGAAAGCACCTATTTCCTTTGTTGCACTTCTTTCATCTGACTAACTTTCTGTATCCATGGACTACAGTCTCTTTCAACTAATAAGATATGGTGTTGATAAGGTGGCAAATTCCTAGCCGGTGTTCCTTTTACCCTGAGTGTTCATCCTGTCCAATAAGCATTTTGCCAGTATTAAAATAGATGAGACCAGAGCAAAGGGGAGCAGAAGAGAGGGAATATTAACACACTTTATGTGCAGGGCTGAGGTTTGCTTACGTTGCTTTCTGGCCCAAAAAGAAATATGTTAAAGTGTTGAGAATAATTGCTTCACAACTATTCATGCTAACAGTAAGAAAACTGAGTGTGTGTTTAAGTCAGGAGGAGGATATATTCTGAGGTGATTAAATGTTAAAAGCACAGACAGCATCATGATTAAGGATACAAGTTATAGTATTTGCATACATTACTGTATGTTTGAGTGTTCATTTCATCAACATAAATAATGATGATATATTGCCATGACAATGATGTGACGTTAATGAGAATGTAGTGATCACTGAGGAAAAAAACTGACAAAATCTATTTGATGTCAAGCTAACACAATTATGAAAAACAAAAACAAAGTGGAAAAAGAGTCATCAGCTAGCAGCTCTGCCTGACTGTACTTGTGATGGTTTTAGCAGCAGCATGCCAAATACTCACAACGACAATGCTAACAGGCTGATTTCTACCAGGTAATATTAATCATGTTAACCTACTTAGTTTAGCATGTTAGCATCCTTACATTTGTAAATTAGCACTAAAAACAAAGTACAGCTAAGGTTAAAGGGAATTAGTTTTGCAGGTATTTGATCAATAACCAGTCAGTACTTTCCAAAACCAGTATTGGAAAGTACTGACCAAATGACGGCGCTAGATGAAATGTTAAGGGATCAACAAAGTCATTAGGATTTAATGGCAAACCATCCAATATCCGTCAAGATATTATACTCTGATCCAAAGTGTATAACTGTAACTTAAGAAGCTGTGTCAAAACTGTCAGTTTAATATGTTTGTCTAAAGCTCATTACTCAGTTCATATTAATATTCCATTTTATTTGCTGAACTGTGTCATTTCCTGATGTTGCACTGACCCATTTTCCCCCGTTTCCCCAATTTGGGTTCATTAAACTTTCATCTTATCTCACACAGCGACTATTAGGATTAATAGAAATTATGCTCTGTCTTGCCAGTGTTTATGCAGACGGCGACTGAGAGAGGAATGAAGTCCTCTTTTTGTAATTTGCATTCTGTGATTCATTGATATCTGGTTGTAAAGCTGTACTATAAATGTAATGGTGCATCAAGCTTTTGGGTGATTATCTTTGCTTGTTTTGAAAAGGGGGAGAGAAAGATTGAAACATGGACACTGAGAGAGAGAGAGAAAAAGTGGGAAACAAAGGAAGGAAACAAACATTTTGTGAATGTGCAACTAGATGTAAAACAGCCCTGATTAGATGTAGATGTGTTTGTTCTCTATGTTTGTATTTCTGCAGTGACATTGATGCAAAGCAGTATTGTGACTGAATAACGTGAAACATCACATTTTGGGAAATACACTTAATTGTCTCCTGGGTTTGATAAGCTCAATACCACACCCGTGCCTAAATGCTAAATATGAAGCTACGATCTGAAGCTGGTTAGCTTAGCGTAGCATAAAGATTTGAAACAAAGCTACAGAGAAACAGCTAGCCTGGTTGTTTCAACGACATCCACATATCAGCACTTAATGCCACCTTCACGTGGATGGTAGAGATGGCAAAAATTCCCATGTTAACGACAAGATAGTTGTATGATTACAGAGTTGGTGTGTGAACATTGAAATACTGTGAACTGACAACCTGAGGTATCAATACTTGTTTGTTTGTCAGGCATTCTGTATTAGTAGGTGCCAATTCAGATAAATCCCCTTCAGTAATAAAAACTTAGAGTAGATGATGTTTACCAGTTGTAAACTTGTGATAATGATAATTACAAAATGACATGAATGTGGCACAACACTCACTTATAACATGTTTTGTACGCAACGAGCCATCCTGACAACCTCTTTTCGAGTCTTTATGCTAAGCTAAGCTAACCTGCAGCTGTCTTAAGATGTATACTTCAACGGACAGAAAACACAGAGGTTCCAATTTTCTCATTTGACTCCTGGGAATAACCCTTTTTTTTCCAAAATGTCAAATATTCTTTTAAGTGACACACTCATTAAGCTGTCGATGACAGCGAATAAATCATTTTGGTTTTCAGGCCTCTTGAATGTCTTTCACATGTGCTACCACGTGTATTTGTGACCCAAATGTGTGTCAATCCCACTTCTTTTTCTGGATGTTTGACATGAGAGATTTAGCCCTGTGATGTCAGCCAAGGAGAGAAATTGAAAAATGGACAGCAATTTTGTCCTGGCTATATAAATTATGAAAAGGGTAAATGTTTGATATTTGACAGGGAAACATTATTGTCCATAAAACCTTCCTTCAAACTACCAACAGTAAAGATGTCATAGCATTGCATTTTAGACACTAGATTGAATCCTTTAGATAGTAGGCTAGATTAACGGTCTTGATGTTGAACATATACAGTTCATTGAGTTGGGTACCTTGCAAGTTGGTGACTTTCTCTCTGTCCTTCCTCTTTTATTCTCTCTTTCTCCTGTGTCTTATCCATCCCTCACAGTTCTCTCAGCATAATTACGCTGCCAGACATTTAAAAGCCAGAGACCAATAGAGCCAATAGAATTAATGTCTCGGCTGCCTTACATCTGCTGCCTTTCAACACACACTGACAAAGAAAAGCAGCCTAAAG
The DNA here is from genome assembly GCF_027596085.1 of Anoplopoma fimbria. Taxonomy (NCBI): domain Eukaryota; kingdom Metazoa; phylum Chordata; class Actinopteri; order Perciformes; family Anoplopomatidae; genus Anoplopoma; species Anoplopoma fimbria. The sequence continues at coordinate 15,473,544 of NC_072453.1, forward strand.
CCTGAAATCTACACTCTATCTCTACACTCGGTAGCTCTGTGTGTCGTGTTTCGGTGCTCAAAGCTGTTTTCTTCTAATTTCCCCTTATTTAATTTCTCTTTTCATCACTTTCTCACTTCCACCTTTAATTTTATCCATATGGCGATACAAGTCCTGCAACTGAAACTAAATTACTGCAATCTTTTTTTGATCTGTCTGAGCACATTTCTTTGCTGCACCAATATACCATATAGTTATCACAGTGTGGGAGTCTTTTCTCAGTGAGACACACATACAGTCATAACTCCAATGTATTACTCCTACATAGTGTGTTTATGTACGTGTGTGTGTGTGAGAGAGAGAGATTGCTTCAGTATTTGAATCTCTGTTATTTCTTCTTTTCAACTCTGTTTCCAATCAGGTAAATGTTGTGCTCCACCTGAACTTCATTTCAACAGTTTGGTGTTGTATCACATAATTAACTTTTCTGCAAGAGAAACACATCTTTACACATTATTTCAGGCTCTTTTCTTTTCCCTAAATTAATGAATAATTCACTCTAAATAGTGAAAAATCAAATAAAACAAGGAAAAAAAACATACACTTTGGTAAAACCGGTCAGTTAGACATATTTGTATATTGTTGAGGGGTTGCAAGAACATGTCTCTTGATTTTATCACAAGGCAAAAAAATTGTAAAGAAATTAATTTACACAGTAAATTCTAATGTGTTTTGGAAAGACAAGAAAAACACCATGCATTACATTTAAATGTTGTCTTTGGTTAATTGTGTTTCCTTGCATTAATGGTGGCTTTTTAAGATGAACTAAATCAGACGATATAACGGGTGGCTCAAATCAAGTAATCTGAATGGTTTGTAGCTTGATACTACGACCAGATACCACTACGACCACATCTGAGAAAAAAATACTAATGTGTCATCATGGTCATGCCTTATTTGTTTCCAGTGAAATTTTGTTGTAGTGAATTTAAAAATGATTCGCAACACTATATGAGTATGAAGAGTAAACGGTATGAAGCAAGATCGGTATAGTCTACTTTCTATAGCTTTTCTCTTCAATCATTTAAAACCACCTACAGAGATATAATACAACATTTACAACTATTCTTTACACCAAGCCATTTACGCTAGATGTCAAGAGTAAACAAACATAATGTTGTGCAGCTGAAGGACCACCAGTCCACATTTTTTTTATTCCAGCCATCAACTGCAGCAGACAATTTCACTGATTCATTCCCCTCTCTGTGGTTGAAGGTGTGCAAATCAGTGAAATCATTCGCTGTTGTGCTGGACTGTTAGAAAAGCTTGACTCTTTTTAAATGGCTGCCTTTGAAGGATAAACCAAATAGCAAACTGATGAAGAGGCACCCTGGGAGGAAGCTAGCTTGACATCAAATGTTTGATTTTGAAGCCAAACCAGCATGTGAATTGGGGGTCATTGCAACTGCTTTCCTTTATGCAGCCTCGTCCACTCTTTCTCAAGGTCACATTGGCGGCATTACAGAAAATAATTGCAATTTAATCAATTCTGGAGTTTTTGCGTCTATCTGCCGCTATATCATGCAAATGAAGTGTTCACCTTTCTTTATTATTTTTGACCTTCTATAATCCTATCTTTGATGGCCAAATGACCTCTCTGAATTCACCCAATCTTTCCTTTTTCTAATGCATTTTTCATCACTTTAAAATAGAAAACATGTCTCAAACTCATGCAAGTCAGATTAAGAAAGCAACCGTACTCCCTCTTGTCTCACCTCTTCTCTCTCTCTCTCTCTCTCTCTCCCCTGTTACCTCTCCCCAGTGTCTTTCTCCCATTTCTCTCTGCCACCCATGCATGTCTCACTTCCTCCCCTCTTTTCATCTCTCTCTACCGCACCAGCATCAGAAAAACCAAGGTCAGGTCCATTCATTCTTTCGAAAATCTCTTTAATACCTACAAGTAGGGACCCTGGTTTGGAATGAGGCCCAGAGTCGTGCCTTGCACAGCCCGCTGAGGGATCATACCGTCTGTTTTGGATTGGAAAATATCCAAGGGTCCTTGAAAGGTAGGAAGTTCAGGATTGGAATACTTTCAAGTGCCCTCTCTAAAGATTAGGGTGAGTTTTTGGATGTTGAATTTGGAACATGTCCAAAAGTCTGTGCAAAACCTGAAATTTGGGATGCTCGGAATGAAATGTCCTCTCTAAAGATATGGTTGGGATTACGTGATTGGAATATCACCCATTGTCCAATTAAGAAAAGGTATTGAGCTTTTAACTCTGGAATTGTTAAAGGTAAGATGTCAAAATCCTAGACATGGGTGTACAAGGGCCATATATTTATCTCAGTAGTTGTCCTAGTGTTCAACCAAAAGAAGCATGATTAACATTTAAAACCTGGCAAAGTGTCAGACTGATCAAAGACCCCCTGATACTGGTGTATAAAGGCTATGATATAAGCTTGGAGCAAATCCAAGCAAGCATGCAACCGAGGGAGCATCTTTAAAGATCAGAGCATATCAAAGTGTCAGATTTATCCATGACCCCTGTCTGGGGAATACATGAGTCAGTTATTAGGTCTGGAACGAGTCCAGGAGTCTTTGTGGTAAGTGGAGGTGAGTGTGCTGATGTAGGTGAAAATGCATCCCACAGTGCTGAGGAGAGATCATTTTACTTTTATCCAAGTGCTAAATTTGTTTCTTATTTTACATTATAGTATATTGCAGACTACAATTTCTAAAAAAAATTGCAGTATGCATTTCATTCATATTTGTTCTTGATTTACCGCTATTTCCACACAGACAATAGGATTGAATAGTGTAAATTAAGATCAACAATCTGCATCTTTATGTTTTAAATCAAATCTTAGCCTTTAACTAAGCCTTAACTTTTATTCTGTGAACATTTGCCATGTCTCACCTACCATTTTTCACCAAACACTAAGGTCATGTAATGAGATTCATCATCTCAGTGATTTGGGTGCAAATTCAGGTATCTTTTCTTGCTACACACATGCAGATTTATGTTTATATAATATTCACAAAGAAAATTCATAACTTTCATTTATACTGCAAAAGCAGCCTCCATAAGAGGAAGAAAAAAAGGAGCGGTGAAAAGAAAAAAACAACCTCAAATAAAAGAGATACCAATTCCCACGGGACTAAAGATATCACATGACCACTGCGTTTGGCAAAATACAATAGGTAATTTGCGATCAACATGGACTCGTTGCATCCTGTACACTTACAAATAAGTACACACACAAATGCACACACAGTCCTCGGAGTATAATAACAGACATCACAAAGCTACCGAGGTTTATAGAGTTATGTTAGTGATCGCTGGTCCCCATTGTAAAAGATTAGAAGAGCAGAACTTAATTAGAGCCTCTGTGAATCTTTGTGTGATGCTTGTGTGTCTGTATGTATGTTTGTATGTGTGTTTAGGGAATGTAAAGTAGAAGACATGCAGTAATATAATTAAAGTAATTATGACCTTCTCTCAAGGTCCCCATGTCCTTATGTCTGTATCGCTTACACTAAGACATGATGATCTGTGCCACAATAACAAAAAGAGTTGTGTTACCAGTTTTAAACAATATAAATCTACACCAGAGGAATATCAGAGACATGTGGAGTCATTTTATCTGCTCTCCAATGTGTTTTGCCTTTTAATAGTAGATGTGCAGTCTGGAATTGTTGATAAATTGTAATCTGAATTATAATTTTTTGTTCATGAGACGTCATTCTAATGAAGGATTAGTGCAAGGAAAAGAAAAGCTAACAAACAATAAATAACGAGCTAATAAACATAGTCATGAATTTGTGCATAATGAACACAAACACACACTCTCATATAAACATCAGAGTGTATTTAAGAACATGTAGTGAGTAGTGAGTTAAGGGAGTGGGAGAGAGTGGAGCGTGTGTGCGTTTTGCGTGCACCTTCCTACCTTGACCTGTCCGACGTAGGCGTCATCCTGCTCCTCGAGGACAGTGAGGTTCACTGGCAGTGAAGGATCGAACTGCGGGTCATTGTCATTAACATCGGTCACCACAACGCTCACCGTCACAGTGGAGGTCTTCACACACACACACACACACACAAACAAACACAAATTTGTGTTACTATTCTGGTCTGTTAAGACAACATCCAAAGCTGAAATCGTTTTACATTTAACATATTTGACTTGGGTCGTATGGGTCTATTTGTCTCTCTTATTAACAGCTCCCTTACTTAACGAACCAAAGAGCCCATTTTACTTGCTAATTGGCTGCACTTTGGTCCTCATGTCCCATCTTTTTGTGCTTCTAACAACTGTTCACTCTAAAAATGTATTTAAAAATTGTCCACCAATGGTCCACTTTTCACTTTGCAAGAAATAAGTATTAAAATTACTTAGAAAGGGTAGCTAGGTGTAAAAAAAAAAAAAAAAAAAAAAAAAAAAAAAAACACCACTTCTTATCAAGCATATGGTGCCATTTTGGAACAAACAGCTCAGCTGGCGTTATACCTTTTTTTTTGTTACCAAAAGTCAAATGAATAGACTGTGCCAAAAAACTTCACTGATCATTTGAGGAACAGAGAATTGTTGAGTTTGTGAATGTTTGTATTCAATGGAAAATCTATTTTTCAGTAAATGTCAGAAATTCACACTATTTCGCAAAATAAATGTTACAGAGTAAGCGCTGAGGACAAGGGAAGAGAGACAAGCTGATAAGAGGTCACTCATTTCTTAATTTGACTTTCATAAGAGCACGAGAGAGAGAGAGAGAGAGAGAGAGAGAGAGAGAGAGAGAGAGAGAGAGTGAGTGAAGATTTGACTTTTCAAGAAGGGATCTGGGAAGAAGTGTAAAACGAGGGAGAGCTAACCGATTCACAACAATGGGATGTAAAAAGAGAATGCAGCGTGTGTGGGTGTGTGTGGGAGAGTGACAATCACAGAGGTGACAACAGGCGGTTGAGGTTGGCGGGGCACACGGTGATGCAAGTAATTTGAGGTTAAGAGCTCACAGTTGACAAAACTGTTTATCCGAATGCCAATATATGCAAAGGAGAATGATCTCTGATATAATGAAAAGGAAGGCTGTGAGCAGCACTGGCAAAAGCACACACACACACACACACACAAAAGAAAGAGAAGGAGACGCAGTAAGCTCCATTTTGCATTGAGGGCTCTAAGCACATCCTTTTTTCGATAACCGTACAGCTCAGAGTTTATTATCTTGCTGATGTCATGGCCGTCTGCCAAAGTTTCACGCCAAACGCAATTTTGGAGACACAATATTCTTCAAAGCGAAAGAGGAGGATTTCTTTTTTTTTTTAACATTGTATAGACTAAATGGATATATTCCCTCTCAATCATCACTTATGATCCAGTAGAAGTGTGTGGTGGAGTCTCTTTCTGCAGAGACTTTGCTCTCTGCCTGTGTTTTCTCTTTACTTTCACTTTGCACTTTACTGTTGGTTGCGTTTACCAACCGCAACCAACAGTTCATACTCATTGTGCCTTTAAGCTTTTAGATGTATTCTCTACCATGCGTTGTACAGTAGTATTTTCCATATCCAATAAGACTAAAAGAAGAGAAAATGAGCAATTATTACATATATTACTTGTTTCTGTAACTTTTCAGAGCACTATCTGTCTATGAAGGTTTTACATTGGGCTAGCATCCTGTGATGGAACAGTAGTAGTAATAAAAGCTTAAAAAGTCAGTCTTGTGGATTCATCCTTTTTGGAGTTAAATGTGATTTGGACTTTATCTGAGTCTCACATTCTGCAGGGACACCCCTGCCTGTCCTAAGAATTCCTCAGCAACCACTTGTGATTGATGGGAAACCACTGATGTGTGCCATCTTAAAATCTTTTCACAAACTCAACAGCCTTCAACGCAAAACTGCTGAGTTTGCTTTGTGTTGTTTCTATGAAAAAACACACCAGGCAATATTTTTCTCATTGCCTTCAAAATCCTGAGAAAATGTATCCACAATTAATTGATCCAACTAAAAAGTATTCCTTTGTGCCATAGATCTCCATTTTACAAAGAGTATTACAAACATTTTAGCCATATTGTTGCAAATGGGTCACGTTTCCTCATTACAATGGTCTGTAACAACATTAAATAATCTAGTTTGGTTTTTAATCGGATTTGTTCAAAAAAGAGAAAAAACCTTGTTCTTTCAGCTACTAAACAAACTTTTACCTATATCTATGTCGCTAACGTAATTTAATGTAGCTTCTAATTGTAATTAATGGTGGAAACATGAGCTGATTCACATACTCATACCCTTGATACAGTATTATACAACAGCACACTGTCCTGCACCAAAGTTTAAGTTGCATATCAATGCATGGTGCCCGTACAGTGGAGCTGGTTTACTGCACCAGCTTGTAGGGTCCCTCAATCTGTGGCAGTATGATTGATTCACTGGCCAAATAGCCAATTAGGCACTTTGTAGTCTGACACTCTCACAACGGGACATTTAATAATAGGGGACACAGACGTGTGTGTGTGTGTGTGTGTGTGAGTGTGTACTCATATGAAGACAACCCAAGGCCTTTCGAGTGATGCTGATTAATGGGCCCATATGAGGCGGCTACACCCCAATCTTTTCTTCTCCCTTTTCTATTTCTTCGTCTTCCCTTCTGTCTCTCTGTTTTGCTCACACCATTCCTTTTTCACACACCTTCTCTCTCTTATTTTTCCGCTCGTTCAAAATATAATGAAGTGTCAAGGGGAAAAAATGTACATGTAGTAAAAACTACTTTTAGCCATTTTCTGACTTAAAGACCTTTGGGGCACAAAGATAATACACTAATTGTCAAGGTCCAGAGAGCAATTGACTAAGTGTACGTGTACATGTACATGTGAGTGTGTATGTGTCAAGACTCCTTTATATAATTGCATATTAGCACACAGTGCAATTGTTAAAGTGATAAGAGCCCCTGAACAGCGCTCACATCTCTCTTTCTTAATCACTTGCTTGGAATTATTCCTCCCACTCTCCCTTGTTGTGTGCGAGGGTGTATGTGACAGGAGGTCAAAGTATTCAAATCAGCATTTTCTCTCCTCAGAGGGACCTTAAACTTTACGTTTTGCTTTAATTGACATGTGGGGGAGGGGTGTCGGTGAGAAGGAGTCAAGGAGATACATTCTTTAATGCTAGACTAATAGATGGATGATGAGGGGAGAAGAGAAGCTAGAAAGCGATATTGTTGAAAGCCAGAGGAGTATAGAAGGAGGAAAGAGGGGAGGGCAGGGGGACTCCATCCAATGTCTTCATCTGACTTTAATGTGAGAGCGACTGAAGATTTGGCTTTTAAAAGAGGAAAGAGGGGAAGAACACAAACGGAGAGAGAGTTGGAGAGAGCGACTGTGATGACCTGTGATCAATTACGTAAGTGAGAAAGTGAGGAAGGGCACACACTCCGTCTTCACAAAATAACTCTTGCAGCAGAGTGAATAAGAATTCTTGTGGCCATTTTGTAAAGTGACAACGTTTATTCCACACTAAACCATAGTTTATGTGTGAAAACAACTTGCATTTGCAGCAGCGTTTTCTGGATGTTCAAGTGCTCACCTTCACAGAAATATTAAGAACAAGTAATGAAAAAAGTAAAAGTGAGAAAAAAAGATTTTAATCTCCTCTTGTAACGTGTTTGCACCCAAGAGAGTCATACACTCTGACAGTTAAAGAATTTGAGCTGTCAGAGTTTGCAAGTTTTTTAGGTTTTTCCACAGTTTTGAAATAAGAAAATAACTGATCACACCAGTTGGGTTGTATGAGGTCCATATCCATAGTCAGTATATTACCATAGACTGTAAGTGGACGTAGTCACTGTGACGTCACCCGTCAGTTTGTGGACTGCAGTTTCGAAGGCTTGAGTTCGACATTTTAACCGTCGCCATCTTTTTGCAATCGGAAGTCTAAACTGCTTGTTGTGCTCAGAGTTGTGCGATCAGAGCCTATTATTATTTTTCATATCCATTTAGCTTAGTTTTTTTTTCCCCCCAATTTCTTTTCTGATTTCCCTCATTTCACACAAAGCCACAGCTGTGGTTTGTGGCTTTTCACTGTGTAGGATTTCCCACATTTGGCAGCAACTCAGTTTAATTACATTGTAGATGTGAGACAACTGAAGTTAAGACAACCCGTTAATATCTGTGCGGTAGAGCTCAGTTTCTTACCCCATCAGGATGTCCGTCTGAGGCTGTGACCACCAGGGTATAATAATCCACTGACTCCCTGTCCAGAGGCTTGTCCAGCACCAAATACCCTGAACTGGAGTAAGAACACACAGAGAGTCCTGTTAACCCACTGAGCTTACAAATGATACAAAGCAGAAAAAAACTGTACAATACAATGAAATTGAATAAAAGAAAACTGGTCCAAGAGGAGAAAACACAAACAAACAGAAAACTTTGCTTTAGTCCTAAATTTTATGAGAAGTTTCAGTTCATAATACTTTGATTTCTAACGATGCGAATCATTCTCATGATGATACTTCCAGCCATTTGTAAGTCATTTCTATGTTAACTCTGGATCAAGAGGCATATTTAGACACCTGTCTTGTTGTCTTCTTCATTTCTCTTCATAGACACGACTTTGAAAGGGAGATAACTTTTCACACAATTTCGAGCACTGATAACCCCCCTCAAAGCAATAACACCCATTATGGGCACTTTGCTGATGCAGATGATGCCTCACCCACAATGATATTAAGGAATGCCCTCTTGGGCGCTGTTGCTATAATGGCTCAGACAGTGGTATGTCATATAAACACCATTCTTAAGCACAGTCTTTTTTTACTAAAATAGAGAGTTTATATGCACTATACTTAAAACCTAGAGTAAGATCTTGTGAATCTGAATACTGAATAATTACACATTAAATAGAAACTCCATTATATTCTATTGACCAATGGTGTTTCAAATAAAAGGACTCACAACATAAATATAAGGGTTTATTGGTTGATTTCTAGTGTGATCATATGTATGATAAAAAAAGTAGAAAGGCGAGAAACCACTAATCAGCCCCTTGAATCAATTTTTTTTCACAAATGAATGATTGTGAATTATTAGTATGGTTCATCTGTCATATAATCACAAACTCAAATTAATTGAGTACAATTCTGCAAGCAAAAAGATAAAAGTCAGATTTAAGGGTAAATGATTAACGCATAAGTCAAAGTCTACAAGTTCACTGAAGAACGAGAAGAACCGCCTCAGTGCAGTCTGTCTGAAACTTCTGACCAATCAAAACCAGCAGAAGGCTTTGATGTCGGCCTGATTGACTACACTATTTACTTGCCAAAGGAAGATTTACATAATGATTGAAGTGTTTTTAATTTAAGCTACTTTAAGAAACCATCTAAAATGCACATTTCTCCAAATATTGACAGGGTGAGTAGGTGTGTATGTGTGTGTGTGTGTGCCTGCATGCATGCAGATGTTAAATGGTCCACAGAGGGAAAGATGTGAAGCTGTGTTTTTTTTTTCAAACACACTACAAAACTTTTCATGTATACTTATGGAAGATTCATGAAAAGCAAAGTCTGTGAATGCACGTGCATACTTGGGCGTGCACACACATATACACACAATCCTATTTTCTCATTCACACTACACATTTTGACACATTTTCATCACATGCCTACTCCTCTCTAACAAAAACATCTGCTACGACACGTAAGGAGGCCCTAAAAGATATTCCATGGTTCAAAATGAACACAGGATAATTCAAATTAATTCATAAACAGATGCTGATAAACCTGCTAAAAGCTCATCACTGATTAATGTACTGATGCTGGCCTTTTTAGTTCTGTATTAATCTAATCTGAATCTTTTGGCCATTAGTGTGGGTTCCTCCAATAATAAACATGTTCGGGTGCTCTCCCCATGCACTGGAATAATTTAACTGAGGCAAATTCTGAAACAGAAGCAATGGAGAATCACTCCATCCTGTGCCAATATGAGCTGAATGGCCCGTTGCACTTGTGTGGTAGGAGAAAACAACTTGGCTCGTCCTCTGGTGCCATGATGCACAAAGCACAGCTGAGGCACAGACAACTTTTGGCACATATTGGAAGATTTCACAATGTCCGACAGAACCCATCAGATACTGAGAGAATGCAGAAATTAAAGCCTTTGTTGTTATGAATAACTGTGCAGGGGACTCCTTTACTTAGTATGTTTCCTTCATTCTAAATCCTCATTTGTCCGTCATCCTTGTTAGCCGTTTCCTTCCGACGTCTCTCTAACATTTCGTCCATCTTTTACTTTGTCCCTGCCCTGTTCTCTTATCTCTTTCTCTCCTTCTCTCCCTTTTTTCTTTAACATCTCTAGCAGACTTTCACCACTCTCTGCGTTTTCTCTTTCTTGTCTCCTCCCTCTCGAAATGCAGATAGGATCTTTCCCCAGCATAAGACATGCATTTATAATGAGCGATAAATGAATAAATACAACAAAAGCCCCCAGAGTCAGTATGTGCGTGCATGCGGAGGAGTGTACGGCTGTGTTTATGTGAAGCCCTTGGTTGAGCCCGAGCCCTATATGATATAATATAGACTGCTTTTAACCACACACACACACACACACACACACACACACACACACACACACACACACACACACACACACACACACACACACACACACACACAAATACACACGTTTTATTGTCATGGGTGCACAGTATGCACATAATCACACTGCGAATACACAACTAAGAAAACTGGTAATGCTTTAGTTTGTAAAAAATATTAACTCAACAAGCTCCACAGATTTGATCAAACATGATGAAATAAGATTTTGTGTGTATGTGTGCGTATTTGTGTGTGTATGCTTACCTCTGCTGTAGAGCAAAATGTCCATAGGCGTCTCCGCTGCGGATTTTGTATGTGATGGGGTCCCTCTCACGATCCACTGCCTTGAGAAGTAAACAATGACAGAAACACAGTTTACACATATCTTATTTACGTCAGAAAATTCCAACCTTATATGTTGTATTATACAGTCATTTTCAAAGGGGTTGGAGCTGCATTTGCCTGAGAGTATTGGAAGAGAGCTCAATTAATGTGAAAAAATAGAAATAACATTTTGATTTGAAATAACTACAAATATATTTATCAACATACTGAGTAAGTTGTAACCCCTGAACACTAAGATTGCAATAAACAGTGTATACAAACTCAATTGAGAAGAGAAGCTAGAAAAGTGATTAAACAGTTAGCTAAAAGTGAAGGATAAATGGTTGAAAAAGCTCAAATAAATGGCAAAATGGTTGAAATAGTTTTCGAAACAAAAACATTCTGAGCCATCCAGCCTCAGCTAAAACTCCTCCAAAGACCAAAGGTTCAATTGTGTGAAAAGTTAATAGCGAAAAATACAATTTAATATTAATAACAGTGTAACAAAATCCAGTTAGAGAACAATTCAAATCAACACATTTGAATGTAGGTGCCCTGGGTGAAGGGGTAGCTAATTGACTTCATCTGTAAGGAGCTGTGGAGGTGACGACCACTGGTTCATAGCGTGTGGGCGTGTGTGTGTGTGTGTGTGTGTGTGTGTGTGTGTGTGTGTGTGTGTGTGTGTGTGTGTGTGTGTGTGTGTGTGTGCAGGACTGTACCTGCAGATTAAGCAGTGTAGCTCCAGTCCTCATAGCTTCGCTGATCTCCAGGTTGTATTGTTGTCGGAGGAAACGTGGGGGGCTCTGGTTGTTTGGGGGCAAAACTTCGATATAGACTGTCGTAATGGATGACCTAAAGAGAGAGAGAACGAGAATAAGAGAATTGGGTAAGGCCAAATGGAGAGATTACAAAGACAGATAGAGAAGCAGCCTGTAAGAGAGAAGCAGATAACAGAGGAATAATAGCGAAGGAGGAAGAGAAGAGCTGGAGGACAGCACAAGAGGATAGTGGGTAAAAAGAGCAATGTCAGGGACGGCGAATAGTCTATTATTTAAGTGAAGAGTGGCTTACCAGTTTTTTGTTTCTTGCACTTCATGCTGTGTTTAACTAATCGATAAGAGCGTGAAGTCAACAACGGTGTGAGTGGCAAAGAGACTGGACAGTGCTCTGCTGGGCTTTAACAAACATTTTTTTTGCTGGGCTTAACGTTTCTATCTTGCATTTTCACAAACCTATACTACTGTTTCAATGATTCGTTCAGTTTTATAACAGTATGTCTGTATAAAATGACGCTATCTTTAATTATTCCTTCAGAATCTTGAAGATACCGTGAGGAACTTTTAACTGGTTATGAAAAAGTAAAGTTAAATTAAAACTGATGCCTCTAAATGAACTACATTATTAAACAAGACCATCAGCAAGAAGACTATCTAATTGTACATAGTTATTCTTAATGCTTGTAATCGGTGCCACCGGGTCAGATTCAGTGGGAAATCAGACGAAATTACGCTTTTTTAGCTCAGACTCTGACGGGGCCTCCGGCAGTGACCTGGCCACTGGGGAGCCAACACCAACACCATGGTCTTGGAGACCCAGGCCGTATTGCTAGGCCCACTAGAGGGAAGTGAGGCACGGGAGAACTAAAACCAGAACTGTTCTAAGCAGACTGTCGGACCCTGCTGCAGTATAATGAGAGGTTTTCTAAAGGTATTCTGGTGCTCAGAATCACCACATTTGTCCACAAGGACTGTGAAAATCAACACTAGAATAAACATAAGCTTGTGGTAGCTTTAAAGGTGAGCCCTGCCCTTGAACTCATAAATCATTGATATAATATTAGAATTAATAATAAAAAGGGGTTGGACACATGTCTAGAACTGCATCTACAAGTACAAGTACAGTTATAGATAAAGGTTAACTAAACCAACTGTGTATGAAAAGTGGATTCTGAAATACTCTGCCAGGTAAGGGAACAAAACTGAAATGTTTCAAGAGGGAATTATACATATGAAGATTTTATAAAAGAAGTGGAAATAGGCTTGAAAGCGAATTAACGGAAAGGCCATGACACTAAGAGCATATGTATTTGGAGTACTTTCTGAGAGTAGATTTATTTAATCTGTGATAAATAGTTTTGGCTGCACAATAAGCTGTTTTCACTGACATTTTTCAATCAACATAACATTTATCTCAAAATCACCACGTTACCGTAATTACCTACAGTTGACAGAGCTGTTTCTTTCCAGGAATGTAAACAGCTTGTGTCCTTGTGTCAAATTTTCTTTCGGAAGTATTTGTTTACCTGGCTCAAAATTGTCATGTTTAGAGGGCTTAATATTTCAGCCCGCTAGCAAATTGACTGCCCTACATAATTGAGATAACAACATACTAACTGCAAATAAACTAAGACCCAACTGGCATCTGGAAACAGGCCTGACATCTGCTATACCAATTATCTTAGATAATTCAGTCATCTATTTTGATCCTGGACACCAACATTCCCAAAGGAACATGACTCAAGAGAGCTAGGACTCTCAATAATGACTTCAAAATAAAACGCTCCAATGGCAGGGATAACAATAGTAAAGAACACTTTGTGTGAATAATATTTCTTGTACACCCACCACCACCCCCCAAAAACACATTCATTAATACCCTCAGACATATTAAGATTAACCTCATATCTAACATCCAAAGAGGTCAAAAACAACAATTATAATAACTTATATTTAAAATCCATATTATTGTATCAAAACCACCTTAACATACAGTTGTAGCCTGTTTCTTTAAGCTAGAAAAATAATCATATTCAACACAGTGTCAATGTAGTATATAATGTGTATACTTTATCAGCTTGTTCAAACTCTTCTTTGAAGCTATGTGTTTAAATTGAGTTAAATATTCAAGACATATTGTTTTTTTAAAGGCATCAAAGGCATCACATGGGAATATTCTAGACTTTTTTTATATCGGTATGCATTTCCAAAACTTATTCCGCAATATTTGGTATCTAACAAGATTTCTGGATCACTTCTTGAATTCAAAATAAAGGTTTGAGTTTGAGATGGTGTGCACAGTATGAGTTGGCATTGAATGGCCCACCATGGGGTCAGTGAGGTTTATGGGTTTAGACATATTGAATTCTTTTCCTCCTCCTTTATCAAAGAAAGTGTTGAGGGCTGATGCTGGCTCACATGAAAATAACAGTGGCTCCCTGAACATTATCTGGATGAAAATGTCACACTAGGAAGAAAGACTATACCAGATAGTAAAATTCCATCCTTAATTTTTTTAATCTTAGTAACACATCTTAATTTACTGGTTGAAAAAATCAGATTACTCCCATTTCTCAGTTTTGCCCACAAATGACATGAGTGATTTTTGGTTTTACGCACCCTCAATTTCAGGGAAAGAAACTGCAGGGAATTTAGTTTGTGTTCCTACTTGGCAGTAGTTTCAGCAGGGAGAGATTAACTCCACTCAAACTGGATCATCGACTGAAAAAGCCAGAGAACCTCGGGTCTAAACAATAGCCCACAAAATCTGTTTACGCTCACAACAATAAATAAATAAACAGATAAAGGCTGAAAGAATGTAAGCCACCAGAGATTATTAAAACAATTCGGATGGCATTATTGATGAAAAACAACTAAGGGACCGGAGATTATTCAGTCGTGGTTTCAACTGTAGCTATTTTTTACCCTCTTTTTACATCCTAAAACTCTTTTGTCTACCAATGTAGACAGACTCTCATAGCCATGACTACACATAACTGTTCCTACTTGTGCAGCACAAACCCACACACGTGTACATACAAACATTAAGTTGCACAACAAATGCACAATAAATGACTGACTGGTTGGAAAGCAGTAGCCTAATGTTTCTGCTGGTAATAAAACCATTGACACGATTGCTTTAACTGCAATGGTCTGTCAAGTAGTGGAAGGGGCACCATTATTACCACTACTTCTAATTTTACTACCACTACTATTGATCTGTTGACAGACATTTTGGATTACATTGGTTAAGTACATGCAATGAGTCATTTGTTCCTACAACATTAGGGGTTGGTGTTGTCTTTGGGCTTCAGTGCCAAGCGTGTGATCTGTTGGAGCGAGGGTTGAGCAATAATGTCTTATTTAGTAACCCCTTCCGCAATGCAGTTTATTTTAGTGAAATAGAGCAATTTTAAATTGAATAATTACATTACAATTTTAAATCCAGTTTGTTCGCCGTCTTAACAGGAGCTTGATGGAAGATTTTTGGTAACTCTGCATTCAGTGGAATGACTGGTGTTACGTTGGAAGTGTGGGGATGCAATCAGCCACTACCAAAAGAGGGAAAGTGTATATCTCGGTCACTGCAAAGTTGTCTTATTTATACTTTTTTTTGTTTTGTTCACGTTAGCCACTGGTAAGTCAACAATCAGGAATCACCTGCTTTTGTTTAGGGTTAGAAGAGTGCGAACCCTGGTATTTCTGACGGCATAAAGCAGGCTTTATGGCTAGTGATAAGCTAGCCGTTTATGGTAATTGAAATAATAAACAATAATAGTAAGTATTACTGTACTTCCAAACTATAGGCTGGCTGCTTGTTGAACTATTGAGTTTAATTTCCTATTTTACATTACATTACATTACAGTCATTTAGCAGACGCTTTTATCCAAAGCGACTTACAATAAGTGTATTCAACATAGGTATTCAAGAGAACTACTAGTCACCAGAAGTCATAAGTGCATCTCCTTTCTTAAACAAGCATCTCAAAGCATAATCCAGAGCAAAAGTATAGTGCAGAGGCAAGTTACTACGAAAATTACTATTTCAACCCAGGTGTCCTGTGGGTGTTTGAGTTATTTAACGGGATTTTGACAGAGCTGGGCCAAGTAAGTAGCATGAGTAATATGTATTGTTTGCATTCAATATGCGAAACAATGACTTTGTACCACCTACATATTTTCCGATATTCCTCTTACGGTATAGTGCAAAATGGCTTATATATTGTAACCTCTGTCTAACTATTTATCTAAAATCTTATGTATTTTTCAGTATTCTTGGGTGCACCTATGTAGGCCATGGAAAAACTCTTCTAATCTGAATGAAACATGTATCTCAAGGGTTCTTCAACAGTCCCAGCCCCTTAACATGGAGATGTAGTACTCACAAGCTAAGATCCCAAGTCATTTAAAAATCCTGTCACTCATGTCTTGTTGGTGCCCGCCAGGAAGAGGACACACGGCTCATTCTGGGTCCTGACCCATAGTTTTAACAAATCAGGTAGCAGAGATGGATATTGATTTGCTATGTGGGTTATGTTTTCAGCTGAGATAAAGTGAGGGTCTGGGGAAATTTGGGGACAATCTGTTGGCCAATCACTGGAACAACCTCAATCTGCGGTGGTTCACATTCTGTATTGATTTGGCAACTACACAGCTGGAGCCATGTACGAGAGGGGAGACAATTTCAGTTTTTATGACTGATAAACATTGTTGGAGAGAGCAATACATTGCATTTGTGACGGATAGATCCTTATCTTATACAGATATAGTCAAAGTAAACCATGACAATAATGTTTGCTCTGCACTTCTTCCACTATCTGCTTCATGAAGCTGGATTGATTTATTAGACACACTAGATTGATTCAGTTTGGGTAATTCTGAATACAGCCCACAAGTCAACTGATGGAGCTTTGAGTTTTGAGTGTTGTAAATGCTGTGAGGTTTCAGAGCGTTTAATTATAAGTTTCCATTAGAGATGTCCCGGGGCTGATGCAAAGGATCCAAACAGCCAGGCTTTACACTGCGAGCAAATTAGAGTGCTTGAATGTGTGAAAAAATATTTGGGGACACCGGTAAGGGACTTTTGAGTACAAGTTTGAAAATGTAGTTAGTCAGAATTGAGTTTACCAGACCTCTGTAGCAAACGCCTCACCTCTACTTGAAGGTATGGCTTTTATGGCTGGAGGTTACATTAGCCATTACTAGCATAACATACCTGAATCTCCAAACAAACTGCCGGTGGTGGAGTTGGATTGTGGGTAACAAATATGTATAGGCGCTAGGTTTTGACAAGGAAAGAATATGTCTGGTTCTGCAGCAATATTTCTTTTTTCCGAAACTGTCCATTGAGAGTCCGACACTGTTATAGGAGTGCAATGCTAACTCTTTTACTGACCCTGCCTTTGTCAGCACCAGTTCATTCAGGTCAGCTTGACATTGGCAACCCAGGTCTCTAAAATGTAAGTACATTAAGGCA
This sequence comes from Anoplopoma fimbria, assembly GCF_027596085.1. Classification (NCBI taxonomy): domain Eukaryota; kingdom Metazoa; phylum Chordata; class Actinopteri; order Perciformes; family Anoplopomatidae; genus Anoplopoma; species Anoplopoma fimbria. The sequence continues at coordinate 15,490,683 of NC_072453.1, forward strand.
TGGAAACTTTTATCTGGAGCAGTGAGAGGTTAAGTGTGGAGTTCAAAAAATGCTCACAGAGGAGGTACCTGCTGATAAACACACTGACATTTGCAAAACAGCTTCCCCATTTTCTAACATTTAACCAGGTGAGTTGATTAAAGTTGCCCACGGACAGCTCAAAGCAAAGCAAATTGTCAATTGTGCCTCAGTTTTGTACGGGGCCATTTCCTAAAACACAAATAGTTATTAAATATTCCTGTGTGTCTGTAACTTGGTGTTGTTTTTGTTTGGTGCCTCTTGTTTCAGGAGCAAATACTTGGCTTGTTTGTCCTTTCTGCAAGGACACTGCAGTCTTAATTTATCCTTTTTGTTGTGAATTCTAGAGCGAAGAACTACACCCAAAAGTGCTTTGAGTACCAGTAAACAACAGGCTGTTGCTCATGCTGGAGCAGTGCCTTGGCTAAGTTTATACGACTTTTGTTTTCATTGCCCATGTTTTCTTTTTTTGTTTTCCTATGGTGTTTCAAGACAAGAAAACTGTGAGTAAAATGAAAAGGAGGGACATTGCGCATCAAAAGGCGTTAGCACATGTCCTTGTTCTCTTCTGTTTCTTATGTTGAGGCGTGGAGCAGTGAAAAACACTAAAGGAATCAAACTCTGCCACTGCAGCTGCTACATCAATCTGTGACGCAAAGTAGAATGACCATGTTCCAGTGGCTGAGCGGTTCGATGGCTGGATTTGCTTCTCTTCTGAGATATTGCCCGGTAATTGCTAAAACTACAATTTCTGAACTTAACAGGTCTCTGCCAGACTTTGCAACCTAATCAATACAAGCAGAGCTGAAAAATATTGGTGGCAGCTGCATTTTCCATGAAATAACCCAAGTTGGGGAATAGCCTGAGTTTGTGAGTTGCTGAAAGTTATGGCTTCTTATTGATTTAATCCATGAAGGAGAGATGACGGGCAGGAGACGGAAAACAGGAGGCAGGGGTTACCTTATCAAGTCAGTTCTTTCCCTTTAGAATGTGGCAAGCCCACAGTTAATTACATTTTCCGTCTTTTACCATGTGTGGCATTGATTCTAGATATCATAAGTGCCTGCATTTGCTAAAATTGTCCCTTCTCTAAAATGCAGACATATGATTTTCAATCCGTTGCTCAAAAGAGGGTAACTAGCATTGAGGAACCATTCATTACCTTTCATCCTGTTTTACTCTTCTCCCTTTTTATTCTTTCCTTCAAACATTTCTCTCAACAATTTTCCTCCTTGGACTCTTTCTTGCCATCTTCCAATATAAAACCATAATTCAAGATGTATCTCTAAAAATGAAAACGGCTCACCTGAAATGGGTGAACAGATGAAGAGAATGGCAGAGAAAGTTCTGATGACCTTTCAAGCCTCAGCTTTAGGCAGTTTGAGTAAAAGACTGATGAAGGAGAAAAAGAGAAACTCTTACCTTCTCTGAGGTACAGGCCCATTGTCCATGCCTTCTACAGTCAAAGCGTAGCTCCGCCCAACAATGAGCTCAACATGTGGTGCCACAGTAATAACCCCAGTGCTGTGAAAACAGTTCATTCATTATATGAATATGAACATTTAAATTGCACAAATGAAGGTGGTACATGAACTTCACACAATCTTTACACAGCGAGTGTCCTCCATCAGTGTCTACACAGGATGCATTCAGGCACAGAACTGAGAGGTGATTTCGAAATGAATGTATAGCGGCTGAATATTGAATCATTAGCAACAACTATTTACTCCGTCTCAATGTCAGATTCATAAATTATTATGTAAATTCCATTTTTTCTCATGTATTTTTCGAAAAAGTAATTTAGAAGAGCTTTATAAATTTATTTTTTCATTCCAAAACTGTCATTTCATCCTGTCACTGCATCCCCAAATTAATGAGTTTGAGCGGACACCCTTATGAATGTGCGTCAGTTAACACCAACTCACTGAAGACACTAATTATTTCACTATAACTGCGTGTGGCTATGAGCGCTGATCTTTGTGAATCTGACCGATTTTGCAATAAGGCTAATTTGCCTTGTAAGGGGAATATTTCTTGCTTAATGCGTGCATATAACCTCATTTAAAAACGGGCAAATAGGACAGCAGCACTGAGACACTATTTGCTTAGCGGCACAGTGAGGGCTGCATTTCACCCTTTGAGGGTGTTTGAGGATTACACAGTTTTTTTTTGTCCTGTTTGCATAGGTTTAGTGGCTGCTAAAGCCGCACAATCCATTTGTTAATTTCCCCCTGAGTGAAGATCATACTTGTTTTGGCAGTGCTCAGACTCTGTGAGCTTAAAACAGAAGAAAATGGACTTGAAGCGTAAAACTACGCTCCAGGTTAGGGAGCGTTAAATGTGAGCTGTTACCAAGCCTGTATTTATTATTAGAAGCTTTTCCGTTCTGCCAGTTGCGCATGAGAAGGATGAAAGAAGAATGCATCTGAAACTCCTCCTAAGTAGACAAGCCTTCAGAGGTGCTGGTAGGTGTCTTTTTCTTAGCTTTGGACAGAGCAAGGCTAGCAGATTCCACCTGTTTTCAGTCTTGATGTTAAGCTAAGCTTAGTGGCTCCTGGTGGTAGTTTCATATTTAGATTACAAACGTAAGTGGTATCGATCTGAAATAAACATTTCAATAATATTACAATGATGTGATATATTTACCTTTTGCCAATAAGAAAATGTCCCTGGTCACCAGCTAAGATCCGGTAGGTGACCTGACCATTGGGACCTGCATCAGAGTCGACTGCTGCCAGCTGGGTGAGATACACAAACACACAAACGTGACATTTATCTAAACACTCACCAATCCATATGAAGTGTAATAAGCATCTTGCAAATACTACATTACATTACATTACAGTCATTTAGCAGACGCTTTTATCCAAAGCGACTTACAGTCAGTAGTATATTACATATCATTCACCCATTCACACACTGATGACAGGCTACCATGCAAGGTGCCACCATCAGACTCTAACTAACATTCATCATCCAGTCCACACCGATGGCAAGCCTTCAGGAGCAACTTGGGGTTAAGTGTCTTGCCCAAGGACACATCGACTGCCGAAGCCGGGTATCGAACCACCGACCCTCTGATTGGAGAACTACCTTGCTCTCCACTACGCCAGCCTCCCACTACTACACACATCAAAACTGTAATTAATACATAGTGTGTGTTTCGCAGTGCGTACCTGTAACACAGTTTCTTCAGGCATCATATCAGTAAACAGGTTGACATTATAAGAGACATTAGCAAAAGTAGGGGTGTTGTCGTTAGCATCCAACACTGTTATTGCCACGGTAACCGGAATGCTCTGCTGAACTCCGTCTGATGCTAAAAGCTGGAGAGACACAGAAAAGAAGACAATGAGCAAATAAATAAAATGTACTTTCTATGAGAAAATGTTTCATTCAGCTGAGCTACAAAAAGCTACCTTTTGAAAATCCTGGGGTGGGCGGACTGTGTACTCAATATGTCCCCTTGACATCTTGATAGTGTGCGTTTGTTTCCTTGTTTTCTTTTGAGGTAGAGCTGTTCAGTGTTATTTCCCTGTTTTGAGTTTATGTTTGTGGGTGCAACTGAAAACTCTTGAGACTTTTATCTGTGCTGTCTGTCTCTCCCCTTTATCTTATTTCACCTTCACAATTTCCTCTCAATGATTTCTGTTCCCCACTGCCTTTATGAGTAAAGTAAAGGCTGCGTTACATATGTATCAAACACACAAACAATGAACAAACATTTGTGTGCAATTAATCATAATGTCAATGTGCATTAAATGAAACCTAAAATACTTTCCTGTTGTGTATATTTCTTGGTATTATATATAGTTTCAAATTAATATATTCAACAATTTGGCAAATAAGCTCGTTCACTTTCTTGTCTTCATGCTAAGCTAAGCTAACTACCCGCTTGCTCAAGCTTATTATTTAGCGTACAAACATGAGAGCCCCAAGCGTTCAAGCACATTTCCCAAAATATTGAACTATTCATGTATGCAAAACTTATTCATCTTGTAAAATGTCATGATACTCCCTGTCAATTTTAAATCAGTTGTAATTTTAGCTTTTAGATATGCACAATAAAAGCAAACATCCACTATGCAATTTGGCACTTTCTGAAATGTTGCAAATAATCAGTAATAGAAAGATAAAAATTCAAACACTCAAAGTAAGGAAGGCAGTCTGAGAACTTAGTTGCCAATTAAGCTTTAGAATGAAATGAAAAATAAAATAAAATATTTCCTGACAGGGCTTTTGTCATGATCTTGGTCTCTTCTGTCATTTATTCAGCACGCACACATTTAAAACAAACAAATGAAATGTGTCCATGTAAATAGTCAATCCATTATTCATATCAAAGTGAATATCAGCAGACGCGACAGAAGCTTCTTCACTGATAGCAATCTTCTCTGGCGCAAACTCATCTGCCAAGAAGCTGTCTCACAGCTCTCTCTCTCTCTCCCTCCTCCTCCTCGAGTTTAATTTCTCCTACAAGGCTTTCATGCTGATTACTGTACACCTCTGCCTTTAAATCAATACACCAGGCTTTCTGCTTTTCCCATCTTAAGTTCCAAATAGATGCATGCATACACAAGGATGCTTAAACTCATACAATGAGCTGCTCTCCGACACACACTGACAGCACTGAACAGGCTGAACCAGGAACACCCAGATAGTGGGGGAAATAAAAGTAGCAATACCACTGTGTGGAAATATTCTGTTACAAGCGAAAGTCCTGCATTACAAAAAACTAGTTTCATCAAATTAAACTGAAAGTAGTAAAAGTAAATGTACTCATGATGCAGAATTTCCCCTTTCAGATGAATGTATATTACATTATTGTGTTATAATAAGTGATGAATTAATGTGTTTATTATTTTAATGTTGCAGTGGGGTTCATTTTAATGACTTCACATAAGGCGACCTACCTTGTACCATATTATCTTATTAACATATAATAATACATCATCATCATGTATTGTATGTATTTGTTGATTATATTTAGTTTTTTCGACCTGCCTTATGCAAAGTAAATAGTAATTAAAGTTATCAAATAAATGTAGTGGAGTAAAAAGTACAATATTTGCTAGAGTATTTATTACTCTGTGTTTGGCGACAGGCAGCCTCACAGTGCCCTAAAACCAGCTGCTGAGTTAGATTGCACTGAAATAAGAATTTATAGAGAGAAAATGATTGTGGTTGTAGGGCAGAAAAACAGCAAAAGAAAGGAGGGAAAAAAGGCCAAAGTGGACCAGAACAACTCAACCATAAAGAACATAAGAGTGGCTGACAGAAACTGATGGAAAGAGGTAAACACAGAGGGACAGCAACCACTGTGATAAGCCTTGTCTTCTACACCTATTTCTGCACTGAGCTATTGAGAAAACTAGCACTCGTGAAAACCCTGCTAGTCTTCCTCAACAAATGTATAGAAGCAGAGCTAATTGCAAAATTAAACCCATAATCGTTTCTGTTTTTGGAAAAGACATGAGTGTAATGCACACATCTTGCCATCTTTATCTTTTATCTTTTCTTCTTATATCTTTCATTCATTATGCTTCCCATTTTCCCCTCCCCCTCCATCTATGTCGCTGGTTGATTTGTTTGTAACTTCCTGCTCTCTTAAAAGAGTGTTTTCTCTTGTTCACTCTCCCGCAATCCCCTGCAATGTATCTTCCCCTCACTGTTTCTCAATCCTCTCTCCGAACTGGTTAAAGGGGTAAATTAGGCTTGAAACATTACTGACTGTTTGGAGCTACAGGTGCACATGCCTACACATTCCTCTCCTCTCTCCTCATATTTTGCCTCCTGTTTGCACCTCTTCACAAGATAAGAGTCTTTTTTTCAAGACCACCACTTTGTTTTTTTTAATCAGGGGGTCTCTGAATTGAGGTGAGTTATTTTATTCAAATGCATTTAGACGCTTCTCTCTCTCTCTTTCTCACCCGCATACATATTGTATATAATGCTAACTAATGCAAAGGCTCCGGAGTACCGTGAATGCGTAGGAGTCCTGTGTCTCTCTGTCCAGCGACTGCACCAGGGTGAGATATCGTCTGATTCCAGTAGCAGACACAGAGAAAACATTAGCGTAGCTGTCCAATGAGAACTGGAGTTGAGGGTCCCTGGACTGTTGGAGAGAAAGAAAGATGTTGAGGGGAACAGAGTAGACATTAAAGTCATTACATGTTTGTTTGTACACATAAAGCTTAACACATTTACACCTGACAGCTGCCCAGTACAACCACAGTGATGATGGCTGCAAAGCACCTTAATTGGTATAATTAAAGAATACACTGACATGTATACGCTTGATGAATATACAGTGAATAATGGAAAGAGCACATAACAAAAGGGAAACAAATTTTAGGAAATAAGTATTATCTCTCTCTCTTTGAGAAAATTATTTTATTTTACAAATTAAAGGAAAAGCGGAGAAACAGAAAAAAATGAAATGTTTCCATATGCAAATCAGCTGAGAAAAAGTGCTTAGACAGGAGAGGGTGAATGAAATGAGGGTGATGGAGAGGCAATCCTCGTCCAAGTCCTCCTCTGACATAACCCACACAGTCACCTCCTATGTATGTGTATGCTGTATGTATATATATATATATATATATATATATATATGTGTGTATATATGTGTGTATGTGTGTGTGTGTGACCTCCCATTCCAGATAAGGCTGGCTCAGCAGGGTAGGGGGGCTGATAATATTGTCGATGTGGATATTGAGTCATAAATAAACACACACACACACACACACAGACGTATGCACACACATAAATAAAATGTACGGATGGCACATAAAAGCAATTAGGACTAATCATCATTGTTGGTACTTAATGCTGGAGGAAAGACCGGGGTTAGCAATATTTAAAATAACTCAATGTATATCAATCAGCACAAACACACACAAACACACACAGAGTCCCGGGAACACTCTGGAACACACACATTATCCCCACTAAGCTCATCCCCTGCTGTGTGCTGTGGGGGTCTTTTAGAACGCAACGAACCAAAGCTTGTTTTTGTCAAAACGCCTATGCTTCATCTTAAACAAACTAAGCTCTTGGGAGAGCAGCAGCGATAACAATGTTGCAGCACTGTAAATTCTTACATTATCACTGAGAAGCAATTTAAGAGGGAAATGGTTTTACATGCAGATTCACAGGGACATTAGATGGGGCACTCCACACACTGCAAGCAAGGCGCAAAGTAGAGATTCAGTAGAGACACAACGAAGGGCTGAAATGGACGCCTCAATGGTTGGACCCTTCCAGGAGGTCCTGCTGCTCGAACACTGTCACCATGCTGTAGGTTTTGTTTCATGGTGATTAAATTGTGTTGGAGACAGGAACTGGCTCGTTTACCTATGTTAACGAGTTAGACTTTGAGGAAAGCTCCTAAGTGTATGAGGATATACCAGTACAGTATACCATAACAAATGAACATTGGCTAAACCCCGCCTCCAAACATCAATTGTCCAATCATAGCTTTGCAATCGTAACAAGGAATGGCAGACCTTTTTTCCAAATGTTAAAGCGACGGCCACGGTGCTGTAGTAATGCTCAAACACCACGCCTTAAGAGTTTAGAGGGTTGGGTGTTTTGATTCATATATGTATCTATGTATTTTACTTTACAAAAACAAAAACAAAAGAGCAAAAGCTGAAGGAATGGAATAAACAGCATGTTTGTCTGCTCCAACATGAGCTGTTTATTTTATGATGCCAGTCTAACAGCCAGTTTCCTTTTTATTCTAGCTGGCAAACTCGACATGATGCCTGTTAGAAATAGGAAGTCTTTCGATTACATCATTCCAAAAATCAAGGAGCCATCTTTTCCAAAAATTTGAGGAGTATATCTGGCAGTATTATCACCGTTGACGGCATATGTGCCATGCAAGAAGAAAGTATTCAGCAGACGTATCAACCATAACCTGGGGGCTGATAGAATGGTAGATTTCCGTCTGGCAAATTGTTACACAGCACGTCTTGAATGCAAACTAAACAGAATTATTAACAAGTTGCCATGAAACATTGGGAAACAGGCATTAAAATTAAGAGCAAATCAATTTATACTACTTTTTGTTATCTAAGGCACAGCCCTTGTTAACATCGACCAGAGAACTCAGCAAAAGGAAGTAAAGGTAGAAAGAACAACTTCGGCTGATACCTACAGGCATCTCTTTGGATGTCAGCTACAAAGGAAGTAGGTGCAACAAATCATATAAGTGACTCCTCACAGGTATGTAGCTACAACATCATAAGAATACATTTTAATCTGTTCGGTTCATAAACATTAAAATTCAATGCATTTATTTGCAAAAAGGTTATTTTGCTACATGTGCATATATTAAAGCGATAAACAATGTTACATAACATTTTGCAAAAGAAAATTCTGCATTGTTTCGTGTGTTTACAAAGCATTATTCTTTATGCTAATTCTGATTATTTTATTTGTCAAAAATGAGTATTAATATGCTTTTGATGTTTTTAGTCACTGACAGCTCTTAATGCTTTTATCCTCACCTCCTCCACATCATTATCCAGAGCAATGATGGCCAGCGGTGCAGACAGGCTGGCAGTGGTCGCTATGGTGGTTCCCACTGGTGATGCTTCACTAACGTAGCCATGGTAACTGGCCTCCAGGAAGTAGGGTGCTTGGTTGTTTTCATCCAGAACTTCGATTTGGAGGTTGGCAAAAGCTGGCAATGGGTGGCCATTGTCCTGCTCTGCCTAAAGGGGAACAAGAAAATACTTGTTCATTTTGGCTGCAATGCTTCACCTTCAGGCACATTTTCTGCTTTATACCTATACTATTTTTCTAAGTTTTAATCTTTTTATTTTAATGATGAACCTGAGGAAGGCCACAAGCCGAAATGTGTTAACAAAAAAGGTGTTCTATGTACTACAAGTGATTTGATCATTCAGACTTCTTCCCTTCTCCCTGCACCTTGGAATGAGACAAGGTTGAGCCAGAAACCCCTCGTCTATGTATAATGATCAGACTGAGTTATGAATCAAATTCACCTCACACAGTTTCTTAGTCTCACATCTCCCCTTCAACTCTCTCACTCCCCCTTGGGAAGGCTATTGGCTTTCTCCTTGTGTGGAAAGTCTATTACAAACCATATCCTGTAATTTCCCGACGGTTAGAAATGCCGTCCGGAAGGGCGAGTTAAATTATTGTGGAACACAGTGTTCATTCCCAACCTCCCTCTGTAATGTTATTCCTGATGGAATGGGGCTTATGGACAAACTCGGCTGTTAAAGTTGATTGAAATCTGCCAGTCTAAAACACATGACTATACAACGGTGTGATTGCCTGTGTACCTGTGTGTTTTTCCTGTGTGTCTACTGCTTGATTGCCTTCGTACCTGTGTGTTTTTCTGTTCGTTTAACCATACTCTCCTAATCGTCTTCTTTTCTGTTTGCATCTTATTTCTGTTCGCCACGTTCATCTACATCTCATTCTGGTTGCCGTCTTGCTCCCTCGAGTTTCCTCCTCCTCTTACCCTCATTCATTAGTTCATGTGGGATCAAACAGCTTTACCATCCCAAAAGTACACCGAATGCTCATTCTATAAACAGTATCTCTACACTCATATATGCATACCTCTAACTACAGAAAAAAAAACATTCTATGGATGAAAATTTGCATTTTAACTTTCAGTCGAGCCAAACCTGATGTATGCATGGTGGGTGTTATTCTATTACCAGCCTAATTGAGACAAAAAACACCTTCACACAGCGTGGGGTAGTACTAATGCTTCACAATTACTGGCTCTTAATATATAACCATTTTTAATTGACAGAATCCAAGGCACACCTAATAAATAAACTGAGGAGGAGCAGCTGGTCTTCATCTAAGATTACAGATTTGCTGATCAACAGCTTGATGTATATTGGGGGCTTAAGTGCAATAAAAAAAAGCACTGCACATTGAGGGGGGATGGTGCTGTTTCAATAAGAAACATGCTGGGCGAAAATCAAGTTAAGCCTCCCCTTTTTGCAGCCCCAGTGTTTCTCACCTTGATAACCAGATCAAATCTGCGGCAGAGTTGTCTATTGATGGGCTTTAGTAGCAGGAGCTCCGCTGTGGTACCGTTCAAGCTGAAATATTCTGCATAGGACTCTGGTTTGCCTGAGAGAGAGAACAAACAATAAGAACTGAGCAAAAAAACAGAATATACAAACACGGAATAGTGTGTGTATGGAACTGGGAGAGACATCAGTAATTGGTTAAAGAATCAATATATGTTTGCCTGGTGGGTGTTTAGGGGGAGTATAAAAGATACAGGGAAGAGGGGGAGGGGAGAGCGGGATGGCTAGTGCTCCCAGTTTTCTCATCTCTGCTCTCCACAGGTGGGAATGCACTAACACACGTAGACACATACATATAAGCCGCTTTAGAATGCTGCATTACTCAGTGGGGAAATCAGGTTTTGGAGAGATGAGCAGCATCAAAAGAACATGTGCACAAGGCAGCATGATTTCCCCGATATCTGTGGTTACGGAAGTTTGTGTGAGTGACTATCTTCTTCTTAAGGTATGCTCCTTTGTCCAAAAATCAAGAAACTTCGCGACAGTGTGTTCTTTGAAAGAATTTTGTTGTAAAGAGCACTGCCAAATATTGTTTTGATTTTTGTCTGATGAAGACTAAAGAACTAAAATCATCTTTGAACATTTAAGCTTTTTCAACTGACCTTCAACTGCTATTAATTCATGTTTTTATTTTTACATTACAGATCTTGGAGGACATTTAGAGTTATAAGAGTTTTTTTGCCGTTTGTGACACTGTCTCTCATAATCCTTTCTAGGAAAGGTTATATTCAAGGAGGAGTCTGGAATATGTCATCAACTCAGTGTCAAATTTTTAATAAAGATTATCTTATCTATCTTATCAAGTCATGTCGGTACATTTTTAGAACCTATGCAGATCCTCAAGAGTAAAACTCAAAGTTTTTTCAGCTCCGCATTTTACAATTTCAAAATCGAATTTACGCTGTGTTATTGGAAACCTCTTATCCTTTGTAAACTGGCTATCATCATTCTGTAATCAATTACTTCACCGACAGTAATACTCCTCTCAACTAATCCTGCATCTTAACATCAAAGCGCCTTCCACAAAAACCTTACAATCTTTTTCTTACAATTAACAATTAGGCCCCGAGCTTAAGGAGCCCTAAGACCACAGATCTTCATTGACGAGATTCGGTTTTGTGAAGCCCCATGTGAATGAATGTGGTGTGCTGTGTCACTCTGAATTACAGAGTTATTTTGCTGTTGGTAAATCTTCTATTAAATAATGTCTTCTTTTTTTTGTGGCCATTTAGGGACAACATTTGTGATTCTGCATTTGTTTCTTTTGCTTCAAAACAATCAAATAACATTCTATGTTTCTGTGCCAGCTATATGAAAATCTATTAGGGTATATGTAAGTTTATACAGCAATAAAATATACTTTTTGGTGAAATCAACTGATAAACTGTCAATGTTAATATCTGTTTTGAGCCAATACAACAAATGAAATACTTTTTACGTTTTTGCACATAAAATACAAATATCCAATATTACCATCTTGAAATCTTGCTCATTGATTTGCAACACTGTAGCCTACAGTGGTATACATCTGTTGATGGCAACGAAATGTATATTGTCTGGCCATACTTGTTGCCTTATTGCCCAATACTAGTGACAACCAATCTGAAGCCAACACAATGTAAACCTACCAATGAGGAAGGAGTACAGAATCCCTGGCCTTTCAGAGGGAGGTTGTATGTTTCTGTCCTGGTCCACAGCATGAATGGCTGGAGTCACATTGACGGGATTCACCTTATTCTGGAAACAAAACCAAAGAGGGCATTAAAGTTGAAGACCACAGTCATCACTTAGAAGTATAAGAGATAAATAAGTATGAAAAAACATCGTAACTAGCAAAAACAGGATAGAGTAATTGAGAACTTGCACCATGGCCGGGTAACAACATTGCCTATACATTGTGGAGTTTCATTTTTAAAAGCAAGCTTGAACTTGTGGAACATGTTCAACTTTTCACCAACATTGCCAGTTTTAATTTAAAACAGATACTGCTTCAAGCAACAGTGAAATAACTGGGGAATGATATTAAAAATATATATTTCTTGGCAGTCGGTCTCACTCAGTTGTTCTAAGGTAATAAGAAAAGCGTTACCTAAGCTATTTATTTATGTAACCGCAAGCTCTGAGCATGCCAGCAAAGCAAGACAGAGTTAAAGAGGAGGCATGGGAGGATCAATTGTTGGCAAAAGCACTCTGTGGTACATATAAAATCACATATGGAGCAAAAGATGCATGTGTACGCCCACACGAGAATTTTCTTTCACATTCAGTAAAATTACATCATTACACATAATAATTAGGACGAATTGATATTGTTCTATGCATTGCACTGCTCTGTACACATACAAATACTGTATGAGTCTGCAGTCAGATCCTTATCTGTATGCAAGTGTGGCCAGGCTATAATGTTGACTTATAATAGTGTAATATGCTGAGGTGTGGGTAATACAAAGAACCCCCACTGGGGGAAACATAGGATACAATCTACAATCACTAAAGCTATAAAATGTCAAGCCAAGCACGCCGACAAGACTGCACATATTCCCAAATGTGCATGAATGCACCAGCACACATCCAAACACACACACACACACACACACACACACACACACACACACACACACACACACACACACACACACACACACACATGTGCGCTAATACACCTACTATGATACAATACTTTACCACCGCACCTGTCGTGCAGCACTTAAAATCTACAAGCCATCGTGGAGCTATATATCCTTGACTGTCACTGAGAGGAGGGGAGGAGGGGAACATGGAAGAAGTTATGGGGAGTAATGAAGTGGAGTAAAAGAGGGTGTAAATATATGGATGGGAGGTGAAACTGCCAGGAGTTGAGGGTAAACAGGGAGCTGAGGGAGATGTAAACGCAGCAAAGACGAAAGGAGGAGAGTGAGCCAGGTCAGTGAGAACACTGAGGTACTTTAAATGTGTGTTATCAACAATGACAATCACCAAACACACTACTCCACGATAGAAGAATACAAAGCGTCATAAGTGACAGTGAGAAGTGAAAGAGCGATCCTGTGTTAAATGTAAGGTGCCAGGATTTCAATTCTTTAAAATGAAAAGATTTGTTTCATGACATTAAACAGTCCCAACCAGTGTCATCATCCCTAACAATTAAGGGCACCGATATGGTGCCAAATACTGTAAATAATTCACATCATTGACATTGTCTGTGTTTTTAGACCAACGCTGACAGTTATTCTATTTTCAAGAATTCCTTTAAATTGTTAAATGTTTCAAGTACTGGTACGCAACAAACTCAGATTCAATACATTTACTTTCAGCGTTTCCTCAAAAAAGGCAAATTCTCCAGACTTTGACCTCCCTCCTTTGCTGACCTGCTATCGGGGCTGGACCCGAATATGCAACTATTAAGATATTTCAACTTCGGGATTCGGATACTTGTTGTTTTTTTGTTGTTCATTGAACGCCTCTGGATTACAAACAGGCATAAAACGTACAAAATCTTTTGGAAAGTGTTTTTATTTAAAGACAAATAACATGAAAACAACAAGAGGCCTACTCTAGCATAAAAAAAGACAAAGACATGTGTTGCAGCATGTTCTGTGCATCATCAGAAATAAGAAATGTCTGGCTGAGTACTTCTCGGGTCATATCATGTAGACGAGCCAAACCAGAGCCACTGTTGCATTTTTGCATTGCGTTGTCGGATTCAACCACGCTAAGGTTTGAAGCAACAGACGGGTTGCATAATGCGCAGAGAGAGATCAGCCTCAAACACTACCGTTTAGAGAGAGAGAGAGAGAGAGAGCAATCAGGACTTTGTGGTACGGTCTACAGTCGCACAGACAGAGGGACGGGGAGAAGAGACGTGGAGTGCAGACAGAGCGTTGGCTGTGATCTCTCTGGTCACGGCGGTCACGCCAGTAATCGGATGAGCACCGAGAGAGTGCTGCAGGTTGATGCAAGGTCTTGATCCGCCATTGTTCTCTTTTTGTTTTTTTTTATTTAACACTGCCTCTGTCATTTACAAATGCTGACTTTGACAAACAGGGGTTACCAACACGAGTTTGTGAACTGTGTGAGATAAGTTACCCACAATTACCCACTTTAAGTTAAGTAAAAGCAGATAACTAAATAAGAGCTTGATAAAAACTTAACCCACTTCATGATGCATGCCCAACATGAAGACGCCCAGCAACTCACAAGCTGGGCAGGTAATGTTAAAAGATTGTTTACTCCCTAGGCTTTAAAGGCTTAATAACAGAAACATGAAGGCAGGTAGAATCAGCAGGCAGAACAGCTGCAACAGGTATGAACCAGACATGAATAAGTCTCAGACACTACAACAACAACTAAGCAGTCACCTGGAAAACGTGTGTGGGTAAACTGCCTCTTATATATATTGTGGAACTAATGAGCAAATGAGCAGCAGCTGTGCAGGCAGGTGGCTGATCACATGAACGGCGGGGAAATCAATAGAGGAGGGAAAAACCCTGCTTGTGGTCAGGTGAGGCTTTGTGTCAACCACTGAGCTGTACAGGAGCACATGGGAATACATTTATTTGTGGTGCAAAGGAGACTCAGCAGTCCCCTATCACATAAAAAAATTGCAATTTTCCACAATGAGGTGTACCGCAGTCCTGCAAAGTTGCAGTCACTGTAGAAAGTAGCTGCAAAATAAAGTTATTTCATATATTGATGTAGTCTTTGATGCCTTGTTCATCGTTACGTAACTTATAGCCAATCACTTGCCACGTAATGACAAACTGAATAATTTGGTCAGGTCTTGGGAGAGTTGTTTACTGTGGTGTTCAATAATCTATTTTCCCCTCACAGCTATAAATTTCTGAGTTGCAGAGGCAGCAACGTTTTGAAGTGCATGTGTGAACATGGCCTGACAGCCAACTCCTCGGCATAAATGACCAGCATCTTCGTGTGTGTGTGTGTGTGAGAGAGAGAGAGAGAGAGAGAGAGAGAGAGAAAGACACAGCCAGAGAATAGTTGTGTTGCCTCTAAGGCTCTGAGGTTGTCATATCTTATCAGTCTGATTAGGACTCAAACTATAATAGTGCCTTGACTCTCTCCACATTTCATTCCTCTCCTCACATCACCTCGCCATCTTCTGTCTATCCCATCAACAGCGGGGAGCTGCTGTCCTTTCCACATCTCTCATCACGTCTCCAAATTATATATATCAATCTATCCATCCATCCATTCATCAATCAATCTATCTCCCTTCATCAACAGTTTGAGGGGAGCAAACGTAAACCCTGAGCGTTAACTACATTCATTATATTGGGGTTAATTTAAGCAGAGTGTGTCAGAGCACTCTTGTTGGATAGCTTCAAAGTTAAGTATTCGTCTGAGTGTCCATATAGCGCTGGTAGGGTGCTGGGTGCAGTGAGTTTTCTCTCCTCATTGTGAATTGAAAAATGATGCTGGCATACAGAAAAAACAGAAAAACACTACATGGCCACTCAGCCTTAATCAATCAAAAAGGGCCCCTGAGAGACAGCTGCTTTGAAAAGATAGAAGTGCATTCAGTCGGATCTAATGAGATAGATCATGCTGTTGGCATGAACATGTATTTATCAAAATGACTTGAGTTTGTTTAAGCATAAGATTGTTTTTGAATAAAGCTTTTGAGTTTTTGCGTTGCATCTCACAATCAGTGTGTCTCCTTGGTTTTGGCTATCTTGATTATCCCAGCTCTTTAGTTCTTTGACTTTGAATACCAATAAAACAGCTGCTACCTCCTCTGGAACTGAATTGTGTGAAGACCATTATGTGCTACGTTTTAATTGTTGTCAAATCCTTCATCATAAAGGTTTCGACACAATTACATGGTTTTGTTTGCTGTCATTTTTTTCTCTTTTTTACTAATAGACCTTTTTCTCAGCAGATATTTTGACTTGTCATAGCAGGAAACACACAGGTGTTCACTTAATAACATTAACGAACGATGCAGCCATCATTAACTTTATCAAAAACCCTTAAGCTTTTTCCTGCTTTTACATGTCAAAATGTCTGCGTTCCTCAAATATGACCTTTAATCTGACATCTGTAAAGGTCCCGACTCCTGTAACGAACAGGTATCACAGTCTCACCCAAAGAGTGAAAAATCACTAATAGAAAGGAGAAGCAACCTCAACCTCAGTTTGTCTGAATGATCCCGTTTCTCATTACTACTGTGATGTTGTAAGATAACACATACTGAAAACAGTGACACATCTAGAGTCAGCCTCAGTTGTGTATTGGGAGCAAATTGACAAGCGAGAAGCAATCTTTATGTTTGATGCAACGTGTTTTATACACCACTTCAGATTTTAAAACCTCTCAGGTTTTTTTCCCAGCATATCGTTTCTGTGTCTGACTTTATCTCTCTCTTCTCTCCTCCCCGTTTTATTTCCCCCTCCACATCATCCCCCCCACCACCCTACCTCTCCATCGTAAACCCTGTCCTTGTCTGCGTACACTTGCTCCTTCTCAAAACTGCGAGGTGTAAAGTTGATTTATTCCTGTTGTTCCTCGCTGCACCTCTCTTGGCTTGGAGAAAATTGTGTGTGTCTCTGTGTGTGTGTGCATGTCTGTAAGAGTCTATGTGTGAATGAGGAGAGATAAGAAGAGGTTTTAAGGAGGAGACAGGGTTCCATCAGTTTGTCTGGAGTAAAGTGAGCGTATTTGTGTGTGTGGGTGTGTGTGTGTTTGTGTGTGTTTGTGTACGTGTTTTTGTTTGTGTGTGTGTGTGTACATGTGTGACAAAGATCTATACAAACAAAGAGATGAAGTAGACAATGTCCAGCGAGGCATGACTGCTCTACTGGCTTGACACTGTTATTGGTGAGTGTGTGTGTGTGTGTGTGTGTGTGTGTGTGCGTGTGTGCATGTGTGTGTGTAGGTGGATGGGGGGTGTTAAGCAATGAATGCACTGCTAGCTTTTCACTATCAAGGGTGTGTATGTGTGTGTATGTGCGGTAAGGGATGAATGCTCTGCTGACTTGTCAGAGTTGAAAATTTTTGCCCGCAGCAACTTTGTCTCATTTACAAAGTGGTATTGTACGTCGCTCTTGATCAGCCAAATGCCTGAAACGCAAAATTAAATATACAGCTGTGTAGGCATGAATTCATACGACGGTGATACAGACTCACTTTGAAATAAAACTTGTTCATACACAAGAGATTCAAGGTAAAACCGTCTACTAGACTAACTTTGACTTTCTGTTCAAAACAGTCTCTTAGGGTCACTGAATGCAGCAGCTTTTTCTCCTAATTACAGTGCTGTCCAAAGTCATTTTGTCATCCATTTTGATATGGAAATGTAAGTAACATTATCAAACACTATGGATCTTTTTCAGGAGGTAATTCATCTGAAAAAACATCTGTATTGACAACGCAATAATATATTTGGTTTGCTTATAACTAGAGGCCATATCATGTGACTGCTAATAACTTTTTTATTGATAAAATATCAGTGTTTCACATGTTTATAATTGCTGATAAAATATTTTCTGCTGGAGTTTACAAACAGAATGGGGATTTTGAGGCCACATTGGTGATTTTAGGCTTTGTTCTCATCAACGGCTAATGAGACACAAGTTTGAAATGTCAAGTTGAAAATATAAATGTTTCATATTTCTAAATTTTTTTTGCACTACTGCGTTTTTACTGAATCCCGTCAATGTGACTCCACCCATTCGTAAAACACTGCGCTTGTCACTGCCACCTTTTGGCCAGCTGTCCTTTCACAGTGGAGGAGAGGCTGGAAAAATATCACAAATACCAACCGTCATATCCTATATACCAGTGCAGAACAACAACTACAATGGAGGAGAAATCAAAACTACTGGTCTCTGAGTATCCTTGCCTGTAACAAATAACATCCCCAGACTACGACCATATAACCATGAAAAATTGTTCCTGGAGGAACATTTTGTTCGCCATCAGGTAGCAGCAGCCAGTTGATCGGGGAAATAAGTCCAAAGTAATGTAACTTGTGAAGTGTCAACTGCTGTAAACTGTCACTGTCCAGCAAGCTATGCTACTTTTTTTAACTTCAAAAGTATGTTAAGTTTTTCACTGTATAACACACTTGGAAATCCAAAAATTCTCCTTGTTTCAAGTTCACAAAACATACAAGTTTTTTTTAACATACGTTAATCTAGTGATTGCTTGCACCACAGAAGTCCAAAATCCTTCTGCCTTCACAACTTTCAGTAGAAAAATGACACACAATATGGAATGATGAGAAGAACTGAGCCAGATGTGTCTGAGTATAAGCGCTGTGTCCTTAATGCCATTAATGATCAGCCAGACGAGGAAGAGTATTTTCTTTTGAGTTTAGCTGGGGCTTTGAGACGCCATCCTCCCTCAGGCCGATTAGAGGTTCAAATTAAATTCCAACAGATTTTACATGAAGCAGAATTTAGCTCTGACCATCAATAAAAACACACACGTACAGACACACAAGGCCTGAATAAATATGTAGTTATAGTTAAATTTGTATTACTGTTGACACTTTGTTTTATCATTTATGAATTTCTACTTGATAATTAAAAAATATAATATATTTTCTTCAATTGATTGTTTTTTGTGTTGCATTGTGTAGCTTGTAAAAGAGCAGGAAAATGATATTCTAAGAAAAAAATGAATAATCACTACAGTGAAATCAGGAGCTGTTTTTGTTAGACTTTTGTTTTTTCCACATCAATAAAGATAAACCTTAAAGTACGTTGAGTGAGGAAGGGCGGTTTAACATTAATAATAATTATGGATTACAACGCTAATTTTGACAGTGAATTGGTTGCATATGTATGATAATACATGGACCCTGTTGATGTATATTGCAACATGATTCCCAACATGATTCCCCTTGATTGCTCCCAGGCAGTTGGGGGAGTTTGAAAGCTCAGTGAAGCCTCCTGTGATCCTCTTCCAGTCGTGTTTCTGTGCATGTAG
Source organism: Anoplopoma fimbria (assembly GCF_027596085.1). Lineage (NCBI taxonomy): Eukaryota > Metazoa > Chordata > Actinopteri > Perciformes > Anoplopomatidae > Anoplopoma > Anoplopoma fimbria. The sequence goes on from NC_072453.1 coordinate 15,509,741, forward strand.
GCTACTCCTGGACCATGACAGACTTTATTACCTCACACACCTCTTTCACTGTTTTTGGCACTGCACAGTAACCCATCCTGTATCTGAAAGTTGTCAACCTGAAAGTATCTTCTGTTGACAGATACCTGATTAAATATAGAAAAAGTAAACTCTTTGGTGGACACAGGCCCTAACTGCAGGCGTCAGACAGACACGTTAAACCATGTTTGAAAGTTCAGAGTTCATAATTTCATCATGGTCTTAGAATTTGTTCAACTACATGCAGTGCAAAGACCATACAAAATGTGCCTTCCATTCTAACTATCAATAGGTAGACGTGAGGTCACACAGAGACTAATACAACCATGTCTCTGCACCATAAACACAAACACAATGCCGTATGTAATATAGTTACATAACATTCACACACTTACTGGTTCTGTCAGCTCCAGGACATTAGCCCGATACGTGATGGGACTACAGTCGCGGGTGTTTCCAACAAGCGCACATGGTAGAAACATGGGACCCAAGTCATCACCATCCAGTACATCCACAGTCAGAGTGGTGGTGGCCGTACGGCGCTCACTGGGATAGGGGGCTCGGTCCTGGACAGAGAGAGAGATTTTATTTTATTTTTGGATGATACTGCACTTTCTTCTTTAGATATTTGCATATCTTCATCTTCAAGTCTAGAATAGAAAATGAACACAGCGTACTTCTGTTGAATATTTACGCAAAAACTAAATCAACAAAGCTGCAGTGAACTCTAAACGCCTTCAAAATCTGGTGTCTTCTTTACTTACCTTCATGACATTTCATACTTCATCAAGGACAGATACAATTCTAATGTGTTTATAACAACCCAGCACAGTCCCTCACAGACTGCACAAGTTCCTTGATCTTATACGAATGATTGATTAATTATTACAAATTTATGGAAACGTAATGAATAAAAACCTTAAACAAAACGTGCATGAGCTATTTTTGCAGCAGGTAAAGTATAATGTTTGATTTTCAAATGAATTGTTGCCATTGCCCTCTGTTGCTGTTCAATGAGTGGCCAAAGAAAACTGAATGAATTAAACATAACAATCTTACAAATAATGCACACGCCCTCCAGGCTCCATTAAAGGATATTTATTGGACAGACATGCAGGGAAGAGCTAGTGCCTAATCAGTGGTAGATCTTTTTTTTACAGCAACATCCAAGTAGATTAGGTGTTTGAGCAATAGATTAAATAAACACAATTAAAGTATTTGAATTATTAATACAATAAAAAAAGATTCACAATTGCGCTTGTTGCTCTCACTCCTGTTTCTAGCTATTCATTGAATGGCCGAAAAAAAGAATAGAATACGGTTCACCACTACTATGGATTCATTGAAGAATATAACTTAAATTAGACTGAACAGATAAAGTATTTAAACCGAAGTCTAAACCATTTATCTTGCCCTCAACGACAAATGTGTGATCAAGTAATTTGAAAAGTTTTTCCAACAGCCATGTCGGTGCTCCCATCACAGGCAGACAGTAATCACGAGATTACCTTTGAAGACACAAACCACGAATGCATAGCCGATAAAAAACGGTTCCCCTTTATATGATTTGCGCTGAGAGCACCAACATTTTAAGTCTGCCCACTTTTTAGCGGTCCAATCAAACGCAAAGGATTTTAATTAAATCCCTCTCGGAACTATACACATCGCTGAAATATTTCATTTCAATGTGGAATGCTTTGAGTACAGAAGTTAAAAACGCCCTAACATCCGTTTCAGTGGGACTTCTTAACATGAAATAAAAAATAACAAAAAAAACTTAGAAACCAGAGTATACAAACAAGAACATACAGTCAGCTCTTAAATGCTATCTGAATGAACGGTACACCGTGTAGCAACATGTAAAAAAAACAAAACATGAACTGAATACTAGTAATGCATTCCAGTGGAAATGTTTGTATTGTGTAAAGGTTTCAGGCCTTGGAAAAAGCCCACACCAAAATGTGTGACCTTGATTCATACATATATGCATAAATGAAAAATAAATTGATTTAGTTATTATTCGAAGGAAGTCCTTCACAAGAACTAAAGTTGAAACAGCTGGGTTTCAGTGAGGCCCCTGTTAACTATCAATAAACTAGCGAATAGACAATGAGAGTAAAGCTATTCACAAACATTTCTTTCTGCTCAGGCATTCATGTGTATTCAATCGTCTGTGAACACATTTCTTATTCCAGTGGCAATGTCTACTTGTTGATCTGTTGTTTGTGGTTTATCTGCCATCCAATTACATACAAAGGTAGCTGCTCTGCAAATTCATAACAGGCCAATTCATCTCAATGGTCAATATACCTGCTGGGATTTTGTTTCAAGATAATTAAGAAATACACAAACATTTATTTTGTAAAAGCTCAGAACAAAACAGCCACCTCAGGGAATCAATAGGAAAGTCTCTGCAGTTAAATAATCAATGCAATCATCACATCTCCACCCTAAAAGTCTGAAGATATATCTGCTATTTCAAGTTTGTGCAAATAATCAAGATTCTTACCTACTTCATCTTATATGTGGTGGTCTATTTTTGTAAGGAAGCATAGTTTTCTGCCATCAAACTCTTTTTGTTATTTTTTGTTACTTTCAAATTGGCAAACCAAGCTTAGAAGCATTCAACCGTACTTATGTTAACTAATACACCTGAATTGAGTGTTTCTATATCACTGCATTACACTAAGTACTCCTTAGTGTCAATCATTAGAAATAAAAAAATTAAAAAATGGAGGTCTCCGCCAGAAAAACAATCTCTTCAAAACATAGTGCCTTGCTCACTCTTTTATAACACTCATGTTTTTGTAAGGCGTCTTTTTATAACCAGGACAGTAGTTAATTTCAAGCAACGATTATTACAATAACAGCCCCCACAGCTACTGTAACAGAATGTGTATTCTGCACTTCTTCAAACTCAGCCCACATCGCAGGCTAGCTCACTTTCTTCACTGAAGAAAAATAATGAATCATTTGTTTTCCCAGCAATGTACGATTGTTTAGAAATATTATTAAGTGTTATTAATTAAGTATTAATTATTATTGTGTGACACGCTTGTCACAGTTCTTCCTCCATACTGTCAGTAGCTCCATACTCCCTGTCACTCTGTCTCACTCACCTAATTGGCTCACTCTGTTCACTCCGGCCACTCCCAGTTCCACTTCCAGCTCTCAGCCCCGCCCCCTCTCTCTCTCACCACACTCTGCCTCACTCACCTAATCAGCCTCATGCAGTGCACCTGTCTGCCACGCCCACCTCATCAGCACCATCCCTCTCACCTGCTCACTCTGCTGCACCTCCACCCTGCAGTATTTAAACCCCAGTCAGTCACACACTCGCTGCCAGATCGTTCGTTGTATTCATGCTACACTTTCCATCAATTTCCCGTGCCTGTGCCCCGGTTAACCGCCTCAGTACAGTACACACACACCTCATATATATATACAGTACAGTCATTTAGCAGACGCTTTTATCCAAAGCGACTTACAGTCAGTAGTATATATTACATATCATTCACCCATTCACACACTGATGACAGGCTACCATGCAAGGTGCCACCATCAGACTCTAACTATTCATTCATCATCCAGTCCACACCGATGGCAAGCCTTCAGGAGCAACTTGGGGTTAAGTGTCTTGCCCAAGGACACATCGACTGCCGAAGCCGGGTATCGAACCACCGATCCTCTGAATGGAGAACTACCTTGCTCTCCACTACGCCACAGCCGCCCGACTCAGCCTTCTGTCCCCGACCACGAGTTTAGCCTCTGCTTCCTTCCGTCTGCCTGATCCCTTGCCTGTTTCCCACTGTGAGTCATATCCTGCCTGTCTGTCTGCTGTGTTCTCAGCTTCAAATAAAGCTCCAGAGCTTTATCTGTCTCCTCGTCGTACTGCTCTTGGGTCCACACACACCAACCGTGACAACGCTTGAATAGTTTGACATGAAATACACAAACTCCCTTTCTTGCGGAGAACTACATAATAAGGTCGTAAAATGTGAACTTACTGCCAGGCGCTGATTTTAGGACTGGAATTAGGGGAACGGCTAGCTTAGTGTAGCACATAAACCCTTTAATGGTAGCCTATGAGCGATGCCAAACCGTGACTTCTCTTAGACCACTGTCCTCACTGGCATTTCATCTAATATAACTGGACACCACACACCAGGTCCACGAGGGGCTTTCCTAACTGGGCAAGCGAAGCGGACACTGCGTACACGTTGATCAGCCGCATCTAAAATACGATGTGGATATTGACAAATGTTATTTACAATTTTCAAAGGGCTCTTATACACAAGGTTTAACATTAAAGATGACATATTAACTAAATTTTTAACTGTTCTCTTGGTGTGTTCTTACTTTTAGAATAGTCTAAGTCAACTAACATTTAATCATCAGGGAGATTAGTCGTCAGGAACAACCCTACACAACCATGTTAGCTTGCTGTTACTCTTTGCTTACAGTCTAAAGTTTAAGTTTTAACCAGTTGTAGCTTCATTTTTATAGTACAGACACAAGAGTGTTATGGATCTTTTTATCCAACTCTCGTCAACAAGGTGAACAGCATATTCCATGATAAGAAGGTGTATTTATAGCTGTAGAATAAAATAGTAACTAAAAGTTATCATCATTCTGTTATTTCCATATTTTTTAAAGATAAGTTTATGTGGCTCAATCAATCACAGCTTCAACTTTTCTCAAGGAACAGTACAGCTGGAAATGCCAGCCTTATACAAAGGGTTCCGTCCTCTGGTTTCATATGTACTTTAACGGCAAATCCCCACTGGAAGCTTTTTTGGAAGCGTTTCTGATTTCCATCACTTGTTTGTCTCAAAGACAGATATGCTTCCATATCATCAAATGTATCAATTTACACTGATTCTGTGAGACCTACGTCTGACTGAGACCTCCTGTGTTTTTTTTTATGGTTCAAGGAGTCTATTTTTGGTGCGTTTAGTGAAGCTAAGAATATATGTTGAGCAAATTCACATCAATCATAACCCCCTTAATATTGTAATCAAATGCGAAGTGAATATGTCATGCTTTCAAGCCGTCAGAAACACATTAATCTTTCAGTGTTCTGTTGACTTTTAATTATGCCTTCAGGGTAAATGAGCCTTGAGAAATATGAATATTTGCCACACTTTGTTAGAACTAAAGGTTTTGTAAGCAGGGATTTCTGTCACTACACAAACGTAATGGTCCAATCAGCAAGTTTAACAAATTTCTGTCATGCTTCAGTTTAGATCCTACAAACAAGCGCTGTTCCCCATGAGGCTGTTTTGCATGTTGAGTGAAATGAACTATATTGTAAACCACTTTTATAAAAAAAAAGGTTTCTGTGTAAATAAAAGAAGGAAAACAATTACATTAACAAAGACATTAGTGATAAGGATAGGCTTATAGTCCCTTAAAAGCTGACTCAACAGTCCTTGATAATTGCACAGAGACGTGGAGCAAATATAAAAAGAAAAATAGAACTTACATTTGCCTGTATGATGACCAGGTACCGTGTTATCTCCTCATAGTTGAGTCTTTCTTTGAGAACTACTGAGCCAAATAGTGTCAGAGGGATGTCAAATGTTCTGTTGGTTGTCTGAAACACACACACAGAGACATTACAAGCATAGTGAATACCTTAGGGAGTCTACAGTTAATGAAACAAAAGTTATGAAATAAATAAAAGTGGCATGAAATTGTGTCTTAATGAGGAAAATGGCATTATGAAAAAAGCCCCGTGTCAGCGTGGGTTCTCTCCGGGTTCTCCGGCTTCCTCCCACAGTTCAAAGACATGCAACTAAGGTTCATTGAAGACTATAAATTGCCCGTAGGTGTGGATGTGAGTGTGAATGGTTGTTTGTCTCTATATGTCAGCCCTGTGATTGGCTGGCAAACTGTCCAGGGTGTACCCTGCCTTCGCCCATTGACAGCTGAGATAGGCTCCAGCACCCCTGCGACCCTTAACTGGATAAGCAGGTTACGGAAAATGGATGGATGGATGGATTTTTGCCATAGCAATGTTGCTTAACCAATAGCCTGAATAATGCATTAAGAATCTGGCCAATTCACGCTTTGAAGAGTTCAGCAGGCAGATGGATAACCTACCGGGTCTTTCGGGTTGTACTGGATGGTGTACTCTATCTGTCCGTTGGGACCGTCATCTATGTCTTTTGCCCCATTGTTCCCAAAGAATCCAGAGAAGATTGTGGTTCCCACTGGCGTCAGCTGAAAACACAACACAGAGAGGGAGAATATCAGCATCTTTTCCTACAAGCTCACACTACATGATGTCAAACACTTTCATACCCCGTACCACTGACATCAAACAGCTTCTTTCCTGTACTGTTGTGTCTCCTCTTTCTGACATCTACTGCCTGCATGTGGCAGAGATAAGGGAGGGGCACATTAAAAAACTCTTCACATGCGTATGGCCATAAGGGATCTTGATACCCCACTGTCTCGACAAAACAAACAGAAAATGACTCGCAGCTTTATGTTTATTGTGCTCAAATGGGGCTTGAGAAAGAAGATCAGCTTGTAAATGTTTGTTTGCCTTTCATTTGCTCTGGAAATAAAGTGAAACACAGGCAGCATGGCTCGCCTAACTTTTTGTCTGTCTGCAGTCTGTGCCTCAGTCTTTATCTGTGTCACTACTATGGATGTTTGTTTCACCTCATTGCCCCAACAAATTGAAGTTTTTCAGAAAAAAGGGTGAAAGAAAATCATGTATGGTATTTTAAGAGTGATTGTCTCACAAGACAAAAAGACAGTGTGGGTTTCTTTATTTTTGATTTCAGTGAAATAAAATAATAATAAAAATCAGAAACAGGTTAGACCCAAATACTTACTGTTATAAAATAATGAGTCAATGTCAAAAAAGATTACAGTAATAACCAAAAAGGTGTAGGTACACTCATGTCTACCCTTTTTAAGTATGACATTAACAAAATGAATGAATTAACAGTTCAATCCAATATGCCACAATGTGTAAGCGAGCTTCCAAATTCATTCTCTCTTTGACTACGTAGTTTAGCAATAAAATATATTTATATGAATAATTGTAATTTAAAAAGAGTTTGCTGTTGAACCACAGCTTTTTTGCCTGAGATCTTGCAACACATGATGTTTCAACAGCCATTGAGATGGCACACATTGGATGGCAACACAGCAGCAGAACATTATGCTCAGTTATTTAATGATGTAGAAGATGTCATGGAAGCTCTTTTAAGCCAACCTCAGCTGCAGACAGTAAGTGTGTCTGAAATTATGGTATGGTAAATTATGGTAGCTAACCCATGCTCATTCAAATTAAAACAAACAAAAGGTGCTTTCATGTTTTTAGTTTTCTTTGCAAAAATGATAAAAACACCATATTCAGAAATCCAAACAACTATGATATCCTTTGGAAAGGAGTTAGCAGTGTAAAGTATACCTTTTGTAGACGATGTGTGACTAGTGGCCTAAAACATACATCCAAACTCTTAATAAAAGCCATATTGATCTTTTTTTATATTTTTGTATTAGGTTTTCTTTTGTGTTTTAAAGTTCACTCTAATTTTCACAGCAACAATATATCTCACTTTCTAGTGAAGAGATGCCTAGATATTAAGGAAAGCGAAGCTAGATATTAAGAAAGGTATTCCTAAAAGAAATTCTTAACCTGAAAGTTGAACACCTGCCACAGCAAATGAAAGGAAGAACTTTGCCAGCCATGCGCCTCAGGACCTGTGATTATGTGTCAAAACAGAAGTCTAATCTCCAGACAGCACGAGAAACATTTGAGATTAAGTTTAATTAAGCTGCTGCACCAATGATTTGTTACATCCTACTGATCCAACAATGGTCCACAGAAGGTCTCATTCTGTCACTTTGCCACTTGCGGATACAGCTCTAATGAAACAACTCCAGACTCCGGCACCAGTGCCAACTCATGAAATCAGCCACAAGGATCACCTTGTACCAGAAAACTTTCACGGTGAACTCATAAACTGTGTCCTAGACGTTCTTATAAATAACCATATTGCCTCTCTGTGTGTCTTAATCTGTCGCTTTCCTCACTTTCTTGCACTCAACAAACGTTAGTAATAGACAAGTAAAAGCAGGTATAATGATAAAGCTGGCTCTAACTCTGGATTCACTCTCTCAATATTAAATGTACTGCATTAGGTGGCTGGAGTTCTTGGGGGAACTAAAGTAAATTAGACATAGCTGTTGGCCTAATGAACAGACTTGCACTCAAATCTTAATTATTGCCCATATCAGAATAAATGAATTCATTTTTTTAAATTATTGCCATCAAACTGACCACATTTACCTTGGGCTGGCACGGGAATCATATTTTAGAGGTTTTTTATGATGCATCTCCTAAATTGTATGGTGGCCGCTGAAGTGAACGGAGGAAATTATTTCCGTAGGAGTAATGAGAAACTGGAGTGCTCTGAGAGGTGGTGGGGTGGTGGAGGAGGAGGAGGAGGACGAGGAGGAGAGACAACCAGAAATATATAGAGTGTGGCAGAGGAAAGGTGGTTAGGTTGAGAAAAGGTGACATAATGAAGAGCTGGGAGTGGTGAGGGGGCATGGAAGTGAGGGAGTGTGGGGAGCTACGAAAAAAAACAGAGAGGAGAGGCCAAGAGAAAGGAAAAGAGCTTGAGAAGACAGATTGAGTTGGACAGCCTGTGGAATACTGTATAATGAGATCTGCCAGCGTGGACCGGGTCTGCCTAGGTCCACGCTGGCAGCCGGCTACATGTATCCTTGTCCAGTTTTCAGTCTGTACCTCCTCTAGTTAAATCCTGCTCCCCCAGACTCTGGAGGACACACTAACTGTGGGATTGGCATTTTAAAGAATAACAGATTTAGATCCTTTCCCTGACTCTGCTTTTACCCTGCTTACGGTATCGCCCTTCAACATTAGTGTGACAGCAAAATGCAATGTACAAGACTATTTTGGGAGATGTTTTTATTCAAAATACATTGCAGTATGTACTTACACCAGGCTACATTGTCTGAGTGGAGGTCAATGCAGCCACTTAAAATGGCATTTGTTAGCGCATGACCCCCAGAGCAGCATGGGAAAAGGTTTGGTACAGTACACTGCTCATGCTGGGCTGGACTGTAACCATGGCTCCCCCTTTGTTTTTTGCTATATCTCTGTGAGAGGTGAAATTGTGTGAAACTTTCACTGTGTATGTTTGTTTGTTTGTGTGAGTGTGTGTGTGTGTGTGTGTTTTACCTCATTGACAGCAACATAGTATCTTGGCTGTTGAAAATGTGGTGTGTTGTCGTTGCGGTCTCGAACAACGATGCGGACTTCATGTAAAATCACCGTGCCGACCAGCTCGTTGGTGCACTGAACCTGAACCACAATGGACTGAATGTACGAGGGGGGCTGGAAAAGAGAAAAGTAGAGGGGTAGATAAACAGCAACAAATAATTAACCAGAAAATAAACCACAATAAATAAAACAATTGCACAGAAGACTGCCAGCCTCTTGTATTTAACTGCTAAATCAGACTTTCAAAAAAAAACATCTGCTGGATTACTTTACAGAGCGGAACAGGAGGAGGCTGGTTGTTTTTTCCAGTTGAGCTGAAGCTAAAACTTTGTGAGTTTTTCAAAATAGCAAAAGTTAGAATAAGTGAGACAGCCATGAAATAGCTTCCACCACATTTATTGAGTGAAAAAGAAAAACTCTTAGCTTGAGATGCTATCTGAAAAAGTGGTAGAACCTGTGAGAATGTGTTATGGAAAAGATTCATTAAGATTTTATCTATCTGAAAATTGAGAGCCAAACCATGAGGTGAGAAATAGTTTATGCAAGTTAAGACACTTTTAAATAACACAACGGGACCAAAAACTTTTCAGAAGCAAAACTTAAAAAAGGTAGTTCAGCCGCCTTACATCTCTATCCAGAACACGTCCGGTGCTGTTGAGGTAAAGGGCTTTTTTGGAAGGGTCAAGGATCACCCAGTAGTCGTGGTTATCCCTTAGCGAAAGAGAGATGGTGCGCCCCGGACCCTCAGCCACGCCATTTATCTGCATGTTCTCCACCAATAACGTTCCTAGGGAAACAATAAAAAAGCATCAGCTAGAGAGAGACACACAAAGTCCAGAGTTCCTGGAAATAGATTCAAATAATTTCTGCAGCGATAAAGGTTTGAATCTAATTTCATAAGTGAAAAAAGGAAGCAGCCCGAAGAGAACCCTCTGTTTTTCTTCATTTTCTGAATTCATTAGAGTTTATGCCTGGAAATTACATGTAGGTTGTAGCCAAGGTCAAAAGGGAAGAGATGGAGACGCACAAAACCAGAAAGAGAGAAAGAGACAGAGTAAAAAGCATGTTGAACTAAAATCTAATTAAGGCTGACCAGATATGGGGGCTACTCTGTTCGACCGTCTCCACACCAGTACCTGGAATACATTAGGACAACTGGTACACAAAATAATAAATGTTTCAGAGAAAGAGACATTATAAAAAGTAAACACTTTGATGAGACAAATAGTAGAGACGGACAAAAACTAAATTTGTCAAACGGAACTGTGGCAATGAAGCAATTTGGGAACGATAGGACTACTGAAAGACACAGAGAGAGAGAGCGAATAAAAAAAATGCAAACAGGGAGACTAAACAAGATTTGAATGGAAACTGTGTGCTGCATATTATCTTTCCATCAACGCAAAGCCAGGAGACGGTGTAGCAGAGAAGAGCAACGGGTCAGAGAAGCTTAGCTTCACAAGAAGAAGGAAACGGCAGATGGAGAATTAGATAGACATCTGTGTTAAATGGAAACATCCTGACTTTATTGGTGATTGACAGTCAATAAAAACTGAAAAAAACTGAGCCAACTTTTCAAATTCTTTGCTGGATTTCACTTTTAACTCTTTTTGTTTTTCTTTCGTGTTCTTACATGTGTTTAATCAATTTCATGAACTAATGCTTGGTTGTTATAAATCTATTGGAAAATATTACAACAGAAGAGCTGCAAAAATTCTGTGAGGAAGAAATAAAAATAAAAAGCAATTTAACCACTTGACTCTGGACAGCTCCAATGGGGTTGAAGAGACCCATTACCAGGCCAGACCCACTGCATTATTAATACAAAAAAAATAAAAAATGTTTGTGTGTGTGAGCACAAAACCATTGCTTGGCATATTATCAGACATTGCAGGTTTTCTGCATTAGAGACAATTTCGGATGTGTACATTTATGTGTTAACATACATACAACATTAGATTAAATGGAGAAAGAGCAAAAAAATTGTAAATAATTTCACTCAGCATCTGCCCTTTAACGGATGCTTTGCTCACACACACATACAACTACATAAACACACACACACACACACACACACACACACACACACACACACACACACACACACACACACACACACACACACACACACTGAGCGATCTCATATCTGATCCGCCAGACATAAATTTGGGTCATGGCCTTCTGTGCTACCATGGAAACCATGTCAAATGCCTTGCTGTGATTCGCTGATGTTAAATAAATGGAGAAATATAATGAAATTGGTTTCTTTATATGAGAAATGGGATAGAAAATGGAATTCATTAGAGGAGTTTAATTTCTTGCCATATTTTGGCCATTTCTCCACTCGTTTTTCTGCTTCCGTCTTGCAAAATGAGTTAAAAAAAAAGAAATACAAGCCCAGGCAAAGAAGACATATAGTACCAACACCTTGTGTACCTAATTTAATTCCATAGACCTTATAATAGAAACGAGCTCTTTTCACAGTACTGAACTCATCAGCACCATATTAAATTGACCCATGTGTTACAGCATACAGGCAGAACGGCATGAAGCCGTGAGTGTGTGCGCAGCAATGCAGAGAGCAAAGAGAAGAAGCTGTCTGGGAAAAAGAGGCACAAAGAGCAATTAGAGAGCAAGAGGAATGAGAAAGATAGCAGAGGAAAGTGAGGCAAGAAAGATCTGGTTGAATGAGAGGCTGAGAGGAGGAAACAGTAAAGAGAATATTTGGAGGAAATAGCGAGAAATGAGCATTGTGGCGGCACAATAATGGACTTTTTACAGGACATTAGCTTAACTTAACTGAATGTATGAGTCATGGACTGAAAAGTAATCGCCACATCCACCTGCTACTTCAGCTGTAGTAAAGCCTCCGGGGTGTGTACCAGAAAAAGTGCAGGCATTCATACTACATCTTTTCCCCCGCTGCGGGACTAATAAAGGATTATCTTATCTTATCTTATCTTATCTTTTAATTGTTGCGATTTACACTCATAATTCAGTCTTTATGGCAGTTTCATGATTTTCTGTATATTTATGCACATATGTCATTAGAACATGATGATGAATCTAATGTATTTTATTCATTTTCAACAGACCTTTACCCTTACATGGAGTGAACAGCAGATTTTGCAACAACTTCAGCAGACACCCCCTTAGTAGATATATTTTGCTGGTGGGATACTTTTCTATGTATGCACAGAATAATAATAAATATTTTATTTGGCTTCAGGACCCCATTATAAGTGGTCAAGCTAGATCAGCAAAGCTGAGTATATTTACAGCAGTGCACTAATGATGTTATAGCAGTAAGCGAAGACGATTGTACACTATTACATGCAATTTTGTATGCTGATGTAGCCTGTATTATCTGCTAAATGATAAATGGAATACGTTATTGTGTAAATTGTTATGTCCCCTGTGGAGATACTGATGTCTATTTGCTAAATGTGTGTGTGCTTCTGTGCATGTACGTATGTGTGTCTGCCACACTCCAGTTCCCACATCGATCCACTCATAATCACCCTTTTACTTCATATTATTAAAATCAAACCCGTAATTTCAATATTATCTTCTTTTATGACATTTCCCTGAGGAAAAAGTAATCCCTAGCTTGAATCTTGTTACTCTCCCTCCATCTGCTTCTTTTCTTTGCTCGAGTCTCTCTCTCTCTCTCTCTCTCTCTCTCTCTCTCTCTCTCTTTGCCAACACCAACCAAAGATAATCACCCTAAAGCGAGATTCTCTATTAAACACGTAACACTATTGCACAGCCACGGAGCAACGCACGGCATTATGCATACAAAGCATTTCAATACAATTTTTTTTTTCGACAGCCCTGTTCGGAAGATTACCACAAAGAGAGACAAACAACACAATGTACGCATTGTTGTTGGACGATAATATGCAGCCACAAACACACACACACATACGTGTATATGCACACATATACAGTCATGTGTGAGCACACATTCTAACTGCCAGAGGTTTAACATCTTTACATTGCAAAACACTCAATTAAATAGATGCCATTTGCAACCAAATTCGAAAATTTCGATATGCTCCTGCGAGTATAGTCTTATGTGTTCACGGCAGTAAGCTCAACAGCTGCCCAAACCTCTCAGGGTAGGTTGTACCTGGTTAGTGTATTAATAACATGTATTAAATATGCCTTCAACCTGTGATGCTAGTTATGTATGTTTTTCATGTTGTTGTTTGGTTAATTACTGTTATAATGTCATCTCCCTGGCTCGTTTACATTGTTATTTATTTTATTGTTTCAGTCTTTACCATGTAAAGTGCTTTTGAATACCTTAAAAGTGCTGTACTAATAACATTTATTATTATTATTATTACTATTATTATTAATATTATTTACAGCAGTTCTATTTTCTATTAGACTACAGTACTATAGATTTGTAGAGCCCAAATGACAAATTTCATGATACTGTATTATTTTTAGAATTTTTTTCAAATGGCAGAAATAGCATTCACTGCTCACATGAATTGTTGTTCTTTTCTTTTTTTTTTAAGAACTTGCGTGGCTCCCACACCTCTGAAACAAAACATACGTCCTTGTTTCAATGTTAAAAGAGCTTTAAAGGTTAAATCCTGCTTCAGAGTGACAATATAATGCATGTTGCATATATATATTTATATATATATATATATATATTTCATTTGACAAGAAAACACTGATATATATAAAGCTAGGGTGGGCGATTTTGGATAGATTCCGTCGCGTGCTCTCTGGCCTCTCCCTGCCATACCTGCTGTAGCTCCTCCCATATACAGGTGATTTCATTTGACAAGAAAACACTGAGAAAAGAAAAGAAAAACAAATACAATCCCCCCTTGTCTCATTTACTTCAATTAAGTACTGTATTTAACAAATAAAACTTGTTGTCATGGCGGCCACAGGACTACACGTAACTCCCAGGCTGATGTGCATAACCAGTAAACATGGCAAGCAGGGGAGATAAAAGGGTGGATAGCCTGTATTTAACAAATAAAACTTGTTGTCATGGCGGCCAGCATGGGTGGCAGGACTACACGTAACTCCCAGGCTGATGTGCATAACCAGTAAACATGGCAAGCAGGGGAAATAAAAGGGTGGATAGCCTAATAGGATGCATTAAGACATTAACAGATACAGACATGCCAGCTATGTAGATGGAAGGCACCGCTCTCCTCTCTGTCTGGTGTTGCTTTACTGATCTCCTCTTATGTCAGTTAGGATTACGGCGGTCATGTTTCACAATTTAAAACTTTGTCGAAATGCAGACATGGCAAACATTATGACATGAGCAGTAATCTATAGGCTGGAGATAAGAGGGAGATTTAAGCCAACAGACCAACCTGTCTGTGTACATTTCACCTTAGAGTAAGATTTAGTGGCTTTCCTCAAGGCCAACAGAAGCCTTAATTTACTTGTGACTAAACTAACAAATAAACTCATCAATTACTTTAAAATGTAATCCCTCCACGAATGACCTTCTCTGAACTTCACAAAAATTCTGTTCATATACTACCACACAAGTCTGCACTCAGACACACTCCTTTCTGTTATCAGGCTCAGTGCTTGTTTTTGTTCTATCCGGTTGAAATGCTAGATCCATCAAACCAGGAGACACTAATTAGCTAATAATGTCTTAAACAGTCCAGCTATCCCTGGAGACAAAATGCACTGAAGATATGTCCTTTAGTATTCAGAATAAAGGCATCTGAAAACTCTGGATAAAATAACTATTTGTCTCAAATATTCAAATAAGTATTCCTACTCAAACAAACGCCCGTCATCCGAGAGTCGCAGCGTTGTTTTTTTTAACTCAAGGTTTCAGTTGTTAACCAACATGTTATTATCTTCTTTGTTTAATCCGTTAAAATACTGAAGTAAAAAAATAATCTATGGATTTACCAATTGTGTATGGGACTATTTCTTGGTTGGGTGCAGTGACTTCCTACCAAAACAGCAAACAGTGCAATGTGCAATGAGACTATTGTCATGTTATTATGTTAGGTTCCAGGTTGGGATTACGCACAAGATATATAACATCTTAATAAGTGAGTATTAGACGTGCAGGTAGGAAGATTTGGTTATCTTTGGAAAGAGTCAGGCTAGTTCTTTGCCCCTGTTTCCTGTCCCTAGGCTAAGCTAAGCTAACTGGCTGCTGGCTTTGGCTTCACATTTAAGATTCAAGCGTGAACACATAAAAAGACGCTCATATCTTGTTGTTGTTTATGCTCATACACAGTGATTCAGCTTAAATTCAATGACCTAATGTCTTATCTTCTGGGACAGGGATCCAACAACTACACAGTTGGCACACACCTAATGAATATTAATGAGTGCAGGTTACATGCCTTGCCAACCAACACCTACTGAAAAGGTCAAAATCCTCTAACAGGGTTTGTTTAACTTCTGGTAAAAGGTTATGATTAAATTCTTAAATACTGACAAAGTGTTCCCTTTTCACATCTAGAGTTAAAGAGTTCTATTTAAATAGAATGAATAAGTATGTAAAACAGCTGAGTACTTTACCGTTGGGGCTTTCTTCATCTATGGCAACGATGGTCGCAGGAGGACCCGACCGGGACAGTTTACATTCTGGGAGGACGGAAAAAAAAAGAAAAGGAACATTTAGAGTAAATATAACCACCTTGTAGGGTTATGCTTCTTTAAATCCATTATAGAAAAGCTTGTAGTGTGATACTCAAATGGCTTTGCTTGATGAATGTCAGTATTCAGAAGGAACTGTTTTAAACCGGTTTGTAAGTTTTCTCCTTTAAAAATAAGTGGCTGCTGCAATCACTCGGTCAGAGCGTCACTCTAAGAAATGGAATTGGACTCTGCAGAGCTCAGTGCTTGTTTCAGAGAGAGAGTGGTTATGAGTGGCAACAGCAAGGGACTGAAAGGAGTGATGGTGAACATGGGGGACTAGTGGAGAAAAGGATTGAGGTGTAAGGGGTTAGCAGAGGGGAGTAAAAAAAAAAAGGATAAAAATGGAGTCTGCACAGAAGAAAATGGTGATGGACAGGGAAGCGCTTGTTTTAGAGATAGACACAAAGACATAATGGATAAATGATAAGCCTGGTACTGTAGATATAATCTATAGCATTCTTCTCTCTACAGTGAGAGGAAATGGGTTGATTAAGAAAGAAGTAAAGGCATCGAATGATTGGAGTGAATAGGTAGAAAAAGGTGTAAGTGATGCCCATAAATAATGACCAGCGTAACCCTCTTACAACATCTCTGCAGGGTTAGCGGGGGTTAATAAAGCAGAACGGTGACTGAACACACAGTTAACAGATGAAGAAAGAGGAGATAGTTCTTACCCTCATATTGCCAGTCTGCAGTTTGAGACATCCCGCCAGTAAGGAGAGAAGAGGAGGAGGAAGGTAGCAGCCAAAAGGAGGATAGCAAGGAGGGAAAAAGTAGAAGAGAAAAATCATGAAAGATAAGAATTAACCTTCAGGGCAAAGCAACAAAATAACAAAAAAAAAAAGAGCAGAGTTGAATTTGAAATGCAGTAAGTGGGTGTGAAGTTTTGAAAAACATGGGCAAACTAAAGTACATGCAAATAAAAAATGTGCTGTGAGGTGCGAGTGTTTGCATGTACGTACAGTATACATATATTAATACGCTATTCTACCTCCATTCACAGCCTCCACAAGCTCTTACAAGCTCTTACTACTAACCCAAGCTGAAGGGTTAAATGGTCCCATTCAGAGGGAGAGAAACATCAGCAACATTCAAGGATTGTCTTTTATCCCTTTGTCCTCTCAAGGATTCATACAATACCAGAAAACCTACATTCACCAGACAGGGTAACATTATTGTTCAGCTCTCGTGGATAGATCGGAAAAAAATCCCACAGGGAGTCTGGAAGACGGATATCTGCTCACCTAGAAAATAGACTTCATGGAACAATGATCACACTTTCTCTCTCTCTCTCTCTCTCTCTCTCTCTCTCTCTCTCTCTCTCACTCTGTCTCCCCTCCACAATTAAACATTATAGCCGTGTGAAAGCATAGATTATCTCAGGATTCATTGGTTAAGCATCTCGTCTCTTGATATGGGAGACCGTGTAGAGAGGAAGGGCTCAAGCTAAGATAACGAAAACACAATTCTTAGCTTCAGGTGATACAAAAACATTGTTATAAATTTGTTTGAGGTAGCATTCTGAGACAAGTAAATAAGTTCAAACTTTACCTACATTCTTTAATGCTAAAATCTTTATTGTAAACTTTTTTAAAACCCACTTTTAAACTAAAACAAAACAACCCCCATTTTCCTCTTAATTTGCTGCACACTGCAGTTCTTGTCCCTGCTAACCTGTTAGCAACCTGACCACGCTCTAGCTCCATTTGTGTTGCCAGTCAGCCCTATCCCCGATGCAAAGAAATGTATGATCTTCTCATTTTCTTTGCAAAATAAATATAGGATTAAACTTAATTTCTGCTACGATTACTTTAATGACAATTACATTTTTCCAATCCAGTAAGTGTAACAATTGTACATTGCAAAAACTCATAGTGAGGGTGTTTGAGTGGATGGTTGTGTGTACAAAGCACTGAACTGTGACCTCAAAGACTGAGGTTTGTGTTCGGTGTCCCACAAGTTGATGGGTTTAGAATAATACATTTTGGCTAGAGTAGATTGTGGTCTTGGGTAAATATCGTATAGGTTATTATTTTTCAGGGTGCGATAATAAGGAAAATAATAAATACTTTTGTGGCTCTTAGTGAATAATAGCGGGGTACAGTGACCTCCTGGAGTTCTGTTGACACAGCGAGGTTCCCAGGCAACGAGCTGCACAGAAGTGCTGAGCTGATTGATAAACTCATGTTTTTAAGAAATAGTTAACCCATGTTACCCCCTCTAAAACCACAGAGGATTTTTGAACTGTGGAGTGAGGCTCGGACAGAACACAAAAAAAAAGCATATTTCCCTTTTTTTATTTAATATCTCTCTAAAACCAAGTGATTTGAGATGTCTAAACATAACTGTAAAGATGCTAATAATGCTTTAATTGCCTGTATTGGATAATCTGGGGAAAACAAATTGACAATGTGAACATTTTGCAGACACATTCCAGCATATTTTTTGTACAAGACATAGTAGTTGTGTATGAACACCAGTTTTTTAGAGACTGGGTTGTGCCAGCTGCTTCTTCTTAAAGCTTAATATGCGTGAGGTTCATGCTGCACCTTTAGTTCTACCTCTCTGTGCAGGTGCGCCGACCAGTGTGAACCCTCATTAGTTTTCCAGCCACACATTGTACATGGCCCGATTGCTTGTGCCTTCCTCCACCATCCAAGGTCTCTGTGGTGGTGAGCGAGGATTTTACCCCGTCACCCTTTTGAAGCTATTTTATGGGTTCATCTTAGTTTAGCAATCCAGATACACACATGAGCCATGGAACAATAGTCACTAGTTACATTACACTCTACCAGCTGGCCTTTGTGTGTATGTGTGTGTGTGTGTGAACAGCAGATGACAGATGTGTATCCCCTGCTTGACTGCCTTTTTATCCTACAGTGTAAGCTGATGCCCCTCATTTATTACTAACCAGCCATTTGTTCTCTATGGGGCATCTATGTCTCGTTCTCTCCCCTCTGTTTATTCACTCCTCTGTCTGTTCTCATCTGCCTCCCTGTCTTTACCTGTCAGGCTGCTTCCTCCCTCAAATAATAAAAAATAAATGGGATGAAACAGTAAACAGTCCGGGTTGTAACCTAAAGTGACAAATGAACACGATGAGATTTCAAATTGAAATGAGCTGAATCTTTTTAAAAAATCTGTATATCCGAAACGGTTGGGTAACGCTCATTTAAAGTCCAATTTCTCTCTGTCTACGATCAATTCAGAGAACTTGTTGCCACTTCTTTCCAGAGAAATATTGATTAAAACAAATCCGTGCATGTATTTGCACAGAAGTGTTACCATGAAGTGGAAATCAATTACCTTGCCACGTATCTTTAGCAGGTCCTAAATGTAATCATGTGTTACAGGGATTACCTTTCTCTGTGCATGACAGTTAAGTTAACTCAAGGTTGAGAGTCGTACTGTGGAAAATTACACTAGGGAAGAAATCCAGGATGAGGAGGCAATTGCAAAGAAATGCAAATTCTCTGCTCTCCTTCCACATAAGTCACAGGCACATTTCCTCACAAGAGTGCACTTGTTTGTATGAGATATCCCATAAAGGGCCTCCTATAGATCAGTTAGTGGCCTCTTTTATACCGGTACTTAGCCTCCTGAAGCGTCCACTCATGCTAACCCTTTATAAGTTTACTTGTGCATTTCTTCCCTCACTGTGCACTTATCTAAGCACTCACTTAGCTTAGATAAGTGCACAGTTGCTGCTCTTGTCTCTCAAAGTTTCTTGAGAAAATAATCACCAAAATGACTTTGTGCATGAGCAAGTGAATAAATCCATTTATGCCAGGTTTCTGTCAGGCTGATGAAAAGCTCCACCGAGAGCTGTGTGAAGGGAATGGGAGGTTGAGCGTTCAAGGTGTAGACCACATAAAAAAAAAATTGAGAAATGACTGCTCCCTTTTTCTGATTTATCATCCATCCAACACCATTTTTGGGTTTCAATCAATATCTTCCTTATTTACTATTCAAATTATGTCCATCTAACGTTGGCAGGCGAAATAAGCAGGTACTGGTTGCCAAGGGTGGCAGGAAAGAGAGTCCCCATTAAGAACAAAGTTGACCGAGAGAGAATATGGGGGGAAGTGACTGTGACTGCAGATGAAGACCACAGCAATCGCCCAGGAGTCAAAACAGGCTTGAGCTCGTTGAAAACAGCTATTGTTATTCAGCACACACACAGCTTGGCAACTGTCTCCATGATATACCAAACACACATGCTGCTAAGGAGCAATTGCTTCATGACACACACTATTTTACACAGTTGACACAATCAAGCCCGTATGCCTGTCTCCGCTCGCACACTCACACATGCTAGAGTTACCTGCTGAGTTACCTGCTGAGACTGTGACTCAGTGGGGCACCTGGGCAACAGTTTGCGTGTCAATGTATCGAGCCGGGATCCATTGGATACGTAGAATGAGAAATGTGGTCACTAAGCAGAGAAAAGCTGCCTAGCACAAAGGTATAAATATATTATTTAATGCTTCATCATTAAAAATGTAATATTGATATAATGTTAACTATACATTATTTACATAATAATATCATATAAATAATCCAGCTCCTCTTTAATCATTTTACATATACAGACCTTCTCTCCACCATCCTACTCTTGTATTTTGAGTCTAATTAATTTGCCTATATAACTCACAATAAACAAAGTTAAGGATGAATTTGTCTGATATTGACTGGCAATATTTATTTATTTATTTTGTAATTACCTATAGATACAGTACCAGTCAAAAGTTTGGACACACCTTCTCATTCAACTACTTTGAAGAATGTAAAATATAAAACATATTCTGGTTTGTTGAGCATTTGTTTGTTTACCACATAATTCCATATGTGTTCCTTCATAGTTTGGATGTCTTCAATATTAATCTACAATGTAGAAAAAAATAAATAAAAAAAATAAAGAAAAACCATTGAATGAGAAGGTGTGTCCAAACTTTTGACTGGTACTGTATAAGCACGCCATGATTGATTGTCTGTGCATAAGTAATGCTGTCAAAAAAAATCATATATTTGTGGCCACAAGATAAAAATGCCCATTATGTTTGCAACAGAAGGCTGTGACAGAGTGTATTTTTGGAGTCTAATGCGGCAGCTGGATTTGGTTCAAAGTCACACAAATGGCATTCAAGGAATATTACTTCAAGGATAAACAACGCCCACATCTGGTCTTCAATCGGTATACAGGTACAGACACAGATACAGATAATGACCTCTCTGTAGACATCTCCTAGAATTGATTTCTAAAGAATGCATTTACATGTATTTGTAAAATGTTGAAAAAAAATATGTGGCCCATATTTTGAAAGAAAATCAGAATGTGTCTGCAAAGGTTAACTCCATGGCACAGAGTCAGATAACATTGACCAGCAGAAAGTATTGGCAAGCTGAGGATACTTTCTTCCCAAATGACAGTGAAGAATACCAGAGGCATCAGAGCCATCGCACTGGCCTTCTTCCACTGAAATAATTGACTTGTTTCATCTGGTGACGTTTTGGTTTGGGCCTGTGAATGATGCACTGTGGGGCAAAGTCAGAGTAGCAGGCGGTCTTCTAAAGATTATAATTGTCTGTATTCTTGTTTCTTATCCAGTAGGGAATGCACTGAATGATAACAGAGTCAAGCAAAACAAAAAACCTTTAAAAAAAATAGTTTTGGGGACACTTTGGTAAATTATTCACTGTCCTGCTGAGAGTTGAGGAGATCGATAGAGCTCTCTGGCCCGTAAGATAAATATGAATCTATAGCCAGCTGACAGTAAGCTTAGTGTAAAGACTGAAACAGGGGAAAGCAGCTTTTCTAGCCCCCTCCAAGGTAAGAAACCCCTCATACCAACACTTTCTTTCAAAACTGGTTTAAAAGCTTTTTAATCAGATTTTTTTTAATGTGCCATATTGTGAAGACGTGCTCATTTGAGTTGAAGTTGTACTTGACTGCACCCTGCTTGTTACCATCTGTTAAATAGTCGCTTGGCTACCTTGCCTGGAGTCTACACTGTGAATGGGAAAACTAAGTGATGGTGAACTCCAAAAATATGTTATCTCAAGGGAGGTCTTTGTTGATTTCTGAAAAGATTTCTGTCCTAAGAGGAAGGAGGAGTTTGAAAAATCTGCTTCCACTGTTGATTGATGGCCACAGAATTTGGATGTGGCATACAAAAAAAAAAAATGGCAAAGTAAACATTTTATGATGAAACTGTTCACTCTAGTCAGCAAGTCTGAAGTGAAATTGATAATATAAGAAGTTGGTAGATGGAAGAGTCTGCCATTCAGTATGCACTTGCTTCAAGAAAGATGTAATTTAATTAAATAAAAAAAGTAACGTAATAAAAGCTTTTACATTAGAAAAATGTGTTTCGAGTTTCAGTGACATACAAAATGATTGAGGATTAATGGCGTCACAGTGACCTAACATTGTGAACAATATGTGTTGTACAGTATGTGTGGGCGTGTAGCCATTAATAGGTTTCCACAGGGTTTGTAAGTTAATTACAAAAAAGGCCCTTTTGATATAACTTAATTACTATGCAAAGAGCCCCTTGGAGATAATTTACTCATTAAAAGCACATTATTAGAACTGTGCAAGTGAAAATGTTAAAACAAGAAGCCAAGCTTGTAATTTCTGTCATTCATTCAAGCCGGTGCCTCGGTTTCAGCCCACATACTAAAAAAGTTTTGCTACAGTATCGACTTCTGAAAATATGCTACACAATCTTTCAAACACGAGAGATAGGTAGTAAAACGTTTGAAATACAGGAGCAGACAGAAAGCGTGTTTTTTTCCTCTAAACGTTCTTGTGTGTCGTGTCCTTTTTGAGCTTCCATCAGCGGGCACACAAATCTGCACCTCTCCCTGGGGTCCGATTCCTCTCAGTCTTCCCTCCGCTGCCCAACCGGCCAGCCGTTCATCCATCACCCATTCATCTATCCATCCTTCTTTACCCCCCTCCCGATCCATTCATCCATGGAGGACAGAGGAGGTGCAGAGGGCACAGAAATGGAGAGGTGAGAGGGGACGAGTCAAGGAGACAGAGAAGAAAAAAAGAGCAAGGGGGATTGGTGGATGGAGGAGAGATTGAAAGAAGAGAGGAGAAGGAAAGGGTGGATGGAGGGTTGTGAAGAGAGGAGCAAAAGGAAAGAACTGCAGAAGAGAGACAGTGTGACCTTGTGTTAGATTGATGTATCTCTGGAGAAAACGGATTGTAGACCCGCTTGCACACACACACACACACACACACACACACACACACACACACACACACACACACACACACACACACACACACACACACACACACACACACACACACACACACACACACAGTGTCAGGCTCAGTGCTGTAGGGATCACCACTTTGTCACTGTGCTGGCTTATCCATTATCCTGACTCTCTCCCTCTCTCTCCCTCCCTCTCTCTCCCTCCATCTCTCTCCCTCCCTCTCTCTGTCACAGTATGTCAGGTCTGTTCCCGGCCGGTGAGGGGTTGAACACAGCTGACAGCGGTAGTGGTGGTAATCAGACGGTAGTTGTTCTGAGGACACATGGTGGAGATACATAAATACCCCTACAGTAACCACAAATGCCACTGTGGTAGCCGGCATGTTCAGGATCCACATGGTTGTCTGTAGGCATAGCCTGGATTTGGACTTTGCTTTGGAGTCAATAAGTATGTAAAGAAGATTAGAAAAGGAATAGATTGATATTTTGGTTTAAACATTTACGGTCATGTCTTTGCTTTAAAGATACCCTGTAGAGTTTTTCTCTACTACTGGTAGCATTATAGAGCTACTTTCTTTAAAGACACTGAGGAATGAAAAACATATTTCCAAAAATCCACTATGCAAAGTGAAATTTTGAGCTCAAGGTCCCAGAGTCTTAACTTTAAGTGCAGAGCTGGAGCCAGGATGTATTTAGGCTTGGAGAATGTAGGCAGGAGGAAATAGATAACCTGGCCTCTTTCCAAAAGGACAAAAAACAACCAACACCTCTAAAGCTCACTAATGTCTCCTTTGTTTAATCCCATACATAAACATAGATGCAATTTTTGTTGATAGTTTTTAGGGGGGCAATACTTGCCTGCATTATTTCAGACTAGCAACAGCAACACATGTGACTACATGCAGATTCCCAAAGTCTTGAACAGGTTGCCAGGTTTGTACAGTCTGCAGAGAGAGCAATACCAATACTAAATGGCAACCTGTGCTAGCCAGAGATGCTGCAGAGAAGGGCTGGATGGATGGTTGAACTGTTGTATCTCAAGAAATAGTTCCAACATCTAACTCCCCCCCCAAAAAACACTCTTTTTTACTCTTCTGTTCACATACAGGTCAAACAAGCAAGATACTTCAAGGAAAAAAGTGCTTTTAAGCTTTTTCTTTCTTTTTTCTTTAAGATAGACATGTCCTGACTCTTGCTCCATATTTAATGTACAGACACTCAGAAAAAAGGCAAATAAACCTATTTTCTTCAATGTTAAAATATTTCTTTAAAAACATTTCTAAAAAATGGGTTTCCTTCTATTCGGTTTTATATGATGTTTTCCTTCTTCTTTTTATTTGACGTATCTGAACTCTTCTTGACCGGAACACTATTCCAATACAGACTGATGTTCTCTACAGTGATGTATATGTGCTGTATGTGTGGTGTGTGTCACTAGAGTCTCAAGTACAATGTATGATGAATGAAGCAGAGTAAGGGAAGTAAGCAATAAATGTTGGAGGCGAAAAGTTCCATAAGCAAAGAATTACCAATCCAGAGAAATTCCTGTCTGCTTCAGATATTGGGGTATAACAGAGAGATGACAGATGCTGATGAGAAGAAATGAAAGACAAAAGAAAGAAGAAAAAAAAAGAATTGAGAGAGAAAGACAAAGAAAGAAGAGAAGGGAGGGCTGAATTGAGAACAGATGGGAGGGACGTTTACTTCAGATGAAACATCTAACAACAAAGGAACGCAGTAATAAATATTAAAATCACCTTGAAAGCTTCAACTCCACCCACATCCACACACTGACACCCCCACACATGCTGACACACGCACAAAATACACCATAAATCTGCAGTACCAGCCCACCACACTGGCACAATTGACATTAGTGGTGTAGCATATTCGTCATGAGCACATATATTGTCATCCTCCATCATACAGACGTTCAAGGGTGGGGCACAACATCACAAACACCTGCACAATGTAATAGAGCGTAATACAAGAAGAAAATCAATTCCTCAATACCATAGACACTAGTGGTGCAACGCATCATAAAACTCATGGCTCGGATCGTATCATGGATCAGTCACAGATCGGATCACAGATCGGATCAGCACAAAACTACAAAAGGAGCACATATAACTTTTAGAGATACCTGATGAAGTTTTTTTGCATCCGATATTAATTGCCGATCATGATTATCAATGTTGGCAGATGCAGATGCCTTTGTTTGTTGATTATAGCAGCTGGTATACAAATCGTCTGTCTATAAAAAAAATTCCCCAAAATCATTTTAACTGCTCTGAAGTCAGTAAACCATAATAAATTCTAAAGGTCATCCTTTTTACTGTATTATAGTAATTTATTGTGTGTTTTTCTTCATTAAAACTATCAAATGATAAAGAAATAAAATATTGTACTTTTATAGATTAATACAAAACAAATGAATAGTTTGATTAGTTGTATGATGTTTAGAGGTATTGTAACAAGGTCCTAATTCATCTCTTAAATCTATTAATGTTCATGACATTGTCCAACACTTTAAAGATATTACGAAGCGGTGTTAAAACTATAATTCGAACAACCGCCAACTGAAGGTCTGGAGAGAAATATAATTTGGTCTAGTGCTCATTGACAATGTGGTCCCAATACCTTTGCCCCATCTGTTTTGTTTCACCATATTAAGAGCCATCTATTGTGGGGTAGAAGAGGACAATAAATAAGCCTTTTAACTTTTTTATCGCATTTTTTATCGCCACATTCATACATACATGAGATTTGACCTTTGCATTAAACCCATCCTAAGCATAAGGAGCAGTATCCAGTTGTAAAGCCTTGGGGTTCAGTGTCTTGCTCATTGACACTTAAACATTTGGAAAAGGGTAGCTAGGAATCAAACTTCTGATTTAAGGATGACATGCTCTACACCCTGAGCCAAAGCAGCCCCTCTGGATAAGAACTGTGCTGTATAATCAGTGAAACATCATATTTTCTAAAATCTGACTTGCTATATGAAGAGAAAATACTTTGGTTACGCACACAAAATTTTAATACACTTTTATAACTGCCCTCTCACAGTGGAATTTACGTAATGTGCAGTGAACTCAAGTTAAATATTGTGTGCCTCGACAGATTAACGTTCTATCATATCAATTAAAGCTCCCGGCATGATGAACATACAGGTGGTTTACTACATTGTGGAGTGTTCCCCTCAATTAACCTGTTTATTCATGCCCTACCTCACAGCTGTGAGTGTGAGTTCATTCATGGTGACACTGCGTAGTGAAGGGTCGGTAGGTAGGAATCGGTTTGGGAGAGAGTCACAGTCACGCTAGGAGCTGTCGTTTGCGTAGAGTCAGAGTCTTTTTGTGCGTCGAGCAGAACGCTGGCTGGCCTAAGAACGTCTCTGAGTGAGAGACGAGCTATCTGGGAATATCTTTTTTATATGGTCACTTTTTTGGGGAACATTTTTTGTCATTTAACACACTGCAGCTGTGCCACATAATCAGAGGCATATTATCACACCCACACACACCACACACACACACACACACACACACACACACACACACACACACACACACACACACAAAAAACAGAACATAGTTTTATTGTCATGCAGAAACTCTCACAGAAAATCAGACAGGTGCAAAGGAATACACAGCAGCACGAACACAGAGGTACACACACATCGTCTCACTCAAAATATTACAACTCAAGCACAACTCTTTTTATGCCGTCTGTTTTTTCTTGTCCACATTCGCAGATAAGTCACATTCAATTAAAAACACCAGTGAAGCACCGCCTACACACCTCAGGCTTCAAATGAATTCATAATCAGAGTCAAGTCAAGTACAGGAATTCACCAGAGCAGAGGGTTTTACATTTCAGTCTGCTGCTTTCTGTGCGAGCGACATTGAGTAAGTTTAAATTTGAATCCAACAACAATAGCTAGAGTAAGCTATTTGTGTGCTACAAGTCAAACTACTCTCAGTAATTAGCATCAACAGATTATAATCTTAATTAGTATGTTATGAAATGTTATTTCGAGAAAAACAAAACAAATAAATGGGTTTGGAGCTACTGAACTTCCAGCCCGGAAGCCGCATTTGACACAGTGTGTTGTCTCACACACTCATTAAAAATATACTGGTATTCTCGTCACTCAGGAAACCAAAAATGAGCAGATATAGTCTCTTAATGTACCTTGGGACCCATGCTAATTAATTCACACCACAACTGTTGTCACGCGGGGTCCAAACCTCTAAAATCAACCGCTGATCCAAGGACTCGAGCTCATTAAAAACACACTCATGTCATGAAGGGACCCACACAGAGTAACATATTGTCTGTCAAACCCACAATATCCAGGCTCATTAAAACAAACTATTCTTGTTTTGAACATATCCGCCAGAAGAGGACCTGCAAACCTGTTTTTGAGACCCTGTTTAGGAGACAGAGTTTTACAGGTGTAATTAAATGCATGGACATGTGCGGCGTGGAGAAAAGAGGAGAGTAAGATGAATCCAGGTTGATCTCGATGCCTGCTCAGGCTCCCCTTCCACCCCTCTTCACGGAAGCAAATTCACTCACAGTCATTCACCTTTGGCTGCACAGCCCTGTCAGCTAAATGCCAACCAGATAAATCGCAAGGACTAAGAGTTAAATGGAATATTAATATTCTGACAAATCGAGCAGAAAGTCAAGAGAGTATTATGCTGAGCTCTCCCATCGGTGATGACTTCATTTCTGTCTTACCTTGCTTCAGTTTGCTCTCAGTTCAGGGTAATATGAACGTGGGTGTTTTGTTAAACATTAAAATATCCCGGGCACATTATTTTTTTCCCCCTTCAACTGTATTATCAAATTAACTTCAGAATCTTCTTACATTGTAAAGTGAGAAACTGTACACAGGATACACAAATACATTTATAAGCTCACAAAATTAACATTATGCTAACAAGATAACAAGGCTTACTCTAAATTACCATGTTCATAATCTTAATTTAGCAAGAATGCTAAAATATACTAATTAGCAATAAACATGTCATTCATTTTGCAGGTATTTGCAGGTAGATATCAAAGTACTGGACCGTGTTAAATTATGACCTGATGATGATGCTGAAAGAAACGTTTCTTGTTTTCCAAAAGTTCAGAATTCATCTTGGTAAATGAATGTCTATACAAAATGTATTGGCAATCCATCCAATCATGTAGTTGTTGAGACATTAAGCGTTGTGGCTGACCAACCGAGGCACTACTCATCTTCAGTCACCAAAGGATCAATAATGAATCCTGAAAATCTTGTGCTGCACAGCAGCTCACTGAGAAGTGCTCACTACCCAAGATAAGTCTGAAGTCAGAAAAGCCATGTGCACAATCCTGATATTAAATCCCCCCCCTGAGCGCACTTCATTCAACTCTAAATTATAAAACAGAGAGAAAAACATGAAGACAAAGACAGACGGAGTGACTGAAAAAGAGACGGATAAAGAGACAGAGAATCGGGACTGCCTTTACCTTCTGTGTCTTGGCCCAGACAGGTTGATAGCAGCAGCAGATAAAGGACTCCTGTTCCCATTATGCTCGGCCATTTGACTCGGCCCCATGACAATGGCCCCATTAAGTGCGTTCTAACCATCTTCACCACCATGCTTCACCTAGCATCCAGCTGCAGAGAGAGGAGGAGAGCACATAAACACAGGTCAGTCACATTCACTCACTTCAGTATTAGCTGTGCAGTGTGCAACATTGAAAGAAGAACTTCTTTGTCAGGCTACGCGACCTCCGCTCTCAGTGAACAAAGGTGTGGAGGCGTACATTAACATTCTCAAAAGATGTAGCAGAACTGTATGTTCCCCACCCATCATACAGAAGCTTTGAAAGAAATCATGCTTTCTATATTGTCGCTGCACTCCATCACAGTACATCCCTCAGGTGAGATGCTTTTGCAATATGAAGTTCAGATGGCATTCTGTGTTCATCTTGTGGCTGCACATCACTTTACAGATTTGAAAGCTTTGATCAATCTTCGTGCATCAAAGTAAGTGATAGTTTCACTGGGATTGCTACCACAATGGGGAAATAGAGAAACCTGTGGATGATGATAGAGAATGAAATATTTTGTGCAATGTAAAATGCCCGTGGTGGCAACAACAACATCTCAGATCTTGCAGCGGAAAATTTGACACAGTTGATAAACTAGACTTTTTTTAAAGGACGCAATTCAGAAGAGAGAGTGAGAGAAATACATAAAGCTGATATGTGTGTGTTCGTGTGTATGTGTGTCGTTATAAAATGCATGTCTCAATAACATAAATCATTACATTTTAGGGTGAAGACTTGGTTTAAGGTTAGGTTGTGGTTAGGCTTAAGGTTGGGGTTTGGATTAGACTGGTAGCCATTATGGTTAGGCTAAATTTCTAGGAAATTAATTTAAGTCAATGGTATGTCCTCTGAAGCCTCAAAGTCATAAAAACACGACTCTATGTGTGTCTGTGTTTGTGTGTGTGTGTGTGTGTGTGTGCTTAGGTTGAGAGTAATTGCATTTTATAGGGAGAGCATGCAACGCTGTAGGGAAAATAGTTTTTCTTTGAAGTTCTCAGTCAAAGACACATTTGGGTACTGTCTGAGTCAGTATGTGTACATGTCTATAATTCGGTCTTTGATTGCTTTGTTTAATGCAGCTCAAACCCATCTAGCATCAATACTGCTCACTTACTTACTCGTACAAACATTTAAAGTGAGATGACCTGCAAGAGAAACCATCCTTCAGCTCAAAGGATAGTCTTTGTCTAGGTGGGTGTTTATGTGTGTGGTAAGTCGCACTTCTCTCCATGCACAACCTTCCCAGCCAGCCTTGGATTTAATTGCACAAATTAGCTTCAACCTCAATCTTACCAACCACCTAAATGGCCCACTGTGCACTGTGTATATACAATTAGTATAAAGTAGAACAGTGTACTGAAGCAGCAGTATTATTATGAGCAACTGACCATTAGCTCAAATGTGTCCCTGAATAGCAATGGTCCGTTCGTAGCTTGGCAACCGTAGCTAATCTTCACTAATAAGAACAATACTATTCACATCAATAGACGGAGGTGGCTTTTATTTAAAACCAAAAACAACAAAAAGTGTAAATTAGAGATTAAACAGTGTGTTTCTCTGCTGTAACATAAACTACAGATGTTAGAATGCCCAGCTAACTAGCTCACTACCTAAAGTGGCCTAGTAACATAGTGTTGTTTCCAAAGGCAGGGGGCCTAGATGTTAGTATATCAGAATTGTGGAGTGCCAATAGCAGCCCTATCCTTCTCTTTGTTAGGTTTGGGGAGTTCACACTCCAGTCAAACTTGTTTTTCATAGTGTTTCATTTGCCAAACTCATAGCTTTTAAAATTACTTTCTCTTTTAAAAGAGAAGCATAACAGTGAATCACAAATTTAACCACTATGTTGCTTGATAAACCTTTTTTTCGATAGAGCATCCAAAGCATCCAAGTGTTCCATTAAAACAAATAAAAACACTTTTTCAGGATTTGAGCAAATCAACTGACAAATATTTGGCATCAGCCTTAGCGTACACTAACTATCATCAGCTATTTAAATCCCCTCCGAACATTTGTAATTTCAGCCGATAAAACCAATTGGCCAGAAAAGAGTTCCACCTATTTCATCTAAGTTTGCCTAGCTAAATTATTCAAGATACAGTGCTATGGTGGGTAAACACATGGTAGCAATAATGACAATATTCTTTGTAATAATTTTTCTGAATGGGACCTTATCTGAAATTAAATTCAGCTGCTCTTATTCAGTAACAACAACATTAACCGCTCCCTGTCACACAAAATCTGCCGCATGTTTTATTAGAGCTGATGTCTGCAGTTCCGGGGGCAGAGATTACTGTGACAAAGTCAGATTACTATCGCCCTCTGAATGGAGATGGAGTTGGCTGAGAACGGAAATGTAATTGTGATATTCTGCCAAACCCCAGAGGTGAAATCCAGCAGTCACGGGGGCTTCAAGGGACACACTTTATACTCACAATGCCATGGTGCTGCTCTTAACCGACCTTAATTGAGTTTAACAAATTAAACTCTGGTGCTTCAATCTATACATAATGGTGTGCAGGCGGACTGTGATCAAGATGTAGCAGAGTGTCAGAGAAAGCCCTAAAGAGGAAACTGATAACGCCTCTCTGACAGTGTCGAGTTATACTGTCTTAACATAGAGGCAGATGTTATTTTGTTCTTCACTGATTTTTATAAATCGCCAGGGATAATTATAACAGGGATGATTATAAATTCCAAACCTCTTTGAATGCCTTATGCTAGCCCTGTTGGTGAGTTTTCTAAATAATTCTAGTAGGCTTTTAATAAGGTTGAGTCTCAATGCGACAAACCTCTAAGTGGTACCCCTGGTCGTCATATTGTGATGTTACGAGAAACTGTCTCACAAGGCTGAGCTTGCATCAGGGGCACAAAAACAGAGTCACATCCTGTCAAAGTTTATGAAATTATAGTCAGTGTGTTGCAATGTTGCGATGCCAGAAATATATATTTTTTCATTTGTCAAAATAATGGATGGCTTTTGGTCTAATTTTTTAATTAATGCAACCCCAGGTTACATTATCACTCATGTCATTACTAAAAAAATTACAAAATATCAACTGTGTAGGTTTAAAAGTACTGCATACCGTAAGGAAATCAGCTAAATAAGATATCTTCTATGTTGCATGTCAAACCTGATCTATGTCGATCGTTTCTTGGTAACTTTTCCATTTTCCAGCCAACTCAAATGAAGAATTTCTTATTAGTTTAGTAAAAATACTTCCAGTTTAGATTGAAAAAGGTGAAGAATAAAACCTTGGTTAGCGTTTCAAAATTCTCTCTTGACAAATTATGCTTCTATTTGCTGCACAGACCAAACCCTGTCAAACCTTTGTTTGACGCCTAATCCACCCAATCACCCAAACACTCTCTCAAGACTCAAACGTTTCTTTTTTAACTCCTGAACTTGACAGCAAATCCAAAATAGACTCTTGAGTAGACCATTATAAATAAACCATTCTCAAATGAGCCCAGTAGCCTATTCTCACAAGCTAACACACAGCCAGATTGAATTTTACAGTGATGAATATGAAAAGAGTTGGAGCCGTCCTTCTTACAATTGAGATCCGACATCCAAATTCTACTTTTATTCAGAAGGTCACAAGCTTTATTGGCAGCTCACAATGAAGAAAAAAATGCTTTGCCCTGAATTCTAGCATCTCTTAAATATGGCTAAGTCTTCTTAGTCTCACTCTAAACCTAATAGTAAACATAAGAGAGGCATGACGTTCTTTGACCGGAAGCTTGTCTTAATAAATAAAATATAGCACAGATTGGAGTTTGCTGCAGCTTTCTTCCTCTATTTATATTCTCATGAATTAAGTACAATAACAATGTGACCCTAGATAACTGGTTTCCTTATTAAATCTACACTAACGGCAGAGGAAGAGACGGAGATAACGAGAAGCAGACAAGTTAGATTATAATATCATTATATTAGAAGATAGATTTTAAGATAGAGCAAAATGAGGGAGATAAAAGGGCTGCAACTCATTATAAGGTAATGTCCTGATAATGTTGATAAATTGTCCCAAATATTGTGTATATTCAGGTTTCTAAACTGAGTTGAGTAAACTTTATGTTTATTGGCAGAATTGTAATACTTGACCCTCACCAGTGAAATTTGATGATAGCAACATTGAAACTTCTACAGAGGGCATTAAAAACACAGAATGTTTGTATTATCTTGTCTAATTGTCTTATTAGATTAAATTCATGACAATAGTTGTGCAAAGTACTTACATTTAACTATCAAACTGTTTTGTGGAGCTTGGCCAAACTAATGGCTTACTCTGTTTTAAGGCATATTTTGTGTTATCCATCTTGTTTTATGGTCTGTTACTCATTGTGAGTGCTGCCTATCCTGACCAGGCTCTCTTGTTCATCTGAATTTTAATGTCAATGAGGCTTCCCTTGTAAAATAATGGTTAAAAGGTTCTCTACTAGTCTTTCAATCCACCGTATTTTAAGCAGTGGAATCTGTACAGCTGTTGGCAGCATACATGTTACTTTGACATGAACTTAATCTGCTAGCATTTGCTAATTCTAGGGGAGAAAATCTACTGAGGACAAAAAAAAGCACAGACTTTTAGCATTTTTGCATACCACCGTAACCATTAGCCACACTTGAGGTGTTAGTTCCAGTGCTACAGTCATATGTCATGCATGCATGCTTTCACATAGAAGTGCATTTAGTATAAAAGTTTTCTTTCTATTTTTATTCATTCTTTAATGAGGAGGTGATGTGCTGAATACATTAATGTATTGCATCACATATAGCTAAAATATGATGGGCAAGTCGATGCAATAAAAGATTTAACGGTAACAGACAGTTGTAGTAAATTAAAACATTACTTATCAAAACAAACATCAATTTCTACAACCAAGTAGTTGTCAGTCAACAAACAACCGTATCATTTCCTTAAGAATACTGTAATGAAAATCAAACAATTTGTTAGAAGAAAAATCTGAGAAAAACAGATCAATAATATTAATGCAGTATTTCTTCATAAATCCCAGGTTTTTAATGTTTTTTCACTGGGCCCAATCAAAACAACTTTTTGACCCTGATTGTGAGACTGTGTGTTGGGCTGAGTCTTCGGCGTATGTTTAATTCTCTGGTAAAGTTCAAAAAGCTCTGTGGTGCACAACAGTAGGCCATGCTGTAAGCGTCAGTAACCAGTATGAAGTGTATTAGGGCTGAAGGCGCTTCTCCTCTGATAGAACTTCAAAACGTTATATTCCTCCAGAGAGGAGAGAAAATACACCTGACAAAGAGAGAGAGAGACGCTCACGAAAAAGGAAAATGGGGAGGATGAGAATAAGCGTAACATGGAGATGCAGTGGAAACAGAGAAAGGGAGAGAGAACAGAGAAAAAGCGGAGAGACGGGGCAGAAGGTAAAAAAAGACAGAGAACAACAGAAACAACAGAAACCACAGACTGACACTTTGTCCCAAACAATACACGACAGACAGAGAAAGAAAAGGAATGAGGCGGAGATTGTGACCTGCACTTTAAAGGCCACCGGTTTCATTCAACATCAACAACCTCTCATTGATGTACAGCGATCACAGTGTTGGGTAGAACATGAAAAGAGGGCATAGCTGGGCTGAGGACAGGATGAAGGGCATTCGAGAAAAAACATGAATGAAAAGAGAAACTTTGCGAAGAAAATGAACTAAATTTGACATTAAAACACTGCAGATATTGTGTCTATGTGTGTTAAAAATAGTGAGATAAAGAAGCTAAGTAACAAAAAGGAGACTTAACCCCGAAACAATGAGCGAGAGTGAGAGATGTTGACATGCTGTTTATGATCAGCTTCCTGTCACTGCATGTTACTGATAAGACCTTATTACTGTAACTCTAACCAGCTGTGTGTATACTTGTGTGCCGGAAGAGAACAACAAATACAAATATTTCCCTTGTACTGTCATAGCCGACATCTGTCTATTCCCTTTTCTGTCTGTCAGCCTGTTTGTGTTGTGTTTGTGTCAGTGTGTCTGTCTGTCCGTCAGCCAGGTTGTCAGCGTCTGTCTGCTTTGCAGAGAGGCATCGTTCACAGCTCCTCTGCTGCCAAAACAAGACTAGAAATGTATTCTTCTTTTTTTTTTTCAAAATCAGGCAGATGGCTGCCAGCCTTATGCAGACCGACTTACGGTGTCTTGCCAGGACTCAGAGTGAGTAAACTGAGACTCTCTGGTTACAGGATGGTCTGTAATGGAGCCATGCTATTGTAGAGCACGAACATAGAGGTGAAACACAAAGATTCACAGCACCATTACCTTATGTTTAAGGGTGGGGGAAGAGGGGATCTAAAACATGACTGGCCAGCCCCTACCAGAGGGAGAAGGTATTTGTCAGGGAAGGATCATTGAGCAGACATACCATTCTCCCCGTAACCTGAGCTTCCCCCTGGACCAGAGCCTCTGTATTGGCAAGTCAATCAAAAAAATATAGAGACACAAAATGTCCCAAAAGAGACACAAACAAACCACCTAGAAATGCAAAACAACCACAATGAGACAGAAAAATACCACAAAGACATAGATTTTGATTACCAAAAGCAGATGCAAAACAACCACAAACAACACACACAGTCTAATGAGCACAAATAGATACACATTGACCAGCAAGAGAAAACAACAACTAATAGAGAGAAAATGATTCAAAAAACAAAATGACCACAAAGAGACTCAAAAACGCCAACAAAGAGACATAAAACAATCAAAAAACAACGAAGTGGTTACATGTCTGCATCGAAGTGCTCGTCGTCTGGGTTATTTGGAGTTGCATATAGCTATAGAATAATGTTATTTCTAAGAATATTTAAAGTTGTTCATATGGCACTTGTTTATTACAATTGTAACACATTTTAATTCATTTTACAAATGTGCCCCAGTCTGGCCCCTCCATTCAAATGTTTCTAAACCGCCCCTGGTTATTTATTTCACAATTCTCTTATACTCTCACTGTTTATTTGTTTGTGTAGATGATGATACAAGATGTGTTGGCTGGCAACACAGGATAAGGACGTGGGCGTCAGGCGTTTGTCAGGTACAAGTAGAAAAGCTAAACATCTTATAATTATTTTTGCGCACCTTAATGCGATAAACAGCTTTCAACAACACAATCACAAAGTAGATGATGCATGTACGTTAGAGCAAAGAGTATTTTCAAATACACTGCACATCTGCATTTTTGACTAATTCAATTATGTTATCTCCTATTACCTCCTGTGTGAGCACATTTAACAGGTTTTTAACATGCTGATTATGATCTACCCCAGTTTCAGAAAGCAAGAAAACATCCACGCTCTCAAACTGAGTCGCTTTGACCAGGCTGTCCGGTGGGCACTTTGCTGGTCTTGTTCTGCAAATCTCAGAGAGACCATCGGCACCTGTGAGTGTGGAGAGGCAGCATCCACACCACAGGTTCCCTGATTGCACACAAGCACTGAACAGAGAGAAACAGGGAAAGAGAGAGAGATAAAGACAGTAAGAGAGGGATCGGAAGTGAGCATGAATTATGAAAGAGTTGTTTAAAGCCTCAGGTCTTAATGCTTGCTCAAGTTCTGGATTGCGTAAGACTGCAAATTCTACAGTGGGAGAAGGAGTGATGGAAATAAAGCAAAGCAGGTCCGGAGTAGAAGAGATTGTTAAAAAGTAACAGAATATTAAAGCAGACCAGTTCACCCAAAATGACCTCATCCACATCTCAACCTGCCCTCCAATATGAACACTTGACACCACAAACAGAGTCAGAACCCATTTCCCACTACAAATTGTAATACATTCCAAGCTGTACATATTTCATAATAAAATGTGCAGTTTAACAAGTGCCCCTGGTGAGAAAGATGGAAGTTGGTAATGCATTAAAATTATCCATGTTTGGCCATTGTTTCATATGAGTAGACCAACAGCAACTCAAAGTGAAAAAGGGTTAGAAAGAAAAACAGAGTAAGGTCAACAACAACCTAAATATGATCTGAATATCAAAATTAAATGAAGTAATTGTTGCCATCATGGGAAAAGCAAGATAAGTAAATGTTGGTGTGGAAGCACGATGTGTTCATGCTCCATCAACGTCACATGTTGGCATCTTGTGTAATATTAAAAAAACACCACTTTTCCTATTATAATATATCACCATTAAGTTTTAAGGTTGGTTCTTCTACATTAACAGGCTGTTCAATTGCTCTCAAGTTGTAATTTGAATATGTTTAAACAGCTTTTGAAAACAGCATTTAGGCTAGAATACAAAAGAGACAACACTATAATGCCACACCATCGTGTCAACAAAACTGACACTTGTTGAAATTACCTTAGCTCAAGTGCTTCACCGAAATAAATGAAGCAATTCGTGAGATTTGATTTATTCTGCCTCAAACTACTTTGATTTTCCAAATGAAATCAGTCCATTATTGCTGAGCACACAGTAGATACACTAAAACTAAATTTTGCCGTGGAGATAGGTGCATCGATCAGATATGCCACCCTAGAAGCAAAAAGAAGGATATGAGCAATGTAGGGCAATTTTTGTGAGCACACAGAAAACTCAAAACCAGAGAGCAAGTAGGAGGAGATGAAGATGAAAATGAAAAAAGAACGAGGAATTGAAGCAAAGTGTTAAGGAAAAGATAAAAAGAGAGAAACAGACTGATGACAAAATAAAAAAGAGAGGGAGCATATTGCATATCTGCTACTCTATTGTGCAATAAAGCACTAAAAATCGATGAGGTGTAAAGTAAAGTTTTGGTTTTATTTGCACATTTTTCAAAACTGCAACAACAACATGGCTTTGTTTAATAGTCATGCCAATAAATCATTTAGATAAAATTCTAAGCAAGGGTGAGAGAGAGAGAGAGAGATTTAAATCAACAGTTAGACACAGAAGGGGGGGCTTTAGAGGGAAGTCGGGTCAGTGGAGGACATTTAAGCAGCATTTCCACTTTGTTCGTTACATTAAGAAGAACTGGTGTTTCATCCACTTTTGTCCAAATCTGGAAGGTCTAGGCTCATTCAAGGCCTGTTAAATCATATAATCCCTTTCAGCTGAATTTTGTTACTGTTAGAAATACGATGTAGGGAAAGCTGGAGCTCTGGTCCTGTTTGATGGGATGGTACACGTGTGGAAACTTGCAGTGTAATTGAACTTGAGGTTTACTTGGAATCAAAATGAAAATCTTATGGAAATCAGGGCTTCTTTAGAGAGTGTGAGAATGAGAAATGTAAAATAATGTCAAGGCTCTGTATCGTCTCCTGTCTTCTCAAGAAATACTTGAGCAGGCACAGGAAACTATCTTTCTCTACCCGTCGTGGTGGGATATGAGGGTACTGAGGGCTGCAGCACTCTAGCTATGTTATTTTAATACAAGACAGTTGTTAGTTTGAATCCCACTTTACACACTAGCCTCTGACACTGAAGGCCTGGGTTATACTAGCATTCAGCACTGGCCTTTTAAAAATTTATATTGAAGAAAAAAAACATGCATATTCTAGTTAGGCGCTGACTCATAGACATCTGAGAAAGAAAAAACTTCACGTCCATAATTATTTAATTCTAAAAGCAGTGGATTGAAGTTTTGCCTTCTTTAAAAAAAAAAAATTGTGACATTATCGAAACCTCCACCTTAATGTGGATAAACATTAAATAGCATAGAGCAACTCAACAGGAGCCATGGATTTGTTTATGATGAGAGAAGGATTTTAATAGTAGAAGCTGTGTTTTGTAGAAACATTTACATTTTGGGATTTAGCACACAAACATGAATTCTCTGTTTTTAGGAAGCCATATAAAGTCATAAAAGTACAAAGAACACTTTTGTATATACATCTATTTGAGGTCAATTTACAAATCAACACACATTCATGGCCTTATTCCATTTCACTCACTTTGTAGGTAATGGAGCAGAAGCACAGTTAAGCTTTGAGGATATTTTCCTGTCCTCCATTAAACCCGGATGACTCATTTCCTGTTCTCTTCCCCAGCAGATCTCTCTGCCAGCAGGTGATGCAACATTAGGAAGATATTCAATACAGGAAACAATGGAGCGTAGCCTATGTGTGTGAAAGCTCATATGTGTATGGGCGTACTCACATGTTGCCATTCACATGGGAGGGGGTGAATAATGAGGCATGCCTCGCGGTTAACACGGTGTAAGTAGGTGTTAACTATGACAGATTGTGCTGCCAGTAGTGACCATGGTTGAGCAGTCAGAAAGCCTTCACCTCCCCGCTCCCCGATTATTTTACAGTCACATAATTGTATGGATGGCAATAAATCTCACATCTCATTTCATGCGGTTGATTTCACCTCTAATGTCATGGCAGCTCCAATTCTCAATTTGTCTGATACACTTTTCTGGGAAAAAAAAAAAAAAAAACCTCCAGCTAACAATAAGTGAGCTTGTAGATGTCAGCTGTCACACATGGACGTGCACTAGCTGTTGTTTTGTCAAAGGTTAAAAAAATGTGTTTAGAAAGATGACATCTGCAGCCTATTTGCTGGTGTTGTTAGCCCGAGGACCCTATATTTAAAAGTTAACCGAGTTATGTTTCCTCTAACAACAAAGTTTTACTTGGGTTTCCACAAGAGGTGAAAATATAACAAGCATTACGTGCTGGCCCTAACACAGGTACAAATCTGACTCGAAATCATAAGGGTAGTATGTTTGCAGGGTCAGAAAAAATGTGCTAAATTTAAATTTAAGCAATAGCAATGTCTTTTTTTAACCCCAAAATGAATACATTGTGTTCTTGAAAGTATAGCTATGAATTGTGTGTAATTTTGTGTCGACGCTTGTACCAGCTTTCAAACACAAAAAAAATATATGTAAAAAGCAAAGGTCATAACATGGTATCGATATCTTCATTCATTCATTACAGCAGTGATCCGTTTCTGCTATGAGATTCTGAAGTACAAAATAAACATCTCTTGAGAACGGGTAGTTTCAAAACTGCCAAATCATATATTCATAGAAGTGTTGTAGATTCATTATGAAGGATGATTCTGCACCTGTGTTCTTTTTTTGTTTATTGCCTGCAATGTATTAAGAAACTGATTTAGGTGAAGAGTTACAAGAAAATTGACATTTTCAGAGTGGCCACCATATTTTTCTGATTTGAAAATTCAAGGAAGGAAACTAGTGTCAGTCATTTATTGACATCTGTGTCAAGCAAATGTTTAGTGAGATCTGACAGCGCGAGATGATGGAAAAAATGTGGCTAGGAGAAATTCTTCACTGTTCACATTGCATTTGCCACATGTTGTTATTAAGGTGGCCAATTTCACTTGCGTTCAGGTTTTTATTTCAAATGACAAACATATCAAATGTTATACTGAGATAGAACCTTGCAATTTAGTATTCAAAGAGCCTTAAGAGTGAAGAGAACAATGCTAAATATGTGTGCAGCAATGATCAAGATATCTTGGGTCCTAGTTTTTTTATGGGTCAAGCTCCAAAAACATTGGATCCTACAGTTCCCATAATCCAACTCCATAGGAATAGTCTAACTCCATAAACACACCTTAAACACCAGCATGTTGTCATGCTGACAATGACAACTTTGACATGATGTTGTTTAGCATTAATAATGCATCTTAGTTTAGTGTGCTAGCATGCTGATTGATGCTGGTTGCTGATCAGAACTAGACACAGAGCATCAGCATCTTAAGTCAAAATCAACAGCATCATAGTATGGGAAACATGACTGTCCATACAAAAGTGCATGGAATTACATCCAAAAGTTGTGGTGATACTTCAGTCTGGACCAATCGACAGACAGACGAACAGCCATGCCACTAGTGTAGCTACAGAGATGAGGTCTGCAAGCTCACCAAATGATGTCTCTTGAGCTATTTTAACAAAGCTTCTACAAAGCCACGACAGACATAAAGACCTGCATTCACATGTAGAGTCTGCATTCACCTGACCATGGATCCAACACTACCATTACTAGCTACTACCAGCACTCTCCATTCTCAGTGAATTCCCCTGATATAAATGTCAGACTTAGAAAATCTGCTTCTGTAAGCCTTGTGAACCAATTCTTACCGTCACTACGCAGGCTGACATACTGCCCTGGAACAGGCAGCAGGGCTTGAACACACCTCACAGCTGCCAACACCATTTAAATGTTGTCGCCTGAGTTTGGCAGCAGATCTGCTGATCCAATGATCTGCAGGGCACTGATCAGCAGGCACATGGCGGGTGCATACAGCTCCTCTTTAACCTTAATCCAACAGTACCAACTGGGGTCCCAGCAGACCCCAGAGGTATAGGTTTAGACATACCTCAAAGGTACTTTATTCTATAATTCAAAGTTTTCATGACTTTCTCAATGAATTTATTCTTAGTGACCTCATTTCATTGTTTTCTATTGTAAAGAGTGCCTTTTAAAAATACCAATGTATTGGGGTCCTGGGGAACACTATGCAAACACTGCCGAACACTGAATAAATAACAGATTACTGACCTGCTTCATAAAGTTCAAGGGCATTCAGAGGAAAAGAAACAGAGAAACTCTTGGCCACTTCAAAACACCTCAAAACTGACAGCTTAGTTAAATATGAATGACAGTGGGGAGACTGAACAATGGAGAGGGAGAGAATATACTGGTAGAATAATTGATGAGAGAGAGAAAATAATTG
The DNA here is from genome assembly GCF_027596085.1 of Anoplopoma fimbria. Lineage (NCBI taxonomy): Eukaryota > Metazoa > Chordata > Actinopteri > Perciformes > Anoplopomatidae > Anoplopoma > Anoplopoma fimbria. The sequence goes on from NC_072453.1 coordinate 15,551,170, forward strand.
GTTGTAAAGTTGTCTGTCTTTGAGGAGTAGTGGTTTTACGTTCTGGACAGGGAGCAAGAGAACACACCGAGGCGAAAAGATGGAGTGCAAGAAGACAGGAAGAAGAACAACAACAGAAAATAAAGAGGAGGGAATGTGATGAAGATGTGACATAACAAGTGAGATGGTTGTGGTTTCAATTAAACTTTTAGCCATTGTCCAGTCAGCATGTTAATCTTTACAAAGTCCACTCTTTTCATCAACTAGAGAGATTCTCTCTACATCACAGTTCTTACTGCCCTAAAAATAAAAAAGAACTACTATCTCCCCACCCCATTAACCACCATGACAACAAAGCCATATTGTCCTACTTTGACATGACAAAGCTGACAAAACTCTTCAGATGACTAATCCTATCCAACCCTTGCTGCTTGTAAAGGATTCAGCTTGATGTGAGGTTGTGCTATATTTTCTTGCAAATAAATTCTGAATGAGTCCCAGTTGGTGCATTACCATTACTTATGTACAGCTAATTAAAAAAAAAAAAACAGCTGCCAACGTTGGTATCAACTGACAAGTCTAAAAGTCTGAAGCCTTGCTAGTGGCACTATAAGGCTAGTGGTACTTTGAGCTAAATGCTAACACTGACAATGACAAAGCTAGCATGCTGATGTTTAGCAGGTATATCGTGTTTACCATGTTAACCACATCAGTTTGTCCTTTTTGGTGGTGAAATTTGCTATTTAGCATTAAACACATATCTACAAATGCCATACCATTAAAAAGTTGATGAGATTTGCTAGTGTATCTAGGATTATCTAGAAACTGCAGTGCTTCTTTAGAAGTTGTTTTACATCCAAGTTGGGGAAATGCTGTCTGATTTTCAAAAGAAAAAGTTGAACATTCAAGTCATAATTGACATCAATAAATGGACTGAACACATATACCATTAAGGAAGGGGTATGTCTCATCAGTGAGTTCTAAGCTTTATCTTTGCCCCCTAAGGATTGTTAAGAGACCCGATAAAATTCTAAACCTCTACACGGGCAGGAAATTCACACCATTACCACCTGAAACCCGATCCCCTTCAACTGCCAGGACAGTCTCTTCTCAGGTTTCAGTATACACTCTTTAAAAATAAACGTGCTAACTGAACCATGTGGAGTTCTTCAGCTTGTCCTCATAGAAGGACTCCTTTTTTGTTCCACCAGGAACCCTTTCAGATGGTCTTACCTAGAACCTAATATAAAGGGTTATTCCTAGAACATTATGTGAAAGGTTCCACTTGGAAACCCCTATGAGAGATTCTATAACGAACCCTTCTATGGTGTAATGGTTGCACCCATAAATCTCTCAGGAGGTGCTATCCAGAACCTCTCATCCTTCTCAGGGACACACCGACAAGAATCCACCCAGGTGGTTCTACCGAGAACTCTTTTGTATTCTAAGGGTTTTATCTAGAACCAACCTAGGGTTCCTCGTAATGTGGTACAGCCCACAACAATCATGGTTTACAGTTAAAGTTTTTTCTGGGGGGTGATGGCTGGGAGAATCTTTTAACACTGATGCTCTCAATAATCCTTAAAGAACTCTTTCAAAAAGGGTTCTTAATGCACCACTTTGTCTTAATAAGAAACCTCAGAAGCAAATGGTTCTGGGTAGAACTTGGGCCCTTCAGAAAGAACCTTTTTTGAAACCCCTATTTCTAAGACTGTGTCTATGTCATTGTATGGATAAAATATGCTTGGGACTAGTTTTTGTTCCAAACCTTTTAAGTGTACTTTTACTTTTAGTACTTCCTTACCATATTTTATCCTCATGTGTTACCTCACATTACATATTTAAAAGTTGTACCTCTGAGCTATTAATAATTAATGAGTTAAGCTAATTTTATTTTAGAGAAAAAGAGCTTCTGAGTTTATATAACACCCCTTGGTTTGAGTAAATGCACAATATCTGCATTTAAGCATTGCACTTTAGTGTGATTTTAAATTTAAATACTTTGCAAACCTACATTTTATGAAACACTAATATGATGGAGTGTGTGCCTATTTATCTATTTCTGTATTTTTAAAAAAACTGGTTACATCATTTAAACCTTGTTTTAAATCAATGACATCTCATATCTGTTTGCAAAACATAAGGCTACACCCAGCAGTTGGTTAGCTTAGCACAACATCTGCAGTTGTAAAATGCAGGATTGTTGAATTAAACGTTGTTTTTTGTACAGATGAAAGAAATGACATGTCAATTATTGAGCTTTAAAGTTGCTGGTAACTGGTGAAAAAGGTCCAGGCTGGCTGGTTTCTGCAGTGTTGGTTTTAGGCCGAGCTAGGACACATATGACAAATATCTATCTTTTCATCTAACTGTCCGCCAGAAAGCAAATAACCGTGTTTCCTTAAGTGTCAAACTATATACGTATTTAACAGTTTATACATACACTACCACTAGTTCTACCACAAAGGCCCAAAAAGCAACAAGTTTAAAAGCTACATGGCTGTGAGAAAGTCCAGCATGCGGCAGAGCTGGCTACACTTGAATAATCTTTCCCAAAAGTAGCAGAGAAAGTTAGTGAATCTATGAGTGTGAAACTATTTCAAGGCCTCCAGTGATCCAGTTTGAACTTCTCTGGAACAAAATTTTGTTGCTGAGAAATATTTAGCCACCTAGACTGCTCAGTTTGAAGGGAGAGGGAGTAAAAGAAAGACAGGGAGAGGGAGAGAGAGAGAGAGAGAGAGAGAGGGGATGGTGGAATCAGTTATGCCAAGAGCTGTGCGTTGACCCTGATTAAATGCCTCCCCTAACTCACTGGGACCACTGATAAGACCAGTGCACTCTGGGCGCTGTGTGCGTGTTATGTGTGAGTACGTTCAGGAGCCAGAGCGGTAGATAAGGTGTGTCTACACATGTGCATGTTCAAGGAGTGTGTGTGTTGGCGTGTGTTGGCGTGTGTGTGTGTGTGTGTGTGTGTGTCCCAACACCAATTCTCCTGTGTAAACATGCTGACCTGGCACAACACCAGCAGACACTTTGAAGTTGGCAATAGCCCCTGTAATCTCCCTCCCTCTCTCGTCTCTCACACACATACATCCCCACACACACACACACACACACACACACACACACACACACACACACACACACACACTGAGCCAGAGGCGAGACTTAACACTGGCAACCTTCTATGGCTTAGCATGTGGCCACCAACACACACTCTCCTACACACACACATACACAAAAACTGTTTCATTGTCAAAAACAATTGCATCCTCTGTCTCTCTGGAGATAAAACAATAAATTATCTTGCACACAAAAACACTCACTCCAACATAATGTTACTTTTATTTTGTTTATGCCACCTTTAATGGATTTTTTTGCTACCGACAGCTTGTGTTGAGTGTGTGTGTTTTGCTAAAAGTGGCATCCACTCTGGATTGTATCACACGACAGCCTCAGAGGATCTGCAGGTCTTAAATCAGACACACTGACTTCCTGGTTACGATCATCTCTACAAATCTACCAAATTATCTGTGATAGTTAGACTTTAAGTACAATTGATGTTAATGTGTGCACAAAAAGAGAAATAACATCATATAGCCTTAACAATTAAACATCTTCCCACCACGGGATGCTTTTCTTTTGTTGAAGCATCATGGAATGAACATTGGCGATTTAAGCTTTGAAGGTATCCCACATCTGATTCATTTAAAGGATTTTCTGGATATTCAGATACTTAAACCCACAGACAATTCGTTATCTAATGTAATCAAAATGAAAAAGAATTAGCATACTTCTTATGAAAACAGCTTTTTCTGTGGATTACCTAGTCCTAGAGGAACTATGAGATCCTGCTGTTCTGAAAAGAGATGAAGCTGTTGAATTCTTCAAAGTTGCCTGAATCATTTTTTGGTCACATAGTGTCAGATACATACACTTATGTCTCTTTAGCTGCTAAATGCTTCATTATGTTCCCCAGCAAGTTGCTAACTTTATCTGGGGCTGGGGACAGTGAATTTTTAAAACCTTTTCTACTAAAAATAGCTGCTTAATGTGGGAGGAAAGGAAGTTGATGAGAGCGGGGAAACTGGACCAAAACAGTTAAGTTGCAGACTGAAAAACCAAAACAAATAGATTACGTCATGAAGAACTGCTGTGGGGTTGTACCTTATAGCAAATCCTTTAATATTACATGAAGTTATTTGACCTATATATAATAGTTGGTGTACAACTATTTGTTAGAGCAGCTTTAAATGTTACTTTCTCAAAACTCTGAGATAAATCAAAAATAAATACACAGTGAACTTCATCTGACAGTTACCACAACTCTGTTACAATGAAACTGTCTTTTGCTCCTGATATACAAAGAAATGAAAGTTATGAATAACACAATTATCACTTGGCCTATCGTAAAATAACACATTTCTGACCCAAAATAACCGCTGCAGCTGTGTCTGAGTCTGCTTTAGGTGGCTGCAACATTGGTGAAAGACTGCTAATTCATTACCTCATTGCCCATTGGTTATGTCCCACTTTCACATTCCCAACCACACTAAAGAGATTGCCACTGCACCAACTGTTGTTGGCCATGTATCATTACCTCAATATGTTAAATTATGAGTAAGCATCCACAGTGGAGATGATGAATCTCTATGGCAAACACAGTACCATGTTGTAATATGTCTAAGGCTCATTGACTTAGTCTTTCTTATTTTGGTCCAGGACTGAAGAGGTTTAGGAGCCCCTGATCAGATAGAAAGCTACTTAGGGTATTAAAGTGGGACAGGGGTTTTTCAGAAATTCAGCCCCACAGGCTTAAAATTAAAGGTTAATTTAATCTCATCCCTGGAAATTATTCAAGCTAGTAAACTTCTCCTTGTACAGGGGCCCTTCACAAGCAACCAAAAACTAAGTTTTGACCCAGTTTTGAAAACTACAGGTGTAGGACAATGTAAATATAGGGTGGGGCGTTAGGATGTTGTTGAGTTCATGTTGTTTATTTCCTTTCGTGAGCATACTAACAAGAATAACTTAATTTGCATTCACTTTATTTTTCGTGCTCACATTCTTTATTATTTGTTATGATTTGGCCTGTTGGAATTATTTTTTAAGTGAGTGTTTACTCACTGAAAATTCAATATCATTTTTAAAGCACTTCACAATAAATGAACAAAATCCCCCAAAAATGTGTCACAAAAATACAACAAACAAAAAATAAGTTGGGCAGCCTCTTTGTTTCTCCTGCCTGGGTTGCCAGATATGCAGATTCCAGGCAGTGTTTTGGCCAGCAGGCAGATAATCTTGTTAGGAATAATTAACTCAGTTGTATTGTCGAATGTCAACTCAATCCCTTACACAGAAGCATTCAAAACTGCACCTGGCAAGGCAACCGACAAACGTACAACAACATGTCAATGAGGACCAACGTTCCTGCATTGAAGTTTGCACATAACAGACTAAGTCATCAAAACTTCACCACGCCATACGTGAGAATAAAGCAGATAAACGAAACTCTTCAGCATCGCAGGTGGTGTAAGTCGCTGTGAGGACATACAACAATCACATACCAAACTGGCATCCAACATATATTTCATAATGTTGGGTGCAACATTATGAAATATATGTTGAACTAAACATTTCTTTCTACAATCAACACTTTAAATGATGAAGGCACTTGCAAATGACAAGGTAGTACAAAATGTAAACCATACTTTGGTGTTTCATTTTTTACCTCTTTACTTAAGATTTCATTAAACTTGTTTTTTTTTCTTTTTACAAAAAGTACCAAAACACTGGCAACAAGGAAGATCTTGGGTAGATAATACCCAAGATCTTCCTTGGGTATTATACCTTTTGTATTGATATGGTGAACATGTTCGAACTTATTTACACACCCAACAGTTATGAGAAAAAATGTCATTCATTTGGGGTCTTGTTTGTGTCCACTTAATGGATGCAAGTCTAATATTCACCCTCTCTTAGCACAGGTGGTGTACAGGTTTTTTACTTTCCTCCAAAAACAATGGCTTGCTGTGCTCTGTAAAGCAAAACAACATTCATGGGAAATGTATTATTAATTTTAAGAATCCCACTAGGATGAGATTGACTATAAAATATCTCCACCGTAGTTTCACTCCTTCCATTATCTTTACTTAAACCATGTTCTGCGTTAATACTCAATTCTGATTGGCCACAGGGTGTCCATTAATTTTGATAATGGACACATACTAAGTAGTTCCAGTTAAACTGTCTCTTCACCACTCTAAATTAATGTCCTGGCCACATTTAATGAAAAATAAAGAAATAATACATTTTAATATCTTCTTCAAAACGTTGAGTGTAGTCAGTCAGTGCCTCATCCTCTGAACACAACCGCTGTAACACACATGCTGCAAGTTACACTGCCTCTCTGAACTAACTGACACATTTCCGTGATGGTCTCTCCCAATTCCCTATTCAACTTATCAATTTAACTCAGGCTGTGGACAAGGACTTGGCTGGATGGCAAGCTAGTCTTGTGTTTAAACATACTGTCAAATTATATCTGCTGTGCATTTACTTTGAATCTTGCGGGCATAATGTTAGATGTCTGGCTCGTAGCTGAGCCAAAGTGTGCTATGAGCTGAGCGGACTTGAAATATCTCCCGTTGCCAAGTCGAATGTAAGGTCCATCCTATTAACTGCAGCAGTGAATGTTTTCATTGCACAAGAACCTTAGTGGATGGTAATGATTGTTCCAGTTATTAGCAAAAACCTCAGGGTTACACGGGAAACAGAGAACAGTGCTTGTGAAAAAACTTTAGATATTGGTTGCAAAACACATATGACAATATAAATGAATGGTCTTCATTTTTTCCCCCCATGGGACTATAGTAAAAGCAGAATAATGCCCGTGGAGGTGTATATTATCAAGAATTATGTACGACATTTCAACTTAGTTCAGAACCCCACAGAATATGTTCTTAGTTACTAAGCAGCCAAGAGGCTTGGCTAACTCAATATGACATCTCTATAACAGCTTGTTTTGAGCATAAAGCCAAATATATAACTCCCAGGTTCAACAACACTGTATGGTAAAGTTTGAAAGAACAACTCAATATAAGAAGTTGAGATGAACAAAAAGAACAAAATAACAAGCCCTTGTTATCTGTGGTTGTATTAAGAAATGCAGTTTGTAGACATGAACAATGGTTACACTACATTATAAATGCATGGGAGTTGGGCGGTTCATTTGCAGAAACTTTAATAATAAGAATAAGATCAGAAAGAGAACATATGGTTTTGATAGACTTGGCCAATACCTAGGAGGATTACATCGTCCACGTCTACCCTTTAGATAGAAACGGAAGAAGTCAGCCATAGCTTGCAATCTGTCAGGGATAAGAATAGTTAGCCATGCTCACATGAGTGTGGCTAATACAATATGACATCTTTCTAATAGGTAGGCTGGCCGCTGGGAGGAAGGGACCAAATGAGGCTCTAGCGTAAGTTCAGTCAGGTGGACTTTACTTTTTCATTTCTCAGGCGTGGAGTTTTAATTCTTGTATATCATGCCTTCATTACTCTCACGCATGCTCTTTCATCATTTTCTTGCTGTCAATCTTGTTATAAGCTGTTCTCATCAGCTGGTCCCATCTATCCAATAGCAGCGCAACACACCCACATCGTTAGCCTATCATCTTGCTGCTGTCTCTGTTTAAACAGGATTCTCTCTCTCTCTGCCTTAAGCACAATCATGCTGATGTTACGAGTCCCTCCGTCTCCCCATCATCGCCCAGGCTTCTTAGATTCATCAGCCCCATCAGTCGAAGAAGAATCATCAGCCACCACCACCACCAGTGTCTGAACTCGATGGGGGGATTTATCTTGCTGCTGCTCAAGGCAGACGCCCCCGATTACCAGTGGTGTACAGTAACGAAGTAGAAATACTTCGTTACTGTACTTAAGTCGTTTTTTTGGATATCTGTACTTTACTTTACTATTCATATTTCTGTTGACTTTCACTTTTACTTCACTACATTTTGCAAAGAAAACTGATACTTTGACTCCGATACATTTCCCCTGAAACCTTCGTTACTCGCTACAAAATCAAATCTATCTTTAGAAAAAAAATGAATCATGAGACCAACGTCGGGGACTGTGGTGGAACACAGACCAGTGGTTCTGTGGTGGAACACAGACTGGTCCTAGCAAGCAAGTTTAAATCATTGGTTAATCACGTTAATGTGCAATTGCAAACAAGTGCTCTCAAAGCCGCGGTTTGTTGATGCCCAGTGATGCCCAGGATGCCAGCTAGCGAGCGACTACATGAGTAGAATTCCACTCTACGATGACTGGTTTCATGACGGAAGCAGAAACGGAAGCACCTGCTACTCCCGCAACAAACCACGGTGGTGACGAAGACCAACACCCGGGGACATATGTGCGAGAAATGTTTTCTTATGTTGGAGTGAAAGATTCTTCGTACCAGATGAAGAGCCTCTTATGCTTACCCAAAGCTACTGAAATATTGGCATTCAAAAACTCCCCATCCAACCTCAGGAAACACATTGAGGTAAATTAAGATTAATCCCATGAGCCGCAACGTTACATGTTTAGTTATCATAATTAGCATAAACCTGTTAAGATATCTAGCAGACAACATGGGGATAGTGAAAAATAAGTGTATGGGTGTACATTTTGACTCTTTGTAATATTGGCAAATCCACAAATCAATTATGGATGCATGGACAGTGCATGAAACTAAATGTATAAACCTCAAATTAAAACAAACTATTTAGTACAAAACCTTAGGTTGGGGTCATGACATGTTAGAAAGTTGTATTGATCCTATCATTTATATTTTCACCCTCACTATATTTCAGGAATGGACTACATCAAGCAGCACATGGAAGAATCCTCCCTGCAGCTAGGTGATGCCACCAGGTCCAGTTCTTCTGATGAAGATGACTTCTTCTCCGCCCTGCAGTCATCTCAAGCACAAGACAGCACCAAACAACTGGATGGATACTTGGCCTGTTCAGCAGATCACATGAACTTGCTGAAATCCTTCCCAGCTGTGCGCAAGCTGTCTGTGAAGCTGAACACACCTCTACCTGCCTCAGCGGCCTGTGAAAGGCTATTTAGCATCGCGGGACTAGTCCCAAGAAGAGCGAGACTGAATTCTCGCAATTTTGAAAACCAACTTCTTTTGAAGATGAACAGGACATTTTTCAATTTCAAGTAATGACTGGGTTGTTACTTTCGGTGCTGCTTTAGTATTGATCATGACAATAATGACATGACAATAAAAACCTGTGCAATACATTACACATTACACTGTGCAATAATAGTTAAAAAAGTTAAAATAGTTAAAATAGTTGGGGGGGTTTTCTGTCTGTAAATGTAATATTTCAGTTATTGTTTTTTTTTGTCTTCACTGCCCCCACCTTTTTTTTTTCCTCCCTACCTGATTGCTTATTTATAATACTTGTTTTATTTTATTTTTTATTTTTCATTTTTTATTTTTTATCTTGTCTTCTTCTACTATGTCTCTTGTGTGCACTTTACTCTAAGCTGCTGTAAGCCTGCAAATGTCCCCGCTGCGGGACTAATAAAGGATTATCTTATCTTATCTTATCTTATCTTTTGATATTTGAGTCATTTTGTAGATGATCAGATCGAGTTATGATGGTAGCAGTCGCCCAATTGCAGATTCAGCTTGAGCAAAACCTTTGCCGATTGTGTTCAAATCAGGCCCATAGGAGTTTACAAGGCAGGTGTCCTTTCTCAAAACACTGACCTGATGCATCAAGTTGATATTTTTTGCTGAAGACAATATTATGCATTTGCCCTCTACATCCTCTCGTCGGAATGAGCATACTTATAAACGCACTGTTACAACTCCTCCATGATTTTTCGGAGAATTATGATGATAAGTTCATAGTAGATGCAAAAGTATACTTATGTACAATATATTATGTTGAACATTGTTGCTCCTGGATGGATCACAGCCAACCCAATTATTTTCAACACAACTCCTTGTCCTTGGTCATGGTGGCCACAGCACTTAAAAGAATAAACTTCATAATTCTCAAAATTCTGACCCTTTGCTTTTTTATTAACAGCATTTACTTGTACTTTTACTTTCAATACTTAAGTACATTTAATATCAGAAAATTACTTTTGATACTTAAGTACAGCAAATATCAGATACTTTAAGACTTTTACTCAAGTAGTATTCTAATAGGTGACTTTCACTTTTACTGGAGTCATTTTCCAGTAAGGTATCTTTACTTTTACTCAAGTATGGCTTTTGGGTACTTTATACACCACTGCCGATTACAAATCTCCCAGCAGAGTCTCAGCGCCGAAGACCTTCTATCAAGAATTTATTATCACACATCATCTGTTATAATAAACTATAATGTTTTCTTCATTCACTTGTCTCTCCTGATTGAAATACAGAAGGAGAACAGATATCACAGGTGGGGAGTAAGTAAATGTAAAAATAAGCTTTACATCTTTAGTGAGCATAGAGGGATCTGTTGGTGAAATTAAAGAACGTGACCTTCAATAATTTACTGACTTTGCTGATTTGGGAAAAGAAAAAACACTTTAAAACAATCTGCAACTCTAATGTTTGGAAATAAACATAATAACAGAAATTATAATAACAACACCAAATGATTAAGTCTCCCTCGTATCTAATATTTATGTCATGTTTAAAGAATCATAATGCACTCACAACTGTCCTATTTGATTTATGTTGAGAGGAATAGATGCATTGATGGAGTAATTAGCATCCAGGTTGAAAGGAGTTATGAATCAGATACAAAATTGAATCAAGGTCACTGCTCCATTATTTTATTTGATTCATTAACATATAATGCGCAATGTAAAAATCAATGTCAACCTTTAATAAATAAAAAGCCCCATGAAATAAAAACTTTTTTCATTGTACTTTTAAATGCTATCTATTGTTTTATGCTAAATAGGGCACATTTTCATGTTAGAATCACCCAACAAAGCTAACCATAGACACAAATATTATATACAATTCTATATGTTACATTGTGATCATTTAGAGGGATAAAAACTATTTTAAAGCAATGCCGGTACACTTATTCATCTTACAAAAACTAACAAAAATGGTTCGCCAAATTTGACAGCTCAAACAGTCAAACTCAAGACCATTATCATGTCCACAGGCATAAGTCTTGCAAGATCAATGAGGCTTTTACCAAATCAATGGGATTGTTTAGTTCTCCTTCAACTTTCCCCCAAAACTTTTGTTAAGGTGTTAATTTCAGACAACTGCCAGGGGTGGAAAAAAGTAGTTTTGAATGTGAACTATTGTCAGTATAGCCGCTTCAGAGGATCGTAATGCAACCTGAGTATGGCTCTACCAGCCATGCAAAGCTCTGTGAAAACAAAGCCAATCAGTAAGCTTTGGCTCTGTTTGGCCCTACTGAGGAAACAGCAACACTCCAATCTCACTACTAATTTAAATATAAATTTCAACAATGACAACATTGGACAACAATGATTGTTTGCCAGCAACACTCCTGATAGCTTGTATCTGACTACCCAGGTTAGATTCAAGTAGCAATGGGAAATGTGAAACTGTACATGTTCTATTCTTGAAATCCATTTGTATCTAATAAGTTTTCCATGCATCCGAATATGAAATACACCAGTACCACATGGTGTGCTTTCTATTTATATTCAACAGCTAGACTCAAATTCTTGACATTTTAATGCATCTGCAATTGCTTGGTTTGGTCTCTTGGTCATTTTCTATGCACATCATACACTATTATTATATAGAAAAACTGCAAAAAAAAGAACATTTGAAGCCACAAGAAGGAACAATCTTAAATGCACTCACAGTATTATATGTCTTGTTTTTAGTATTTAGTATTTGTAGTTTTAAAATAAAAGGCAATGGAAGCATGTAGGAGTAGTGTGGACAAAAGCAGTGGTTCCTAATTGTGAACCTTGGGACCCAGATTAGCAGCGTTTACAGAGCCACGTAGTTAATTTAGCATCCCATGTGTGTTTCATACAACAGGCGTACCAGCAGGACTTTGACTCTGAACCTCTATAATTTTGGCCACATTTACATTAACATAAGAAATCCTTCAATTTATTGCAAACTATTTTTTGCAGTGGACGATGTGTTAAATCATAAAATACTCACTTGTTATCACTTGTAATCCATGTAACTTTAAAACTACACACTTTATATGTGAACCCCAGGGAGTTTCAGAAGAGATGATGATTACTTCTGTTTAAGAGCAAACTACACTAAAATATTCAAAGTGTAGTCAGTGCTGTTTGTTACCACACCGTATCAAATAGTTAAATGGCATTAATTGAATATAGAGTCAAGAAGGTACTTGACTTTAAAGAAGGATACCTTCCAATCAGTGCAAGACTGATTGTAAGATAAAATGCCAAAGATCTCATTAAAAACTGCATTTCTGGTTATTTTATTCAGTCATTCGTGAAGTCAGTGCAACGGTCAAATATGATCAGTAACATAAAGGAGTATAACTTCGGAGTGTTCTGACAAAAAGAGTAACAAATCTCCCTAGAATCAACATTTTGTAAGTGTTTTTTTTTTCAGATCAGGTAAAGAAGCAGAGTAAGAAAGAGGCGCTTTTTAAATTGAAGGATCGTAAATGGACTTTTCTTCTGCACTAATAACTAATCAACTAACTAACCAACCAAATAAATGAATACATCACTCAACAGACAATCTCCCTTTCAAAAGGCAAGGACTTAGCAGCAGTTATTTAAATCGAAGTCCTGCCGCGTCTGTCATCCAGCGTGACTAACAGGATTTGACATGCTGTCGAGCGGACGGGTCCCAGGTTCACCAAACACATTCTGTCTGTCTGACCCCTCATCACACACTCACACACACACACACACACACACACACACACACACACACACACACACACACACACACACACACACACACTTTAGCATGCGTGTAGGTACGTACATGGGACCACACACACAATGCCATCCGTCCACACACACACTCACACACACACATACAGGTCGATTGGCACATAATAATCCAGTGGGTATTGGACACTCAAATGCAGTCTCACACTGCTTCATTATAACACACAGACACAGCAGCAATATTAAGTCACTTCTTATGATTTATAGCACTAAATAGCTCTACCTGTGTGTACAAGCCACTTTCACACATGACTGAGCAAAGCTTCACATTACATAAGGGCACATATGTTGACACCCAGAGCAGGATGAAGTTCATAATAAGGGTTTTGTTAAAGCATCAAAATCATCAACGAGAACAAAAACAGAAACATACTTTACCTGTTACACCTACTTTACATCCCCCCACCACCTCGTCAACTTTGACTTTCTCCCCTCACTATCTGCTCTCTCTTGAGGAGGCGACAGCTTGCCCCTAATTTAAAGTAATCGGATGACTCTCTCTCTCTCTCTCTCTCTCTCTCTCTCTCTCTCTTCATAATCCTAGACACACAGGCTGCTGTGAGGTAACCTTGTGACAGGACCACTGAGACAGACCACATATGCTGTTACTGTGGCAGCTCATAAGCGCTGTCTACTTGTTGAAAACATACACTCTTGGTTTATCAGATTAGAGTGGAGATCAATTACAAACAAAATGACTTATTTCGCATATATAAAATGGGTTTGAACCCCAGTACACTACGAGCACTTAGAAATGTGCATTTAACTCCTTTAATCCAAACTAATATCACATGGAAAAAGCCAATATTAGCTGTAGGGTATACACTGTGGTAAAGCCAGTATGGTGCAAGCTTTATCATTATGATCTCTGTCCATCACTGACAAAACAAAAGCTGGAGGAGATCTAACACAGCAGCGTGTTGCATATAAATGTGCTGAGTTGTCGTCAATTTACTAAACCAGCACCAATAATCCTCCTCAGCCCGTTTCAGCACCGCGGACAGCGAATCCACCCATTTAAACCATCTCTCAGGTCCAAATGTTCAAAGTCCTATAACAGATACTGTAACAAAGAAAGCCAGTGGAGTTGTATTTGTATTAAATGAACAGTAGCACACATGCAAACTTCTTAATGTACCCACTTTAGAGGAATAATAGGAGCTGTGCAGCCCTGTACTATTCTAAAAGAGTGAATGAATAGGAGAAAATAGAAGAAATGGAAAAAAAAAATAAAAAATAAAAAGGGTGCCTTAAGGTCAGTAAACTCACCACCAGGCATACTGTGTGAATCGGAATAGAGATGTTTCATTGAAGAACACAGGTGCACATTGTACACTTACCTCGGTGTCCTCGTTGAAGCCATATGTTTAACACACACATCTACTTTCCCACACACTGTTTGTCCGTCTCTGGTCCTTCGGTAGGAAAAACAGCCCGAAGAGAATATCCAGAAAATAACATCCACACAACTCATCCACCCGACTCCACTTTTCTTTTTTTTTTTTTTTTTTTTTTTTTTTTTTTAGGGAGGAAAGAATACCGCTGTCCGCTCCTCAGGACGAGAAGAAAAATGAATTTATGTTCAAGTCACACACACACATACACACACACACACACACACACACACACACAATAAAAGGATAGAGGAAAAATAGACTCCTTCTCCTCTGGTCTTCTTTTTAGTTTCAGTCTCCAGTGTGGGACTTACAAGGTAACTGTGAGCTCTGGAGGAGAGAGACGGGGTAACAGGATGCCTCCTCTAGTGTTCCCCCTTGCGTTCAACCAGAGAGACAGGGAGGGAGGGAGAGAGAGAGAGACACCTAATGGCATTAGAGAGAGAGAGAGAGAGAGAGGCGATGCGGAGTCAGACAGGGAGGTTTTTTTTGTCGGAAGCTTGTGGTGCATTTTACCGCAGGAGCAGCGAGCAGCAGCACCGGTGGTTGTTCTGCTCTGGTCCTTCTAAAAGCAAACATTAACACCTCGGTATCCACTCATACCAGAAAAGTTAGGAGGCTATACCAACAAAGACACTAAATGTATTCACACATCTTCCTTTTTTTTTTTTTAAATGACACAGTGACATTCTGTCTCATCTAAACTCCACATGCGCAGAAATGACCTGATTATCTCACAGTGTGGTTTCCTTGGTAGAGCTGCTACAGGTGCACCGTACAGTAGCAAAAGGCTGGACCTCGACCAGGCCAGATACCGGTGGTCACTGTGAAAGAGCTCGGTGACAGTAGAGAAAACACAGGAGAGGATGAAGGGAGTGTTATTATTACTTAGATTTAAAGCAGCCCCCAGTTATTTGGGATTACATTACATTACATTTTACATTACAGTCATTTAGCAGACGCTTTTATCCAAAGCGACTTACAGGAAGTGTATTCAACATAGGTATTCAAGAGAACTACTAGTCACCAGAAGTCATAAGTGCATCTCCTTTCTTAAACAAGCATCTTAAAGCATAAACCAGAGCAAAAGTATAGTGCAGAGGCAAATTACTACGAAAACAATAAGTGCAACAGACTAATACGAAAACAATAAGTGCAACAAACTAATATGAATGCAATAAGTGCAACAAACTAATATGAATACAAT
This sequence comes from Anoplopoma fimbria, assembly GCF_027596085.1. NCBI lineage: Eukaryota > Metazoa > Chordata > Actinopteri > Perciformes > Anoplopomatidae > Anoplopoma > Anoplopoma fimbria. The sequence goes on from NC_072453.1 coordinate 15,566,710, forward strand.
AAGTGCAACAGACTAATATGAATGCAATAAGTGCAACAAACTAATATGAAATGCACAATAAGTGCAATAAGAACAAACTAATATGAATACAATAAGTGCTACGAGGAAGGCTCAGGGTAGTACTTCTTGAAGAGGTGAGTTTTCAGCCTGCGCCTAAAGATGGGCAGCGACTCTGCTGTCCTGACGTCAGTGGGGAGTTCATTCCACCACTGAGGGGCCAGGACAGAAAGAAGCTGTGACCGGGTGGATCAGCGCAGGGACCTCTGAGCGACGGGGCAACCAATCGCCCCGAGGCAGCAGAGCCAAGTGGTCGTGGGGGTGTAGGGCTTGACCAAGGCCTGGAGATAGGAAGGAGCTGTTCCTTTCACTGCCCTGTAGGCTAGCACCAGAGTCTTAAGCTGGATGCGAGCTCTTACAGGGAGCCAGTGTAGAGAACGGAGAAGGGAAGTTGTGTGGGAGAACTTGGGGCGATTGAACACCAGACGTGCTGCAGCTTTCTGGACGAGCTCCAGAGGTCTGATGGCCGACGCCGGGGCTCCGGCAAGTAGTGAGTTGCAGTAGTCCAGGCGGGAGATGACCAGAGCCTGGATGAGCACCTGCGCCGTCTCCTCAGTGAGGAAGGGCCGAATCCTCCTGATGTTGTAGAGGAGGAGTCTGCAGGAGCGTGTGACAGATGCAATGTTTGCTGAGAACGACAGTTGGTCGTCCAGGGTCACACCCAGATTCCTCACAGTCCGAGTTGGCGTCACCACGGCATCATCAATGGTCGCACTGTAAGTAAGATATAGTCATTTTAAACCTAAAAGTACACAACTATTATCAGCTAATGGTACTCATTACGCAGAACAGAGTGTGCATTACTTTATATACATATATCAGCTTTAATGTTGTAGCATTTTAGATGTTGTATCATGTGGATGTTGAGCCATATATACTTATACTTAACAAGGGGTTTCAATAGTTAAATCTAGAGCATCATCATATTTCTTTAGATGATGTTTTCAATGGAAAATAGATTTTTATTAAGTAGCAGAAAATATAAAAATATCGAAAAAGGGCCTTCAAATTGTACTTAAGAAAAGCCTTACATTCCAAAAACAACATTGCAGCAATACCAGAGGTACAGCTAATATATTCCACAGATTTTTCCACCTTGACAGAACCTAGCGTCTGCATTACCCACAATGCAACTTTACCGCTGGCAGTCAGGTCAGAGATTTAGGTGTGTTGTGCTGCACAGGCTAATGTAGCATCGAGCAGCTAGCCTCAAGCAGAGATGAGGAGCGAACCAAAGAGGTCTGGTAAGCGCAGTTCTTTGTGACTCCTCCCACATTATTCCAACTTGTAGTCTTTAGCACCAACTGATGCTGACTCAAATGACATCACTTGAGTCTCTTTTTTGACAACATACTTACTTCCCACCACTCTGCAGCTTACACATACCACTATTCACTATTTAAAACACCAATTGACTCAACTGCCATGTCTTTATACACAGAAAGAACTAATCTATTACCAAATGTGTTGACTATTAATTCTAAATAAAAGTAACATAACTCCCTCACTCATTACTCCATAAATGGTAGCCTGTACAAAATATACTGCCTCCAAATAATTGTAAAGTTGTAATGAGTCTTTTGGCACAGATTGAGATGCAGAGTCAGCGCCTTTTAAAATAATTACTTTCTAGATTTGAGGAGCAAGACTGAACTTGTTCAAAGACTCTGTAAAAAGTTGATTGTAGGTCTTCAGTGAGGATTAATGATTCTCTAAAGTCTCTAGAGAAAACTTTTGTGTAATCCTGCTCTTGAGCTCTCACCAGCTTTATATTGTCGAGGTTTCTCTCAGCCAGCGGATCTGTTCACTGTTTGTTTTGAAAGGAGATTACTTTCTAGGCAATCACAAAGGATGATTTATTTTGTACTTTCCCAAACTACATATTGGCACTTAAAATATATCAACATAAGAGTAGAAATAGGCTAGGAGAAGACAGGAACAGTAAACATTGACCTAATTGACTTTTTGACTATTCTGATAGCCCATCTGGGCAGAGAAGTGCAGTAAAAAAATTATCCAAATTAGAGTGAACTTTGGGTCAACTCTTCCACCTTTACTTCCCCATATATTAAGTTATATGTTGCTTATCAGACATTTAAATAGTTGGAGTTTATCGCCAGTCGTGAAAAGGCTTGGCACCAGATTATTCCGGTGTAAGGAGGTGAAATTTTGGATCCCTGGAGTTATTTTAAACTGTCGGTAAGTGGTGCATTACCGACAGTAAACTGAACATCTATGATAAAAACAAAACATTTGGACAGTTGTTTAACTAAAATGTGTCATCTGCAAATCAAAATTAAAATGCTTTTCTCAGTATTACCATGAGAAAATCCCAGCATTAAAAAAGTGATACACAGCCCTGGTGTGCTTGGCAGCAGTGATGGAGCAGACTACTGTGGCTATAATAATGCAGTTCAACCACAATTATCTGTCATTCAGGGCTTTATCCTCTGCCAATAAAATATAGGATAGGAAGAGTGATAGTTGTAAGACGGTCATCTGCTCAATGATATTACAGTGCATTTAGTAATGACTTTCTTTATTTTGTAATTTGATGGTAAAGTTCAGATATGATGGATGGAGGCAGTCCAGTTTATGCTCCCATATGACTGAACATACCTGTCTGTCCATCTGCTCTGTAGGATTACAGTATACTATATGTGACGCCCAACGCAGCAATAACTGCAACAGCTACATCTATACGATAGATTTATTTCTAAATGATGCATACCTATTGGTTATAAATTGATCTGGCCAACCATAACATTTGCAGAATAACTCAATTTCTAAATCTTAATATACAATTAAAGGATTGAAATTACTACCAGTAAAAGGGGTTTCAAGGCAGAGGGCCAGGCCCCTTATAGCCCCTATACCACTGCGATCTTACTTGTGGGTCCATCTGCTCTGCTCTGCTCTGCTCTGTGGGATTACACCAAATCCTATTGAGCTCAGGGAATGGCAGCCAAGATCAGTAGGCCTGAACTAATCATGACAAACCACCAGTACAAGAGAGGTTTGTCTTTTACAACAAAGCACAAGATGGATTAAAAAAAAAAAAAGAATTATCATTCACTGAGTCTGTGCAATTAGTTGTAGGTGACATACTGAATATCTGATAATGCCATTATGGAAATAAAAAGTGGTGCAGTGTCAGTCTCAAAGCCTGAGAGTCTGCTGGGTCAAGGTACTGTCACATACCTGAGGATACACAGTTGATTATATAATATTATTGATCCAAAAAGGTTTCTTTCCACATGATTGACTCTGCAGTGCAGAAGTCAGCTACACAAGCAGGTAGAAAGTTGTGATTTCTCTAGAGCTGCTGCCTTTGAATCACAGCCTGTTGTTTTTTATCCAAATATGTGTACTAAGGTTCTCTGACCCCTCCTCTGTTACCCTTTGTCTCTCCTTAACTGAGCCCAAAAGCTCTAACCCAAAGTGTGACATGACAGTGGTGTAATATGCGGATGTGCTTTCCTCTGTACTCTCACTAATACTAATGCAAGAAAGCTAACTAGTGAATATTCTTCAGTAGAAGTAAAAGTAATAGGGTAACTCAGCCCCAGGTCGTCACATAGAAAAGCTTAGGGAAGCAGCTATTCCCTGTTGTCCAACTTTTTCCAATGTAAGTCTGGTTAACAGCTCCACCAGCTGTTAACCAGACTTACATTGGAAAAAGTTAGTGCTCATTATTTTAAGTAATTCCTCTTTCAAAACCGGAAAAATACATTTTGAAACACTCAGATGAAGCATAAATCTCATTTTTATATTTGCTTGTACCAGTGGGGGTTTTCTACTCTCCGGCCTCAGGGTTTAGTAATGAGCCAATGGTGCCAGAGGATGCTGTTCTCGAAAACAAACTTAGACAAGCAACAGAAAGGTGAGATTTACACTTTATTGGAAGTGTTTTCAAACAGTATTTTTAGTTTTGCCAGAGAATAGACTTTACCGATGAGGACCATGTGGTTGGTTTTGCAAATATACATCTGTTAACCGAAACGGCTTCTATTGAAGTGCAGCCGGCTTCTTTTTTTACGGGACCTTTCAGAAACGTCTCCCAAGCAGTGGATGGACAGTCCCTAACAAGGCTAGAGGTATATCTGTTTCAATCACAATTGCTGCCAGAACTCCCGAAGCAATAGGCTGACCTTTAGGTATTTAGGAAACTTAAGAATCCAGAATTCCTGTGCCAGGTTCTTGTTAACTTTTATAAAGTAACAAAAGAAAGCATCCTGACAGGTAACTGGCTTCGCAAAGTGCATGGCCCTGCAGCGGGTGATTAAAACCACCCAGGACATTGTTTATACCCATCTACCGAGCATCACTGACCATGTTTACATGCACAAAATATTCCTGTTTCGCCTGTACTACAAAAAAGACAATATTCCGACTGAGCTGTTTACATGGCAAATTAAATTGAATATGCCACAAATGTTTTTGTTTACATGCAGCTGCGCATACTCCGATTAACTTAAAAAGCAGCCATGACCGCTGCCTGCAGCTACGCCCTTCAAAGGTTCTATATGCGGCATTCTGAACAGTAATAGAGAAGCAAACAACTAGCTATGAAAAGATATAGTGAAGTAATTCCTACTTGAGCAGAGAAAGAAGTCACTGTTAGTGTTTTAATCCTAGCTTTTCTGTGCTTTGTTCATGTAGCTGGGCCGGCCGTGTGCATATTAACATGTCTGTGCATGTGAGTCCTATGTGTGGCTAGCTAATTAATTAAATGCTTAATTCGAAATAAGGCCACATTTGAATGATCCAAACGGAATATCCCCTATATATGACCCGTATCACATTTAGAATATTGCCATATTCAAAATGAGAGTAGGTTATTAGTGTGCATGCAAACATAGTAAGTGATATTGGAGAGGTGTAGTGCCTGCGCGGAACCCAAAAGATGCTAAAAGACAGCACCCACCCCGTCTGCAGCCTGTTCACCCTGCTTCCGCCTGACAAGCGATACAGAAGTATCCGCTGCCACCGGACTACAGAGCAGCTTCTTTCCTTAGGCTGTGAGACTACTCATCTGCACACCACCGTCATTTTACGACTTTTCTCATTAACTTCAGCTCTACATGTTCTACCGGATCCAAATTGCGCAGTGTTCTACACCTTTAACTGCATCTGAGAAATGTACATTGAACTATTCTCTTATTACCATACAATTACTTTTGCACTACCCTCACTCAAACTAAAGTTTTTGCACTATAACCTTCAATTACACTGATACTGCAGATATTCTACATCATTTTGTGGATATGTGTATGTTTATACATGATAGCATGTATTGTCCAATTTTGAATTACTGTATAACAGTGGGCACTTTTTCTTATAAGAATGTGAGAGAAACAGAAATGTGATAAGCACATGTGTCAGCATTGGTTTTATAATATGTATTCTCTTTGATAAAAGAAGAAGTAAAGGATTCATTCATCAATGATGTTCCACAAAAATGTTAAGAGTGAGATCACTGAGATACACTGAGAAACTTACAGACAAAGAGCAAAATTTAAACAGAGAAAATGAAATGAGGAAGTGCAACATGAAAGAAAATATCATATTTATTCTGTTTGCAAACATTAAAGTCATCTAGTGCTGGAGCCCTTGTGCATTTGGCAGAGCAGATGTTAATAGCTTAACGGGGCTAGGCAGTAAGTGTTTAATTAGGTCTGGGAAAAATGATTTATTCAGCACATCTGGGCCCATGCAATAACACTCTCTGGACCCTGTCATTTATGACTCTCGAGCTGGATTCCCTCCCCGACTTGAAAGTATAACTGCCTGATGGGAAGTTGAGCTTTCACACCTGACAAGCAGAATCCCTATATATAAACACCGCCTGTGTCCTGTAGTGATGTTATATCTCCTGAAGGGAGCGAAGAACGACTGCACCTAGTGGGAGGAGAGGCCCGGTAGGGGGTGTGTCAGTGACGATCAAGCAGTGCGGTACAGTTTTAGTGTCGAGGATTACTGGGATTTGTGCATGTCGCCTGCCTGCTCAGACCACATCAAAGCCACACGGCGCTAGGTGCAGTTCTGCTCCGTCCTTTTCATGTATGAAAGCTTTGACTTTGATATTTCCCCTAAGGCAGGAGTAAGGAAGAACACATTTTCCTCCCATAATATGCATGTGTGGCTGCGGTGAGAGTGACCACTTAGCCACAATGATGCAGGAGTGTGGACGGTCATGGTGCTTTACACACATCAGGGTTTGACTGGTGGATGCAACGTGCCTGCATATCATTGAACTGCCTGCCACATTGGAGAACTTGGTCCTCTTGTACAGGAAGACTTCATGTTTAATTTAATTTGAAGTGCCATTTTGTTTGTAGCTATTTTTTGCAGCTCCAGCACTAGGACATCAGTATTTTTGGCAGTTGTGTTCAGGTCTCTCCTTTTCACCATAACATTGTCATACTGTCATACTGCCATGACACACACTGTGTTGTTTTGGAAGGAAAGGAAAACAGGTAACTTGCTTAGCTGTGGCTTGTGCCAGCTTCTACACACCTTCATTTGTTTCTGACTACAGTAATGCAGTTGCACTGTGAGATTTGGCCAAAAAATACCAACCAGTCAGTCACCAAGGACTGTGGGCTGTTTTTCTGGCCAACATTGGGTGTTCCGTAAAAAAAAAAAAAAAAGGATTAATAATCATGATAACTCAACTGTTGAAAGACACATCATCTGCCTTTGGCTGCATATTGGTGCTGCATTATATCTGCACCTAGCCCCTGTACACCTTAAGGATATTTATATTATTTTTCTAGTTGTATAAGTTGGTCTGCACTCCCACTACTCAATATGGTGAGTCACTTTCCTCGTGCATGACTCTGATCGGCACAGCTGTTTATTAAAAGTTATGAGACAAGTAATGTGACTAAGATAATGATGAATTACTACTCCCTTCCAATGTATATTGTACTCCAATAATACATTATCATATCTGCAAAAATAAGGTCACAGGATGTAAAAATACAGGATTTTGATTTAAGTTTATAGGAAACCTAGCAATTTCATCTGGAAAGAGATGTTGTCCAAAATGATGGTAATGGTATGCCATGTACAGTATGTACGTATATGATGAGTGACAAAAAATATGCAAAGGATGCCAACGCTGGCATGAGTGAGCTGAAGTGAGTAGCCCGCTACGTTCTATGCAACAGCAACACTCTGACCATTGTGCTACGTTGATTTGAAGGGGAACGCATGTTCTACTCCTTTCTATGTCTATGGCGCAAACAATTCACATTTAATAACACTACTGTAGATGTTAGCCATCAGAAGGTCAACTGTTAAAGTGTGGGCAAAAGGTTGGCCTTCAGGAAACGTTCCAGCCTATATAGAGGGGCTATAAAAACTATATTACATTACATTACATTACATTACAGTCATTTAGCAGACGCTTTTATCCAAAGCGACTTACAGGAAGTGTATTCAACATAGGTATTCAAGAGAACTACTAGTCACCAGAAGTCATAAGTGCATCTCCTTTCTCAAACAAGCATCTTAAAGCATAAACCAGAGCAAAAGTATAGTGCAGAAACAAATTACTACGAAAACAATAATTGCAACAGACTAATATGAATATAATAAGTGCTACAAACTACTACGAATAGGATAAGTGCAGTAAACGAATACGAATTCAATAAGTGCAGCGAACTGATATGAATACAGTAAGTGCAACAACTAATACGAATGCTATATTCATTTGGGTCTTTATCGCTAATAAAAACAAAAGGTAACACATTCTTTATTAAGTATAAGCTAACTTTACCGGCTCCCTTCTCCTCTGGAGTATATATATGTATACACATTTAACAGCACTACTATAGAAGTTAGCCCTCAGGCTCTGACTAAGTGTGAGCTTGAGGCTGCATCGAGCTGGGACGTCATTATCAGCCTGTATATTGAAGGGCTAGGAATACCATATACCATTCAGTGTGGAACAAACAAAAAACATACCTTTTAAACATTAAGAAAACATTTCAGATTCAAACAGCTAAAATACAGCTGTCTATTAATTGAAGAACATAGACATTTGGTTCCAATTGCTGCTACATAACAACTTGCTATTTAATGTTTGGCACTTCACTACCGCCTTCAACATGTGAGCTAGAAAAGCACATCTGGAATATCAACACTAAAAGTGACATCCATGTACAGTAACTAACCAGCAGTCAAAATCTATAAAGTGCATGGGAGCTTTTCCTCAAGCACTGTAGAGTCACAGGGAGCAATCCTGCTGAGAGCAGCTGCCACCCTGACTGAAATAAATTCATTGATAATGGCGTCACTGCACAGTTTGAAATACATGATCTAAATGCAGCTTTAAAAGAACCATGTTATTACAGTTTTCAAAGGAAACTGAGGTTTGAATACTGTCATATAGAATTACTTTATACAATTACCAATTTCAGATATAAATTAAATTACAAAATATTTCATTTGCATTGGTTTTAGCGGTCTGCTTTTGAGTTACATGGTCTAAATGCTGATTCAGGGGCATTTCCATCGCACCAATTAAAGGTTTTGCAGAGGGGAAACAGTGATAGGTGATTCTGCACCACACAGAGCCTGGAGGACAGCCAGTTAAATCAGCCTCTGGGCTGATTTATGGTCCACATTTCTTCTCTAACAAGACCGGATGGTAATAGCAGAGACACAAAGCTGTTTACAATACAAACTGAACATTTCACATTCATATTTGTGATATATTTTAGCGTGTGTGTGCATGTACTCACATTCATGTGTGTCTGTTAATTTGGTTCTGACCGCTTACACTGACACCAAACCTATCCTCCATTCACATTTCATACAAAGGGTACAATATGTACACACACACGTACAAAGCTGTCATATTTCATAGTTAGTTCTAGGTGACCTATTTTTACTCTATTGCCACATAATCAGAACTGCTGAATGGCACACATAAGCATGAGCAAAACATAGAAGTTGTGTGCTCTGAAAAAGAGGCAGAGGTAAAAAAGTAAATCAAACTAAATCAATATTAAGAACGTTTGGCTGAAATTAAAAGAACATCTATGTTCTTGTTGTAATCTGGTGCTGTTAAAGACTTATTTACATCAGTAATACCTGTAAGCACAAGAAAAAACGGCCAATATTCTCATGTTTTACAACCAGTTGTTAAACACATAATGCTTATTTTCTTACTATAAATTCACTTTGTATGAGAATTAATCTGCACTTAATATCGTCAACAAATACTAACAGGATATTAGTTATTTGATCATTATTTGTTCAGTCAATTACCTTGTGCTCTTCTGTAATTTATCCACACTAACTCAGAGAGAAGAAGCAAGACACAAATACTTTATATAAGCTAGCTATTGGCAGCATTTAATTAGTCAATTCATCTGGATAAAATCATTTAGGGAAAGAAAATATTTAATTCCAAAGTACAGTGGTTTCAGGAGTGGGTGAAAAATCGATTAATCAAATGAATGACTTAAGGAACTGGTGGCCGTCATGGGAGACTCTCCTTGGTGACTTTGCCACGGTTGCTGCGGGGATGGCAAACATTTGCCAAGACTCGCTCCTCGCGAGTCACAGCACTGAAGTCCATCATCTTCAAATGAGGCAGTGTAAAAAGCACATGCTTCCTAGACACACACATACACACACATACAAATCACACATATTTAATTAACTCCAGGCTCCATGGACATTTAATGTGCCGCCATATAATAAAATGGAAAATTTAATTTAAAAAAGTAGATCTTGTCTGTACTTTCCTGGTATTTCACATAAATGATTATATGAAATGAGACGAAAATTAAATCAAGAAAGTGAATGCTTCAGGAATCTAACCAATGAAGGAAACCCTCTTTCTGTGTGTGTGTGTGTGTGTGTGTGTGTGTGTGTGTGTGTGTGTGTGTGTGTGTGTGTGTGTGTGTGTGTGTGTGTGTGTGTGTGTGTGTGTGTGTGTGTGTGTGTGTGTGTGTGTGTGTGTGTGTGTGTTGTTATGCAGATGGGAACAGGATCTAAATTGTCATATGTGCTTGATCTCCACTTAAAAGTGCCTTAAAATGTCACCTAATTGCTTGCCATGCATCTATTTTCAGTGGTTGAAAGTAAGTAATGACATTTAATCAAGTACTTATGTACAGTTATGAGGTACTTGTACTTTACCGAAATAATTCCATTTTATGCTACTATATTCTTCTAATACACTACATTTCAGGGGAAATATTATATACTTCATTAATTTAAAGTATACTATAAGTTATAAAATATAATATATAAAACACGTTTTGAAAAGTTTGAATTGTTTAAAACTAGTTTTTTCCTCTTTCCATCCCCATTAATAATCTCATGACCCCCGACAATTATCTTGTTTGGGAACCATTGGATACCAAAATGTAAAGTAGATAGAAATAGCTCCAACTTGACTAACTAACAGGTTTGGGTCTTTCTGGTTCTGTTCTGTCTGCTCAATCAGATTCAACTAGTTTTATGACCTAGAATCAATCGCTGCAAATAGAAGCATATTACAGCCAAACATCTAGCTGACAAGCAGAATGTGTGTGTAAGTTATTTTGGGATAACATCTGTGTAAACTGAAAGAAAATGAAGTCTCCACCTGTATATTTTGTCTTTTACAATGGCATTTCCATGTAGCGTGATGGAGTGTAGATGCTGCAGCTCCTGCAGCTTGTCAACCTCTGACAGCTCCCAGATGCAGTTGCCATGTAGGTACAACACACGCAGCTCCCGCAGCTCACACACAACCTGGAAAACAAACACCTGCATGAGCTGATGCCAGACTTAAGACAGTGAAGTAAATCAGACATAACACTGGTAGAAGGTGATAGATAAATTGCTGGGAAATGACAGCCTCCTTGGCAGAGAAATACAATAAGTGTAGTGTGAAGAAGTATAATATAGTAAAAAATAGATAAACAAATGTACATTTTTAAAAGTTGTTAATGACAATGGCTACACAAACAATGAATGTGTGATATTTAAGTGTGATCGTGGGATAAAAAAAGCTAAGAAACACAGGAAGCAAACATGCAAACATACAAGCCATGAGAAAAGAAAGCTTAACCTGTTCTATGTGTATGATCTTGTTAAACGACAAGTCCAGCCAGCCGATCTTCCACGGTTGAGCCAGAAAGTGATCACAAATGTAGACGAGGCTGGCGAGGTCAGCAAGGCTGTTGTTATTGAGACGCAAAGAGCGGCTCCGGTACTTCCCCTCCAAGTTTTTGTATAAAGGCCGACAGCCAGTTCGGGGGTTCACCACCAGTGCATCTAAACCCCAAATAAAGCAATTACAGTGAAAATGAAGTACCGGCAACTTTTCTGGAATATTTACATTTATATTTATGTTAAATCAGTATCATTTGATTATAAAGGTCTTGGTTTGTAGTATATTTTATGTGAAATTATTTAATAGTGTAGTCTATTTTGGTGCCTATTCATTACAATATTGTGTTTGTGACAGCAAGTGGACAATACAGTAGCTACATATAAGGTAAAACACTTTCATCACAGTAACTTGACTAAACTAAAAAAGCAGATAGGACATAAATAGCACCTTTCCATGGTATGTTGATCCTATGATAAATGTTAGCAAATTGCCCAAAGTTATTACTGCAAAGCTCAGTGCCTAGGAGAACTGTAGGAATATATAATGGAGTAAAAAATAATACTATGTTCACCTACTTCAGAGTTAGTAAGCTCAGACAAATTAAAAAAACTATTAGAGGGAATATGATACTACGTTACCTGTAGCACTGACGAGGCCTTTAAATGACAGATCCACCGGAGGACCATACATGTTCAAGTCTAAAGGTCTTCACACGTATCCAGCAACAACACAATGGTCAGATGAAACTGCTGAACTTCTGTAGAAATATCACCATGAGTCTAAATGAACTAAAAAACAACAAACAAAGGGAAACTGTTTCCTAGCAACGACCAAAATGTTTTTTTGTAAAAGTTTATATCAAAACAACAATAAAAAGGCAACAAACAAACTGAAATTTGGCTCATGACTTCTCTCACTCACACATAATCAATATTTTCAAGTTAATATGTTTGTTGTGTATATTTTTTAAACCTGTTTTAGTCAATTTGTTTGAATTTCAATCACCTGGGATTCCCTCAGAGTTTCCTGCCTCGATCACCTGACTGGTGACACAGCTGCTCATTCAGGAGCTCGTGTTGCCCTCATAGACCTGTCAATACTGACGTTTCCCCTGTATATGAAGTTTGCCTGGATTTGTTTTCCCGTTATGACTGTCTGGCTGATATATCGTCTTTAAACATGTCTGGGACTGTGTCTTGGTTGGGCTTAGTGACAACAGGAGGCCAGGACTTCTGTTTTTGTACGGATTAGGCAAACAGGATATAACATGTTAATTGGTTAATTTAGTGCTGGAAGGCTAATCCTACCTGTTTCCAGTCTTTATAGTGAGCTTAGTAACCCATCTAACATGTAAGAAATCATTATGGCTTGCTTATTCATTGGTTTCAAACTTCATTAAGCCCAAGTAAGATAATTATTAAAGTGCTCCAAAACTTTACCCTTGCTATTCACAGTTAATTTGTTTTCAAGTGAAAAATTCCCAAAAGTCAGAGAGCCATTGTTTAAAAAAAATACCCAATAGTCATCAGAATAAGCAACCTAACTTCAACCTATGGAGAATAAAGGAATAATATTTGGTAACTTGTCCAGAGTAAAGTCTTTAGGGAACAGCGGTTAGGAAAAACTGCAGAACCGTAGCTCTGTCGCCTAAAGCAAGGAAATCCTAAATTCAAACCCACTGATAACCTCAGGCCTTCCTCCATCTCCTCCTGTGGGATTCCTCCAACAATCTAAACACACAGAGGTCAAGTGGACTGAGCCTTTATCGTCCGTAGAAACTTAATGTAAATGTGTCTATATGCTTTACTTTGGGGGAGCATTTAACTTTGTGCACCGTCACCTTCTTTGTGTGCTGGGATATGATCCAGTGGCCCAGAACTGGACAAGTTGATTGAAGCTAAATAAAAGAGCACAGAAAATACAACTGAATATGAATTTGAGAGGGCAAATGGAGGACGAGTTGAAAAGAGGTAGCTGACAGAGGGAAGAGATGATGATGGAAAATTACATCCATCGGATTTTGTTTTTCCTCGCCTTGTCGATCAATCAGGATGCTAGTGTGTGTGTGTGTGTGTGTGTGTGTGTGTGTGTGTGTGTGTGTGTGTGTGTGTGTGTGTGTGTGTGTGTGTGTTGTGTGTGTGTGTGTGTGTGTTTGTATTGCTTCACTAATAGCACAATAGCATCACAGTGAAGGAGTAAGCAGTCCTTCAATGAGATGTAGAGAAAACAATCAGGCATTCACGATGAGGCGAATTCAAGGACGCAGACACTGGCTGGAATCAGGGCGTGATCAGATTTCGAGGGTGTCAGACTGTATAAACTACAACTGTGAAAAGGTTTTATAGTGTGTATTAATATGCCACTTGTTTAAGCTTCCTAACAGCTGATTTTAGGTTTGACAGACCCACTGTTCATTAACCTAGAAGTAGAAACTGGGTATAAACATGGGGTAACTCAAGAGAGGATGATGTCCCTGGTATGTGCATGTCATTCTCTTGGCTGACTCTTTCCATGGATGAGGAAAAAGGGTCATTTTAGTTGAATAAAATATCAAAAAGGAGTCCCAGTATCCCTCAAAATGCAGGCTTATGGCCAGACCAGATGGAAAAATCTGGATTCAACTGAATGGGTAGCACTCTGTCCTCCCTCTGCAAATGCCATCTACTTGCCCTTGAGTGATGCACTTACCCCAATTTACTACAGCAGCACACAATAGGAAATTGAAACGGCTCAAAGGTGCGAATATGTAGTTTCTCAAATTGCACACAGGTTAAAAAAACAAACTAACTGGATCACATGGTGTTTTAATGTACTGAATATGCATAATGATACAGTGAAGCTAGGGGATGTACTGTGGGCTACAAGATAATCAGCATATAGAATTAGGTGGGAAAAAAACACTGCTTCTGGGGGAAGATGAACACAGCTGATGTGTTCAATGTTGCTGGTTGACATGCAACATGAGGCATACAAAGTTCAGTCAACGTGCAGTGTGTTTTGGAGTCGGTTTACCAGTAAAACATGAGGGGAGAAAAAATTTCTTTCTTTTAGATTTCGGAGGCATTTGATGTTTGAACACCGCAAAAAATGTAGGGGCACAAATTTCCATTTTGTCATGGGTAATGTGAGTCATTGGCCCTGATATCGTCAACAGCAAGTACAATAATACATACCCAATTTAATGAGGAATATTCTTAATTTAGGCACCGGTGGTCTCAAAATCTAAGATCAAAAAGTCAAAGCAATATAAGAAGTTGTCAGAAAAATGATGATTCTTAAAAAATAGTTATTTGCTTAAACATAACCAGCTGTACCACATCAACTTTCATTGTGTAGATGCATTTTTTTAGTTTTCACCATTTTCTTCTTATGTGTTTGTCTCCACATTTGAGACAAAATAAAAATTTGTTAGAATTTAATGACTTAAATTGTGAATTTTCGGCGGTGGCTTTCACATTCACTAAAAACATATGAAATATGTCACTTAACAACACAATATCTTTAGATGATATTCTAACTGTACATGTGTTACGCCATCTTAACAAACCATGGCTATCAACAAAAACTTTGTCTTGTGTCACAGAAACCGGTAACTGATAAAGGTCAAATGTTGGCACCAATGAGCATGAATGCACTACACAGACTTTTCTTTTATATATTTTTTTGTTTTGAGTTATCACTATTTACCCTGCCGCTAAGCAACCTTGACAATATATTCCACCTATTGTGGTCTATATGAACATAAAAGAGATACTGGACAAAGAACTTTCTCTTTTTAGAAAAACAGTCCACACTTGCATAGTAGGGTTTCACAGCGTGTGGGAGTCCTTTGGATGAGGCAGCCAAGCCTTTTAAGATGAACAGTCTCCTGCATATTGTCAGTGAGTGTCTTCTATCTGAGCACATCAATCCTCCTGGAGGAGAGCACGTCTAAAGTCATTACCTCATAGTTCCAGTCTCATCAGCAGGGTCCACGGAGAGGAGGTGTAACTGTGAGAGTGCATCTGCAACATAAAGCTCTTTGCTCCCTCTTATACACCAATCCTTATCATTGGAGTTTTAGCATCGTCATTTGGAGATGGGCGGAGGCCCTGTGCAAAGGCTTCCTAAGAATAGTGCTGATTGGTTGGTGGTCAGTTTCAACTGGCCCTGCTCACCCATATAAGAAGTCATGAAATTTCTGAAAGGCAATGTCCAGATCCAAGAGCTCTTTTGCAGTTTGCGCATAGCACAATTTAGTGTCACTGAAGGCCCTGGAGACAAAAGCCATTGGGCTGTTGTTTTGCAGGCAGACTGCATCAAGCTCATGCTGAGAGGCATCTGCTTACAGTTCAACTGCTGTTCAATGCATTGTCGGTACTCTCCACTCCCTGTAGAAATGCCATAAGGCAAGCTGTAGTCCTGAAGGTCATTCATTGGGGGGAATGCAAAATCCACATTTTGCATCTCGTACACTGAACACCTTGGTTTGAGACCAATGAAGTGGCTTCAACCACATGTGTGACGGATGTGAGTCTCCTACAATGTTCTGCTAGGACTTTGTCCTTCATAACAAGCGTCTGGGAGCACATTTAGCAAGGGGCACAGATTCATCAATTCGCATGTGAAAGAGCACCAGAAGGTAGCCTTGGTGGAGTCAAACAGGTCTTTGTATTTGCTAAGCTCTGGAGTCCCCTGTTGGATGGACTAGACTTCGGGACCAACGCTTAACAGACCCAGCTTGATGCTGTCTGACAGTACCAGGACTGACTTTATATTGAGGTCCACTACCTGAACCTTAAGCCAGCCACAGTTCAGATCCAAGGTGGTAACATCTATGGTTCAAATCCCCTCACCTTCATAGGCATTAAGGTTGACAATGAATGAGGGGTTGATGAGTGCATCGTGATTTATGAGTGACACTGTAGCCTTTGATATGACGTAACATTTCTATCCGGTATCTGTTTTGACTCTCAGTTCTTCCTGGCTGGAGGTGGAGGAGAATGTGGTAAGGAGTTCATCCTTCTGTCGTGGAGCCTCTAAACCCTCAAGGTAGAAGACATCTTGTGAGCCTGATGGTGACTGTGATTCCATATTGCTTACTCTGTCTATGTATCCTCCTCTATGTGTGTTTGAAGATTTTGTTTAGATCTACAACACCTGGAGAAGGGGCTCCATTTCCCACATGCATTGCAGCGCTTGTTGAAAGCAGGGCACTCGGTTCTGTCAGATGTGTTTTCCGTCACAGTATGAACAAGGGCCTCCCTGTGCTGCGTACACTCCCCCTCCTTTAGATCCTTGGTGCCCCGTCCTGAATGCTCTTGTAACATGCAAATCTCTATGGTGGAGTCCAGCATGATGTCTTTCTGCTTAAAGCAAAAGGACCATTTGTTTATAACTCACCCTGTGTTACTTTGAATTATTGTAGAAAACTTTGTATTTTCTTGCATGTGTCCACGAAACCAAAAACTAAGAAAAGTCGTGATGAATTGAAGTAAGCCGTTTTTAAAAACAGCACGACTACGTATATGAAAATATCTGTTTACAAACTCTCATACAACTTGTGCAGTATAATCAAAGTCTCATTTATCCAGCCTTCTGCTTTAGGGTTGGGCGATAATGATATTCCCCTACTGACGCTATTACTGTGGTCATTTAATGTATTCACTATTAAACTGAATCCAGCATTTTCCACTGTATGGGTTTGAAACCATTTCTTTCCCAATGTAACTTGTTTTTATGCGCTACAAAAATGCTGTGAAGCACAGAAAAGACAAGAGAAAAAAAGAAAGAGAGAGAATCAATATAGCAATAAAATCATAACAGGCCTTGCATAATTAAATATCTTTCTATTATCGTGGACACCTGAGGACCATTATCGCAGCCAACCAATATTGTGTTGAGAGATAATCTCGTCATAACACCAAACCTGGTACTCTCAATACTCCCCAAACACATGCATAACATTCAACATGCATAACTCGTCCGTGCGAGTCTGAATGAGTGGACACTGTTTCGGCAGAATTTTTTTTTAAAAGTGGGGTTAAAGCAAAAATGCATATGTTTGGGCAGTAGTGAGCTGTGGCTGCATCTGTTATTTATCCACCCCCAGGCTCACATGACTAGCAGCTGAGCTTGTTGCAGGTTAAATATTCTTGATTCCTATCGATCACATTGATACTGACCGCTCCCCCGATATGTTCCTGTGTGCAGGACTCAGTAACAGTCATGCTACTGTGGCGTAATGCGAAAACAATCAATGGTTTGCAATGCATTCCTACTGTAACACCACAAGAGAATTCAACAGTCATCATCATTGCTCATGCGCTCTAGGAAACTCAGTTTTGCCCAAGGGGACAAGGAAACAGGCACTCACACATAAAGGAAGCACGATCACAAAGCAGTTCATTGGTGTGCACACTCTACAAAGACCTCAACACACAATTTCAAAATGCATACACACACCAAAACTACACCACAGACACAATGCGTATTCTATCTAGCCTAAAGGGCAATAGAGGCAATTTTTTTGGCAATTGCACCTACGTAAACACCTAAGATTCTCTACCAGAGCTCTCAAATCTTCTCTCTCATCCTGCCTCTCTACTTCTTGAGAAGTATTTATCTTTTCCATTTTACTGCCTCTCTTGGCCTCTGTCTATTTCTTACCAATCACTCCCCTTTGTCCTCTTCTATAGGTATGTGGCCCCCGTCTGTCTGGACTTCTACCTGAATGGCAAACCATGACAGATTTCTGTATCCTAAAATCACGACAAACCATGACAGCATGGAAAATTCCTGCTCTTTTCCCCCATTTCTATTTTCCTATTCATTCCCTCTCTGTATAAAACACACCTCTCCTCATGCATATCCTCAGCTCTTTCTGCCATGTTCTCTCACTCTCTTCCCCCATCTCTTCTCCTTTCACTATTACATAGGAGGTCACGCTATTAGCCCGCTGGTCACTCAGCCTGTTCATGGCGTGGACACACATGGCTGCTTCCTTGTATTAAAACTATGCTGACAGTCAATCAGCTGCCCTCACAGAAAGTCACTACCTCAGATTCTTAGTTATTTAGTCAGCCAGCCAGCCAGTCAATCAGTCAGTTAGCTGCTCTGTCAGATGGTCATTCGACCAGTCACACAAAATATCAGTCATGTCCGTCAGTATGACAAACAGCGAGAGTCTAGCAACGTTTCAGTCCATTAGTGAGGCAGTTAGACAGCTGATGCTATACAGTGATGCTGCTAATAAGTTATTCACTCAGTTGTACAGTTTTTTTTATGATTGGAGAGAAAAGAATATTATGTGAATGAGAAGACTGTTTTATACGGCATTGTAATTTGAAATATTGTTTTTGACTGCAGAACTGCTGAGATGAACCCTGCATTGAACTTTTATATGGTATAATATGGTATTAAAACTATTCAATACAATCTTTAAATCATTTTAATACAAGCACCAACCAACCAAAATTGTGGAGTGACTTCTTAGATGCTTTTTTAGATTACCTTTGTTGTGGTTGAAAGTAGATGGGAGCTCTACTTTTGGATAGAAACCTGAGACGAAATGTACAAATGGACTTGGCCTTCTCCCATTATATAGTATACACAACCTCTAATATCTAGAAATACTGACTTTATATGATGAACTACTTTCCCCACTGTTAAAACCCTTTATTCTGGTGCCATCATTAGTTTCCAACCAGACAGTCACACAGCTTTTATTTAGACTCAAGCTTCAAACCAATGGTATATGGCAAATTAAAAATATTAAATTATAAATGTTGCTTTTTAAATGTTGTGGGCAACTACATTTAAACTTATGAGTAGTATGACACAGAAAAGAAAAAGTTATGTTATGTACAACTTTTCCTGGGGCGGCTGTGGCACATGAGGTAGAGTGCTTGACCTGCAACCACAAGGTTGGTGGTTCGAACCCCTCCACAGGCAACATGCCGAGGTGTCCTTGAGCGAGACACCTAACCCCAAAATTGCTCCCCGGCGCTTCATTGCAGCCCACTGCTCCTCTGGGATGGGTCAAATGCAGAGAACTGAATTTCCCCATTGTGGGACTAATAAAGGCTTAATTATTTTGCTGAAATCCCAAAAGAGAGACAAGTACAGATATGTTTGTGAAGTTGACAGTTAAATATACACATTAGCTTTGTGCTACACCCCTTGAGTTACCCCTTGTGTGACCAAAGAAGGCTGCAGGTTTTTACTCTAAAGAAAGCATCTACAAATATACAAAAACTGAAAAGCTGCTCAGCATTGTTCATAACTAAGCACAGCCTCATCATGCAGTCTTTTTTACAAACCTTTATTTAGCCAGAGACCACTGGGAGCACTTTTTTTTTAAGTAAAGACCATCTATTTCACCCGCATTCAATTACACAAAGTGACTCCAGGGAGCTGCTCAATACAGCTACAGTGCAGCTCAGTTGGAGCAGGTGGGGTTAAGTGCTTTTGTCAAGGGCACCACCAGGGAGATGTGCCGGAGAGCAAGCAGCGTGTTACTCAAACACTTCCACTGGCTCAGAGTTGAGGAGGGGCACTCCCGTCACAAGCGAACATCTTCACCCTTAAGTCATTGAAACGTAAGATCCAAAGAAATTTCACAGATATGTTTCAAAACTAATTTTAGGATTCAAATTTATCCTGGTGCAGGTGTGCAGGCAAATAAGTCACATTACACTGATCCTGTTTGGTGCTTCTTTTGATGTATAAGTAGCCTTGGTTGATAAATCAGTAAAGTTCAGTTAATAAAATTCATACCTTGACAAATAAGATCAGAGGCTGCTATGTTGGAAACGAAATGTCCTTTATAATTTGGAACATGGATTTCAAGGAACCAAATGATTAGCCAAGCGGTAAACCATCTTCCTTGAGGCAGCAACAACACACCTTTTTAAGTATTAAGTATTTATAAGTTGATCTTTCTACATTTGACAATGCATTTCCAATATACAGAAGTGTCTTTTCATTTCCTGTGTCTACACTATACAGCTAAAACAACTTATTTTAAGTTAGGATAAGTGTCTTGGTATGAAATCTGGATTGCACATTCATGTTCTTCAGAACATTTTTATACTTATTTTGTGAATCCTTGACTTTACTTTTAGTGCCATCAGCAAATTGTCATTTTTATCTCAACAACACTAGGATGGATTGCCATGAAATGAAAATTTGGAAAATCTCAAAATCTGCCCAATGGAGTGGCTCATTATTTGGGACATACATTGTTCGGATGACTTTTAATTTATTTTCAGTAAAATGTTTGAATAGATTTGCGCAGATAAAGGACCCACGACAGGGATCCTAATGAACCAGAGCAGCGTTTGGCAGTCTGTCTGAAGTAAATTGTTAAAAGGTAAGAACGGAAGGACTTGATCTGGCATGTGCTGGCTTTGTGAAGGCTGAAAAAAAATTATTTTAAAGTTTGCTTTCTTGCTCAAGGCCATGGAGACTCTGTGTTGTTGTGCACTATGGTGTATGTTTTAAACATGTCTGTTCTGCACAATGTGATTGGATGATGCCTAAATTCAAGGTGCCAAAGCTCAGAAAATCAGCCTTGCTTCCCCCAAAAAATGTAAGAAAGTACTCATGACAAACACAACAGTTTGAAAAAATATATTGATGTATGAATTAATCGCAAAAAAAGACTGCATTTCTCCCTTACGAAAAATGGATGAAGAGACTTGTAGGTCCACTCTGTCTAGCTGGAGCGAGTCCAGTAAGATGTAAACAGGTCAATATATAGAGTCCATTGTATAAGAGCTGAGACTGCCCGACTCCAGAACATAACAGTTTTACTACTAACAATTTATGTTTAATGAGCAAACATGACTTGAAGCTATGAGATGACTTATGACTCTGCTGACTATAAGATCTATGTTTGCGTGTTTCCCTGTGCAGAACTTTTTCCACTGTGGTTCTGACCAATGCCTTCTATAAAATATGCCTTCAAATGTCATCAATATTGTTGCCTGATTGAGGTCTTCCTCATCTGATTGACCTTCAAGAACTTCAGCTTTAGACAATCAAAGTCCCCAGACTTCATTTAGCAGTCTTCTGAGTGAGCTGTCCAAAATGCTCCATGGATTACCAAAGAATCTGGTGTATTTGTACCAGATTCTATGGCATGTTTTCCTTCAGGATGAATTGTATTATCTTTAGTAAACCTTGGCTTTTTATCTGGCACCATCATCAGGTCAAAATTTTATTGTTTTCAATACTTTGATTTATGACCAAATACATCCAAAACTAATGACGGTCCCATTAGCCCCAGCTGTATTTGGTTTTTGGGGCGAGTTAGCATATGTATGCATGCTAAAACGCTAAACTAACCTTAGCCTTTCATTCAAAGCAGTGCTGTGCCTAAGAGCAGTCTCACAGCAGGACTGAAGATTCTTAGTCTTGTTTTAAATAAACTCATCCTCCAATATGCTGCTATATTTATCGTGGCAGCAGCCAGGGCTTTTTTATTCCTTGTCAGACTGTTTTGATGTATGACACAAATCTCACATGTATATAGAAGAACAGAATTATGGATTCAAATACTGAAATCCATTATTTAGAAATGATTATTTTAGGATACAGAAATCTTTTTGCAATATCCATGTGTTTCTGACATATGCAAGCATTGTAAGCTCCAAGGGCTTAACTACTGAATATAAACAGCTTGAGGTCTGGTTATAAGAATTACTTTGTGAAGCATACAGGCAAGAATGTTTAAATATTTACACTGGATTCTCGACTTAGGTTCAATTGTCTGAAAGCCTCTGAGGTTATGCTATACATATAGGTGATATGAGAAATCAAAACCTATCTCCATATGCAATATTCCCCTGGATATACTTGAATCTTAACCCAATATAACTGGAGGCTTTACCAGCTTTTCAATTGGAATAACTTTAAGCAACAATCAATACATCTGGGTCATATACTGACATTTACAATCAATATTATGGAGATTGTACAGACATAACCGACTGTATAACTGAATCAGCTCCAACAAGAGAAAATATGAGTAAAAGTTCATCATGAACTTCAAAATAGTTCATCCCCACAAGTAAAAAACGGACCAGAAATTTCACCTCCAAAATTATATCATAATTACAAAGATAAAACAAAAGCAAAACAATCTAAATTCCCAAAAGCAAATTAGGATACAAGTGTTAATCAAGTGTCAGAACTGAAGGTCTGTTGAACTACCTCTTCATTAAGAGCAGAGCATCTGCAGAGGAGGCTAAAACATGTTGCTTTCCCTTGAGTAAAAAGAACATTTTCACTGGAAGGTTCAAAGATCTAAGACAAAACAGTCAAACAAGAAGCACATTAATGTGAGTGAGTCATCGTTACACAAGAATTATAATCATCAGATTATACATTATAGTCTTTAAAGGATGGAACTCAGAAAAGGAAGCACAAATATGTACATCCCCAGAAGTAGATATAAAAAAGGGCCTCAGAGGACAAGAGGAGGTAACTGAGGGGACAACTTTGTATTAATCTAAGTCTGCATAATGACTCAATTAGGCTATTAAGGGGTGGACAGCCCAGTCTCTTGCACTGAACCAACATATTTGAAAAAATATTATAATATACATTTGACATTTTAAAATGTATGAAGCAATTTCTGCTTCTGTTTCAGAAGATCCAGATTTTATAGAGAGTTCAAAAGAGACGGCAATCAAGTTAAAAATGAAATAGTTTCACTGTTACCATATTGGATACAATAAAGCCATGAAAATTACACAGTAAAGATATGAAATACATATTCAATATAAAAACAACCTCCCATCTTGTGACATTATCACCGGCTCAAAGCCTGGTGAAAATATAAATCAATTTTGATTGACTTTGTAAAGGTCATGTGATTAAGAAGGTAATGGGGAGATATCTATCTTTATGTGCTGTCAAATGAACACTTGCCATCAGCATATTACACACAACACACATTCTCTCTCTCACACACACACACACACACACACACACACACACACACACACACACACACACACACACACACACACACACACACACACACGTACAGTCAAAGGGGTTAGAGCACATATTGAAATGATTTTTTCTATGATTTGCATGTCTTTGTGTGTGTGTGTGTGTGTGTGTGTGTGTGTGTGTGTGTGTGTGTGTGTGTGTGTGTGTGTGTGTGTGTGTGTGTGTGTGTGCACACAGGAAAACCATGATTCATTATTATCTACCACACACAGACAGTGACCTCTTTGCTGTAGAGAAATAAGTGATGGAGAGAGAATGTGCGCGTGTCTACATGCGTGGAGAAAGAAAATGATGAATGAGTGCGTGTATGAATGTGTTTTTACCCTCCTAGCTAGAATGAGGTTAAATATATTGTTAGGACAGACAGACAGTAGCTGCTTCACACCACAGAAAAACAGTGTGTGTGTGTGTGTGTGTGTTTTTGTTTAATCTGCATTTGTGTGAAGATAAGAGTGACTAATGTCTGTCTCTGGTGCAGCAGCAGAGGGTGTAAGTGGAGGGTTTAATTAGCTGTCACACAACAGCCAATAGAGGAAAAACATAATACTCAACACAATCCGCTACTGTGTGTGTGTTTGTGTGTGTGTATCAACGAGAGAGAAAGAATGTGTGTTTCATGCATGTCAAACATATTGTGTATGAGTAAGTGTATATATGTTTCTATGCTCTTGCATGTGTTTGTGGTTATCTCAGTATGTATGTGTGTGAGTGTTTATAGAGGGCAGACAGGCCCCTGAAAAAGTTATGTTGAACACTTGATAAAGTTACAACAAAGTTGAATATTGGTATTATTATCTCTCAAAAGGTTTCCATGGAAACTTGGAATTTGACTTGCTTTCTTTCTTGATATAGCCTTGTTTATTTCTACTTTGTTATTTCCAGAGTTTGTATTTTATTTTACTCTGTTGGTACGATTGCTGTGATTGAGCATATATAACTTAGCTGGTAGTCCACGTTTCAAAGGATTGTTGTATGTCTTCCAAGCTGTGATTATTTTTCTCTATGAATTAATCTCTCAGCGTCTTGTTTGTGCTTTCTCCATGCAAGTATTTATGGGGGGATTTAGGGCGATTCATATAAAAATTGTGTTTAATTAATTTAGCTCTCTTCCCTACTTTATATTCATATAGGTTATTTAGAGTTTGTTGTGTATCCAGGATCTGATTTAAGAAATCAATGTTATTATACCCCATATGTTTACTCTCTCTCTGGGTTTACCACATTAGGAGTTTACCTCTAATGACAGCATTTGCAGCATCGCAAAATGTGTTGGGAGACACCACTGACAGTATTCTTATTTGTTACAATATAGTTGTGCCTAATTCTTTTTTCACACCCGAAAAAAACGCCTTCATCCCGACGATTATGTCATCTTGAATAGCTTCCACAGCCCCATGCTGAGCTTGGTTTGTGGCGCCGTTGCTATTGTCTTCACTTTCAAAGGCTGATTTATCTTTTATCAGGTTTTGTTGCAATTTTCTTCATCTTTCTTGTTTCTCCCTCTCATGCTAAATAAACAACTTTTATCCCTGGATACCTAGTAGTTAAGAGGGGACTAAGACTGTCTGCTGCTGCCTGCTTCTGCTCCATGCCAAAAGTATCTCTATAACTAATCAAATAACTAATCGAATGCTGGGAAATTATGTAAAAATATTCATGGTCCCAGTGGATTGTGCCTTTTCCACTGGTACCACCAGTGGTGACATGTCTTGACAACTATTGGATGGATTTCCATGAAATTTGGTACACACACACATCCATGTCCCCTACTGAATGAATTGTGATTGCTTAGGTGATACCTTATCATTTCCTCAAGTGTCATCAACTTTGGTTTGGGACCAAATACCAAAACTAATGACATTCCCTTCATCCTCAGCTGCACTTCATGTTTAGTGCTAGCTATACATGAAGTGCTAGCAAATGTTATGCATGATGACACGTTAAACTAAGATTGTGAACATGGTAAACATTATATAAGCTTAACATCAGCTCGTCGGCTAAGCATCAAGTACAGCCTTCCATAGCTGCCAGCATGGATCTAGAATTAAAGTATGCAATATGCCCCAATGAGCTATATGCTCTGCCTTATGTCAACAGATTTTTATTTTTTTCATACCTTAGATCAACTTTACATTCATTTAGGCCTCCTTTCTATTATAAACACAAACAAACAAAAAAATGTTTCAGACTTTGTGCAAATGTGCGATGGCAGTTTACTAAATTAATTTATTAAGCTCTACCAAAACAGTGTTCCTAAAGGCTCTATCCCCGTCATACACCGCTATCACTGCACTTTCATGACAGGAATCCAGAGGTATCAATTTTTTCTAATTGGTCCCAAACTATGACATTGCTTCAAATATCATCTACAGTAAGGTCAGCATTAGTCTTGAGCCTCAAATTTGAAATGACCAGAAGAGTTCTGCCTTGGGATCTTTGGCTGGGCAATGGTCCAAATGTGATCAATAACATTTTTAAATCCATCCTCAACTGCAAGCAGGAGCCACTGAAGTTGAGCTTAAAAAAGGGAGGAATATGCTGTGTCCTCTTAGGTCTCATCAGGAGTCTGACTGCAGCATTTTGGAGCAACTTTGCTAAGCTATGCATAGAAGGATTTAAGGTACTGAAGGCGCTACTGTAAACACCGATACAGGCAGTTAAAAGACAACTTTGGGAATTGCTAATGTTGATCATTTGCATTTACACACACAAGTATGTATTTCTATTAAGATTATCAACTTAATATATAATGTAGAAAGAAAAACATTAAGTGGCCTCTAAAGTGTGTTTTTCTTTTATTGTATTTCGACACACAGAACCCAAATGTTTGTTTAACACTGATTCTGTGAGAAATAATCCCTTGGTGTTAACTAATTGTTTACTTTATTTACTTCATGAGCATGAGCAAGCAGAGGGTTTGTGGTTGCAGTCTGTCCGTGGTACAGGGAAAAGTGCAGAGTATCTGTCAGGAGCCAGGTACCTTCTTCTCTTTTTAACATGTAGTTTATCTGCAATGTGAATTGTCCCTAACTTAGTGTGACTGATTGCGTGATGAGTTTGCCTTTTCCCTTGACAATTTCTGTAAGGGTTTGTTTTGCTTTGTATTCTCATAACGCCTTGTTCAGACTACCAAGCAACAATCAACATAATTATTAGCTTGAAAACTTCATGTTCCCGGTGGTGTTGTGCACAAAGGCTGTGGGCCATGCTAATTTCCGTTCTTTTACTAAGCTTTAATTAAGACAACAAGGATTTAGCTTCCTCCAATGACAATACTCAGGAGACTAATTCTACCTCATTTGCTCCCCATAACTCTAAAACAAAAATAAAACGGCCCAAAACTGTGTGGTTTGGGGATTATTGATTATATTTTCAGCATAGTGGGAGATTAAAACCCACATGCCAAATTGTGTTGTATTTTCATTGAACACAACAGCCTGAATTGGTGAAAAACTTCCAGCTCCTCAGGAATGAAAAACCCAACTATATTTTTCAGATTGACAGTTTATTTTTATTTATTATGTAAAAGGTGTTGAATACATTTTTCAGGCCCTTGGGGCATGTGTAGAACATGATGGCAGGAATACGGCTCGCAGCCCGGCCTTTGATCATAGCCTACACGACTTCAAAAGGCATACAAAGATAAATTAATTGAACATTAAAAGAAACATTTTAAAGGAGGAGAGTACAAGTCCTACCTGAATTCACCTCACATTACAATTCTCTGAGAACAAAGATAGAAGAGCATGTTTTAGGTTGCATGGAAGTAAATAATTTGCTAATCAATGTGGAACTCTTGGGACTCTATTATTAAATCTCTATTTGCCTGCCTGCTTCCAGATATCTGAATTGCTTAACACAATTTTTCAGCAAGTCCAAATGGTCTGTCATTGTGCTCCGATGTTAAAAAAACAACCACCAACCAAAACAACCAACAACCATCAGAGCGTTGAAGCTGGGATCGAAATGTGGATGTCAAGTTCTTATGCCAAACCCAGAAAAATAAATACACCCATGTATTGACAGGAAAATGGACATATAGGTTGCCTATACAGAAATAATAACCCTTAAATCAGATTATTCTTTGTTCTACATGACAGATGGTCACTTTGCCAAGCAACCACTAGTGCATCGTCGGGTTTGACAAAAATGTTAAACTGAATAATGAATTGAAAACAGAACGGTATTTCAGACTGATATCAGGCTATTTATAAGCTCCATTTAGGTAAAACTCTGTAACATAAAAAGAGTGTGTACCAGGGTTTAACTGTTATGCGGAATCCCCCAGGGTTCAATTCCAGGGCTCTCTAATATTTTATATCTATGCTCCCTTTGATACAAATCCTGCAAGTCAATAACTTCTGTGGTGCTCTAATGAAAACAAGAAGAATTGTTTCAGCTGGTTCATAAATCACTTAATGGGGTGCTTGAAGAATATAAATCCAGCAGTTGTCAATTAGACCAAGTCAGAAAATGCTACACTTAGCCACCTCCACATCCAAAATAAAATCTACTCTTCTGCACATTCGATTTATTAGTCGCATCCAGTCTTTTACTGCCCTGTGAGTGCACTGCAACTTTTTATTACTTTGCCTGTTATTCTTTTGTATTTTCATTTTTCTATATTGATATATTTCATTATTCCTTTTCATTACATTCCTATTAAATGCTGTGAATTGTCTTTTTGTTTTAAAGGTGCTAGACAAATATACTTGCCATATAATTTGGATTGCAAAGCCAGAGTTCTACTGGATTCTGCAGGAGAGAATAATCAAAACATTTTTACAGGAAAGAGTAATACAATGCTACCCAGAGGGAAGGGAACACATTAATGTGGCTGATGTGGTACTAGATATAACCTGCAATTGAGAATGTGTGTAGGTATACAAAAAGTTTTTTTTAGAGAAAACTAAGACCAATTATTCAACCTAAGATGGTGGCAATTGCAAGCCTATTTATCCACCCAAGATGAGTTACTATAGATAACGTATATAATGTAAGTCCGGTTGTTGGAAGGGAGACATTGTTGTTTGTCTTAAAACAAAAGCACAGAGACAATCCAATCCAAAATCTCTACTTGTTCTAGCTTAGATCTTAAACACAGAAAGTAAAGACAATAAAGATTTGCTCTGTATGTGTGTGTTGAGAACAGAAGAAGAAAATCAATGGCAGCAAGGGAGGAAAAGTATGTATAAGCATGCGAGGGGATGTGGATGAGAGCTGGAGCACACATTCGTGTCAAAGTAAATGTGAGAAAGAGTCAATAAAGGCAGTTCTTAAAGAGCCGGTGTGTATCTGTACAGTAGCGGTGTCAGCAGTGAGACAGCATTAGCGAGGGCAGGGGAAATGTCGGCCCATCCGTCAACATGACATCTGCAATCTCTCCTCCTCTCTGTCTGTCTCTATCTACTTCGCTCTCATTCACTTGGTTACACTGTTCAGGACTCAAAAGCTCTGCCTGCCCTCTCTTACATTCGTTCTCTCACACATTTTCACCCTGAGTCTCTATCTACCACTCTGAATCTCTCTCGCTTCTCTATCTCTCTACTTATCTCCCTCACATTAGCTCTCGGTTATTTTCTCCCAATATCGTTCCACTCTCTCCAGTTTAATACAGACATCGATCTCGCTCGGGCGTCCCCAAAGACAGGGTCTTTTGTCTTAATTTGTTTCTTTGCAGTTTGTGTGTGTGTCTATGTGTGCATGTCTTTTTGTTCTGTTTTTACATAAAAACACAA